>NC_092335.1:420397500-421002500 GCF_046630445.1 Rutidosis leptorrhynchoides | reverse complement strand
CAGTACAGGCTGCGCTACATACCAACAATAACCTTAGATCTAGCAGTACAGGAAATCGTGTAGGATGCACCTACAAAGAATTCACTGCCTGCAAACCTTTGGAATTTGATGGAACCGAAGGACCGATCGGATTGAAACGGTGGACCGAGAAGGTCAAATCGGTGTTTGCCATAAGTAAGTGTACTGAAGAGGACAAAGTGAAGTACGCTACGCATACCTTCACAGGTTCTGCGTTAACATGGTGGAATACCTATCTAGAGCAAGTGGGACAAGACGATGTATGCACTACCGTGGTCAGCATTCAAGCACTTGATGAACGAGAAGTACCGTCCCAGAACCGAGGTCAATAAGCTCAAGACAGAACTTAGAGGGTTACGAACCCAAGGATTTGATATTACCACGTACGAAATACGATTCACAGAATTGTGCCTATTGTGTCCGGGAGCGTTCGAAGATGAGGAAGAGAAGATCGACGCGTTTGTGAAAGGATTACCGGAAAGAATCCAAGAAGATATAAGTTCACACGAGCCCGCCTCCATACAACAGGCATGTAGAATGGCTCACAAACTAGTGAACCAGATTGAAGAAAGAATTAAAGAACAGACTGCTGAAGAGGCCAATGTGAAGCAAGTCAAAAGAAAATGGGAGGAAAACGGTGATAAGAATCACCAATACAACAACAACAGCAATTACAACAATAATCGCAACAATTATCCCAACAATCGCAACATCAATCGCAACTACAACAAACGGCCCAACAACAACAACAACAACAACAACAACAACAGCAACTACAATAATCATCCCAACAACAATAATAACCGCAACAACAACAACAATCAGAAGCAGCTATGCCAAAGGTGTGAAAAGTGTCACTCGGGGTTCTGCACCAAATTTTGCAACAAGTGTAAAAGAAATGGTCATAGCGCGGCGAAGTGTGAGGTCTATGGACCAGGGGTTAATAGAACGAAAGGAACAAATGGTGTCGGAACGAGTAATGGTGGAGCAAGTAGTGTCGGAGCAAGTTATGCCAATGTAGTTTGTTATAAATGTGGAAAACCGGGCCACATTATTAGAATTTGCCCGAACCAGGAGAACACGAATGGAAAAGGCCGCGGAAGAGTTTTCAATATTAATGCGGCAGAGGCACAGGAAGACCCGGAGCTTGTTACGGGTACGTTTCTTATTGACAATAAATCTGCTTACGTTTTATTTGATTCGGGTGCGGATAGAAGCTATATGAGTAGAGATTTTTGTGCTAAATTAAGTTGTCCATTGACGCCGTTGGATAGTAAATTTTTACTCGAATTAGCAAACGGTAAATTAATTTTAGCAGATAATATATGCCGGAATCGAGAAATTAAACTGGGTAGCGAAATATTTAAGATTGATTTGATACCAGTAGAGTTAGGGAGTTTTGATGTAATAGTTGGCATGGACTGGCTGAAGAAGGTGAAAGCAGAGATCGTATGTTATAAAAATGCAATTCGCATTGTACGAGAAGAAGGAGAACCCTTAATGGTGTACGAAGAAAAAGGCAACATGAAGCTACATCTTATTAGTAATTTGAAGGCACAAAAACTAATAAGAAAAGATTGCTATGCTGTTCTAGCACACGTCGAGAAAGTACAAACTGAAGAAAAGAGCATCAATGATGTTCCCGTCGCAAAAGAATTTCCCGATGTATTTCCGAAAGAATTACCGGGACTACCTCCACATCGATCTGTTGAATTTCAAATAGATCTTGTACCAGGAGCTGCACCAATAGCTCGTGCTCCTTATAAACTCACACCCAGCGAGATGAAAGAAATGCAAAGCCAATTGCAAGAACTATTAGAACGTGGTTTCATTCGACCAAGCACATCACCATGGGGAGCTCCTGTTTTGTTTGTCAAGAAGAAGGATGGTACATTTAGGTTGTGTATTGACTACAGAGAGTTGAACAAACTTACCATCAAAAACTATTACCCACTACCGAGAATCGACGACTTATTTGATCAACTACAAGGCTCGTCTGTTTATTCAAAGATTGACTTACGTTCCGGGTATCATCAAATGCGGGTGAAAGAAGATGATATTCCAAAGACTTCTTTCAGAACACGTTACGGTCATTACGAATTTATGGTCATGCCGTTTGGTTTAACTAATGCACCAGCTGTGTTCATGGACCTTATGAACCGAGTGTGTGGACCATACCTTGACAAGTTTGTCATTGTTTTCATTGATGACATACTTATTTACTCAAAGAATGACCAAGAACACGGTGAACATTTGAGAAAGGTGTTAGAAGTATTGAGGAAGGAAGAATTGTACGCTAAGTTTCCAAAGTGTGCATTTTGGTTGGAAGAAGTTCAATTCCTCGGTCACATAGTGAACAAAGAAGGTATTAAGGTGGATCCGACAAAGATAGAAACTGTTGAAAAGTGGGAAACCCCGAAAACTCTGAAACACATGCGCCAGTTTTTAGGACTAGCTGGTTACTACAGAAGGTTCATCCAAGACTTTTCCAGAATAGCAAAACCCTTGACTGCATTAACGCATAAAGGGAAGAAATTTGAATGGAATGATGAACAAGAGAAAGCGTTTCAGTTATTGAAGAAAAAGCTAACTACGGCACCTATATTATCATTGCCTGAAGGGAATGATGATTTTGTGATTTATTGTGATGCATCAAAGCAAGGTCTCGGTTGTGTATTAATGTAACGAACAAAGGTGATTGCTTATGCGTCTAGACAATTGAAGATTCACGAACAAAATTATACGACGCATGATTTGCAATTAGGCGCGATTGTTTTTGCATTAAAGACTTGGAGGCACTACTTATATGGGGTCAAAAGTATTATATATACCGACCACAAAAGTCTTCAACACATATTTAATCAGAAACAACTGAATATGAGGCAGCGTAGGTGGATTGAATTGTTGAATGATTACGACTTTGAGATTCGTTACCACCCAGGGAAGGCAAATGTGGTAGCCGACGCCTTGAGCAGAAAAGACAGAGAACCCATTCGAGTAAAATCTATGAATATAATGATTCACACTAACCTTACTACTCAAATAAAGGAGGCGCAACAAGGAGTTTTGAAAGAGGGAAATTTAAAGGATGAAATACCCAAAGGATCGGAGAAGCATCTTAATATTCGGGAAGACGGAACCCGGTATAGGGCTGAAAGAATTTTGGTACCAAAATTTGGAGATATGAGAGAAATGGTACTTAGAGAAGCTCATAAAACCAGATACTCAATACATCCTGGAACGGGGAAGATGTACAAGGATCTCAAGAAACAATTTTGGTGGCCGGGTATGAAAGCCGATGTTGCTAAATATGTAGGAGAATGTTTGACGTGTTCTAAGGTCAAGGCTGAGCATCAAAAACCATCAGGTCTACTTCAACAACCCGAAATCCCAGAATGGAAATGGGAAAACATTACCATGGATTTCATCACTAAATTGCCAAGGACTGCAAGTGGTTTTGATACTATTTGGGTAATAGTTGATCGTCTCACCAAATCAGCACACTTCCTGCCAATAAGAGAAGATGACAAGATGGAGAAGTTAGCACGACTGTATTTGAAGGAAGTCATCTCCAGACATGGAATACCAATCTCTATTATCTCTGATAGGGATGGCAGATTTATTTCAAGATTCTAGCAGACATTACAGCAAGCATTAGGAACTCGTCTAGACATGAGTACTGCCTATCATCCACAAACTGATGGGCAGAGTGAAAAGACGATACAAACGCTTGAAGACATGCTACGAGCATGTGTTATTGATTTCGGAAACAGTTGGGATCGACATCTACCGTTAGCAGAATTTTCCTACAACAACAGCTACCATTCAAGCATTGAGATGGCGCCGTTTGAAGCACTTTATGGTAGAAAGTGCAGGTCTCCGATTTGTTGCAGTGAAGTGGGGGATAGACAGATTACGGGTCCGGAGATAATACAAGAAACTACCGAGAAGGTCATCCAAATTCAACAACGGTTGAAAACCGCCTAAAGTCGACAAAAGAGCTACGCTGACATTAAAAGAAAAGATATAGAATTTGGTATTGGAGAGATGGTCATGCTTAAAGTTGCACCTTAGAAAGGCGTTGTTCGATTTGGTAAACGAGGGAAATTAAATCCAAGGTATATTGGACCATTCAATATTATTGATCGTGTCAGACCAGTAGCTTACCGACTTGAGTTACCTCAACAACTCGTGGCTGTACATAACACTTTCCACGTCTCGAATTTGAAGAAATGTTTTGCTAAAGAAGATCTCACTATTCCGTTAGATGAAATCCAAATCAACGAAAAACTTCAATTCATCGAAGAACCCGTCGAAATAATGGATCGTGAGGTTAAAAGACTTAAGCAAAATAAGATACCAATTGTTAAGGTTTGATGGAATGTTCGTAGAGGACCTGAGTTCACCTGGGAACGAGAAGATCAGATGAAGAAGAAATACCCGCATTTATTTCCAGAAGATATGTCAACACCTCCAACTGCTTAAAATTTCGGGATGAAATTTATTTAACTGGTAGGTACTGTAGTGACCCGAACTTTTCCATGTTTATATATATATTAAATGAAATTGTTATTTACATGATTAAGTGTTTCCAACATATTAAGCAATCAAACTTGTTAAGACTTGATTAATTGAAATAGGTTTCATATAGACAATTGACCACCCAAGTTGACCAGGTGATTCACGAACGTTAAAACTTGTAAAAACTATATGATGACATATATATGGTTATATATATAGTTAACATGATATTATGATAAGTAAACATATCATTAAGTATATTAATAATGAACTACATATGTAAAAACAAGACTACTAACTTAATGATTTTGAAACGAGACATATATGTAACGATTATCGTTGTAACGACATTTATGAAGGTATTTCGTATGCCCGAGAGACATACTAAATTAATGTGGTTGACGTGTTATGATCCAAGTCGGGTCATACCCAATAACAAACTTACCGACACCTTATTTGTATTTGATTTTAACGATTGGTTCATTGATCAAATACGCGACACTTGAACTTTAAGAAAAATGGTTTTCTTAAATATTACTTGATGTGTATTATATAAATTATGGAATAATTTATATATTATGGATTTAATTATTTATAGGTTAAATAATTAATTTATTTATGTTACATTTTATATATAAATTGGTTTTATATAATAAAATGTATATAATAAATGGAAGTTTTATAAAATGTGTTTTATAAAATCTAATTTTATAAAACAAACCATTTTATTTAAAAGAATTGGAAGTGGCATGGGAGTATGGAGTAAGCATGCTCTTTTGACTTGTCTTTTACCATGTTACTTCCATTCTAGGTGCATATTAACCAAGGCTCTCTTGGAGACCAAACACACATGCATTTACACATCAAAACATAAGAAAAAAAAACTGCACAAAGCTCTCTCCAAGAGCTGTTCTGGCCGTGGCCTTTTGTGCACAAAAAGGGTTTCATAATTTGGTTTTTGGAAGCCAAATTCAAGTGTCAACAAAACCTAACCAAAGTACAAGGTGTTGGTTACAAGTTTGGGGTATAATCTCTTGAGGTTTCATCCATTTGAAGCTCCATTCAACATCATCATCTTCATCACTTTCAACTAGCTTGGAATAGGTATAACATCTTATTCTTGCTTGTAGTTTGTAAGCTTATTTCTCAACTTGATCCTTTTCTTGGGATTTAACTTTTATATGGTTAAAGATATACAAGTTTCAATTGGTAATTTTACATGCTTCCGCTTTGAATGATTCTTAAAAGGTTTTAAGTATTATGAAACTTGTTAAATCCCAACAATGGTATCTAGAGCCGAAGTTGTTGAAATATGCTTCGAGATGGTTAATAAACCCACTATAATTTTGCATTCTATGAACATGCATGAAGTAGAATGTAAAATTTTCGGTTTTGGGTGGTTGTCATTTTGGCCAAAATCACTTGTGATTCTGCATTCTGTACTGCCAATCACTTGTGATTCTGTACTGCCAATCACTTGTGATTCTGTGTTGCCGATCACTTGTGATTCTGTGTTGCAGATCACTTGTGATTCTGTGTTACCAATCACTTGTGATTCTGTATTGCCTATCACTTATGTTGATGATGTTCACAATCTAAGCCTTGACCTTGTGTTTGGTTGCATGCATGGTTGATTGATATTTATTCAATTGGTTTGTAATAATATTTATTCATTTGGTTATGTAATTTATTTTATATTTGGTATGTAAAATAGATTAGGTTGTAATTTCATTTTTTAGACAAAATGTATTAGGATATATTTTGTAAAATGATGAAGAATGATGAAGACTTGAAGAACACATGAAGAAGCATTTGGATGCAAGGTTAAGTGGGAGATTTGAAATCTCCTACTTTGTGTTATAACCCCTTATCCGGTGGCATTTGTTTTCGGCTAAACAAATGTCTACCAAAATGGCTTGATTGTGAACATATTTGTTTTGCATGCATGGTTGTTTATTGTATGATTGTGGATTGTATGGTTGTATGCTACAAGTAAATCACACAAGTTAACAACAAGCAAAATGGCAATTTAATTGGTTAAATTATACATTAATTAACGACATGCAAAACGTCAATTTAAATGGTTAAATTAAAAATGGCTAAAAGGACATTAATAAACGGTTATTAAGATCATGATTAGGATCATATATATAAAATGGTTTATAGACATGAAATTGGCTTTTCATAATGAACTATACACCAAATGCATGTTGGTGTATGGCAAATGTTTTCTTAAACTAGAATTTATGAAAACTTAAAATCCCTTAACTAAAACAAGGTAAACAAGTTAAACGCCATCCTTTTGTGGAAACACTTAGACGTATTAGGAAACTCTTGATGGGATAAAGGTCACCTAACCGTCATGAGCGAACTAATATGAATAAGGTACACTTCGCATACATGTGGGATAAAGGTCACCTAACCACTTGTATGTTAAGTCTACATGTTTACACAAGTAGGACGACTTGATTTGGGAATCATGAACTTAGGGTCACCGAAGCATGATGAACAAATAGGCGTTGATGGGATAAATATGCCATGCAAAAGGATTGCATGATCCCATAACTTAGAAGTTGCAAAAGGATTGCAATTGTCACATAAATGACTACCTAGCTAAATCAAATAACGGGATAAAGGTCACCTAACCGAAATTTGATTTACCGTTGGATTCTAAGATTTAATAAAACAATTAAAAAATAAAAGGGTATTGTTTATTAAATTTAAAATCGATACTTAAAAGGACTTTGTTAAATTTTGTAGATGGCCGCAAATAACAACAACATGCAAAATGCACCACTTAACCTAAACAACCTATCATTAAGGTCTCTCCTCGAGAAAGACAAACTCAACCATACGAACTTTATGGATTGGTTCCGTAATCTTAGGATTGTCCTCAAACTTGAGGACAAAGCGTATGTGTTGGAGGACCCTATTCCCGACCAACCGGATGAGGAAGATATAGAGGGCATGGCTTATTATGACAAGTATTGCGCCGATTCGGTGCAAGTCGCTTGTCTAATGCTTGGGACTATGATACCCGAACTCCAAAAGGATTTCGAACATCATAGTGCATATGACATGATTACGCAATTGAAGGAGATGTTCCTTCAACAAGCACGTGTCGAGCGCTTCGAAACGGTTCGAGCGCTACATGCATGTCGTATGGATGACACCCAATCCGTCTCCTCTTATGTCCTCAAAATGAAGAGCCTTATTGATCGTGCTAACCGTCTTAACCTAAACATATCAAATGAGTTAGCCACCGATCTTATCCTTAATTCCCTATCAAAAAGGTTTGATCAATTTGTAATTAATTACAATATGAATGGGATGGATAAGAGCATAGGTGAGCTTCACGGTATGCTTAGAACGGCGGAAACTAGCATGGGTAAAAGGGCTTTACCCGTGTTAGCAATCGATCAAGGTGGGTCCAAAAGTAAGACCTCTAAGCCAAAGGTGGCTAAGAGAAAAGGACCCGCCTATCAAGGCAAAGGGAAAGGGAAGATGGTTACCCCAACCATCAACAAGGCTAAGAAGCAAAAGGTAGCCGAGAAGGCAAACCCCAAGGAAGACCCATGTTTCGGTTGCGGTGAGATGGGTCATTGGAAACGAAACTGTCCGGTCTACCTTAAGGAGTTGAAGGACAAGAGGGATGCAGGGCAAACCTCAGGTAATATATATATGGTATATATAGAGCTAAGTATTACTTCTTCTAATACATGGGTATTAGACACTGGATGTGGAACTCATATTTGCAATTCTTTGCAGGGGTTCAAAAGAAGTGATCATAAGGCAGGAACATCAAGTCTCTATATGGGCAATGGTGCAAAGGTGCATGTTAAAGCTCAAGGAGATTTTATTTTGAAGCTTCCAAGCGGATTGGAACTTATTTTAGAAAATGTTTTGTATGCTCCGGATTTGTGTAGAAACATTATTTCTATTTCTCGCTTAAAACAATGTGGTTACGTTGTTAATTTTATTGATGATGATATTCATGTTTCTAAAGATAATGTATTCTATTTCAAGGCTTCGCCTTCAAATGGAATTTATGAATTGGTTCATGATGACACATCTTCTAGTAGCTCAATGTACCATACAAGCACCAAGAAACTCAAAAGGGATTTGAGTGATTCCTACTTATGGCATTGTCGCCTTGGTCACATAAACAAGAACCGAATACATACACTTCAAAAGAATGGACTTTTGAAATCAAATGAAATGGATTCGTTTGAAGTATGTGAATCTTGTTTACAAGGCAAGATGACTAAAGCACCTTTCAAAGGGACCTATGAAAGGGCTAAAGATTTATTGGGATTAATACATTCGGATGTATGTGGACCCTTTAAACCCATGACTAGGAAAGGTGAAAGATACTTTGTTACTTTCATTGATGACTTTAGTCGTTTCGGATATGTCTACTTATTAAGACACAAGGACGAAACGTTTGAAGCATTCAAAGAATATCAAAACGAAGTACAAAATCAACTCAATAAGACAATTAAGGTACTACGTACCGATAGAGGAGGTGAATACCTAAGCGATGCCTTCCAAGATCATCTTAGGAGTTGTGGGATTATCTCACAACTTACTCCACCCGGAACACCCCAACTTAATGGAGTTTCCGAAAGGAGGAACCGAACCCTAATGGATATGGTTCGATCTATGATGGCAAGAAGCTCGTTACCTCTGTCATTTTGGGGTTATTGTCTAAGCTCCGCGGCTCGTATTTTAAATATGGCCCCAACCAAGAAAGTGGAACGAACTCCTCATGAGATGTGGTTTGGAAAACCTCCTTCTCTATCATACTTAAAGGTATGGGGATGTGAAGCTTATCCTAAGCGTTACGTCCCTAATAAGTTGAATGCTCGATCCACGAAGTGTATCTTCATAGGATATCCCAAGGATGATATGGGATACTATTTCTATGATCCATACGAGCAGAATGTATTTGTTGCTCGAAAGGCGGAATTCCTTGAAACTAAGTTCCTAATGGAAGGAAATAGTGAAAGGAAGATAGATCTTGAAGAGGTTCAAGATCAAGTAGATGATACACAATTGGTTGACACTAGCACTCAACATGAAAATGTTGATAGTGATCAAATGAATGATCAAAATACACAAGGCATTCGTAGATCTGGTAGGATTAGCAATCCTCCTGAGAGATATGGGTTTCTCATAGATGGTTGCTATACGGTTGATTTGGATGAACCGACAAACTACGAAGATGCTTTATCAAGGATCGATAAAGATAAATGGCAGGAAGCCATGAACGCCGAGATGCAATCCATGTATGAAAACCAAGTTTGGGAACTTGTTGTGCAACCTCCTAGCTCCAAGCTAGTTGATTGCAAATGGCTTTTCAAGAAGAAAACCGACATACATGGAAACTTGGATACATATAAAGCTAGACTTGTTGCAAAAGGTTTCACTCAAACTCAAGGGGTTGATTATGATGAAACTTTCTCGCCTGTGGCAATGCTAAAGTCTATTAGGATATTATTTGCCATTGCTGCTCACTACGACTATGAAATATGGCAAATGGATGTCAAAACCGCTTTCCTAAATGGATATCTTATGGAAGATGTCTATATGGTCCAGCCTGAAGGTTTTGTTGATCCAAAATATCCTAAAAGTGTATGCAAGTTAAAGAAGTCAATCTACGGATTGAAACAAGCATCTAGAATGTGGAATCATCGTTTTAATGAGGAAGCCAAGAAATTTGGCTTCATTAAAAATGGTGATGAAGCTTGTGTATATAAGAAAGCTAGTGGGAGCACTATCATGTTCCTTGTACTATATGTGGATGATATATTATTATTTGGGAATGATATTACCACAATGCAAGGAGTCAAAACTTGGCTAAAGAGTTGCTTCTCCATTAAGGATCTTGGAGATGCACAATACATATTGGGGATAGGGATCTATAGGAATAGATCCAAGAGATTGATAGGTTTAAGTCAAAGTACATACATTGATAAAATCTTGAAAAGGTTCAAGATGGAAAACTCTAAGAAAGGTTTGGTACCTATTCAAAGAGGAACCGTTCTCAATTCATCTCAGTGTCCTACCACGAAAGATGAACAAGAGAGAATGAAGAAAGTCCCATACGCATCTGCTATTGGGTCTATCATGTATGCGATGATATGTACTAGACCGGATGTGTCATACGCTCTAAGCTTGACAAGTAGATACCAGAATAACCCAGGAAACAGTCATTGGATTGCTGTTAAAAGTATATTGAAATACCTTAGGAGAACTAAGGATATGTTTCTATTATATGGGTCTGGTGAGGAGGAACTCGCCGTAAAAGGTTACGTGGACGCGAGTTTCCAAACTGATCGAGATGACTCTCGATCACAATCCGGTTATGTCTTCATGTTAAATGGTGGTGCGGTCTCTTGGAAGAGTTCGAAACAGGAGGTTGTTGCGTTATCCACTACAGAGTCGGAGTACATTGCCGCCTCACTGGCAGCTCAGGAAGCTGCATGGATGAAGAAATTCATCGACGACTTAGGAGTGGTCCCTTCCATTCAGGACCCTCTTGAGATCTTTTGTGACAACGAGGGTGCGATTGCTCAAATCAAGGAACCTCGTGCTCATCAAAAGACTCGTCACATTGAGCGGAGATTCAACTACATCAGGGATGAGGTTGAAAAGGGAAAGATATGTATTCACAAAGTTCACACAGATCATAATGTTGCGGATCCACTCACGAAGCTTTTACATGGGCCAAAACATGAGGGACATGTTTGTGCGTTAGGGCTTCGATATTCTAGTGATTGGAATTGATCTACTTTATGTATTGTAACGGAACGAATTAGTTCAAACTCATTAATATAATTATGGTATTAATTTAATTATGAGTCATGTTCCAATTTAGCATATTTCATCCATGAATAAACTATTATTCTAAATTCCGTAGTTGATCACATTTGTGGGAACAAATGTGAGGTTTAGACTATTATGAACTCGGATTGGTATACATTCATAGGTTGAATGTGCAGCAAGGTTGCAACCAAGGTTCATAGATATTTGTGGAAAACAAATATTGGAAGACCCGCTCTCAAGAATTACTGTATAGAGCCTTTGTGGTTGATCACATGTAATCTTGAGTAAAGGCGAATATCATTGTATCCTCTGACCTGAGATACATATTGGGTTCGGATATTCACCTAGTACTGTGCCTTGATTCTTTTCTTCGCTATTCTGAAACATGGTAGTACATAAGGAAGAACTCAGGTATATTACAAAGTGTATATCTAGGACGTATGTAGTCAAGATGGAATTTGTCCCTCTTATTTGTTGAGAGTAAGATGTCTAAGGCCTGAAAAGTTAAATCTATAAGAGAGTGATCACTCTGTATCTCTTGGATTTAACATGACATCTAGGACGAAAGGAAATAATGAAAGATTCACCTAATCATATTCGAGATGGGAACTCGAAAGGGATGATGTTATTGAATGGCACAAAGTCATAACATATTAGGGGTGATGGACGGTGTGTTAGGCTGTATCCATCACTTGCATTAATTTCTTATGTTTCTCGTGCAAGTGGGAGATTGAAGGTATTTCGTATGCCCGAGAGACATACTAAATTAATGTGGCTGACGTGTTATGATCCAAGTCGGGTCATACCCAATAATAAACTTACCGACACCTTATTTGTATTTGATTTTAACGATTGGTTCATTGATCAAATACGCGACACTTGAACTTTAAGAAAAATGGTTTTCTTAAATATTACTTGATGTGTATTATATAAATTATGGAATAATTTATATATTATGGATTTAATTATTTATAGGTTAAATAATTAATTTATTTATGTTACATTTTATATATAAATTGGTTTTATATAATAAAATGTATATAATAAATGGAAGTTTTATAAAATGTGTTTTATAAAATCTAATTTTATAAAACAAACCATTTTATTTAAAAGAATTGGAAGTGGCATGGGAGTATGGAGTAAGCATGCTCTTTTGACTTGTCTTTTACCATGTTACTTCCATTCTAGGTGCATATTAACCAAGGCTCTCTTGGAGACCAAACACACATGCATTTACACATCAAAACATAAGAAAAAAAAACTGCACAAAGCTCTCTCCAAGAGCTGTTCTGGCCGTGGCCTTTTGTGCACAAAAAGGGTTTCATAATTTGGTTTTTGGAAGCCAAATTCAAGTGTCAACAAAACCTAACCAAAGTACAAGGTGTTGGTTACAAGTTTGGGGTATAATCTCTTGAGGTTTCATCCATTTGAAGCTCCATTCAACATCATCATCTTCATCACTTTCAACTAGCTTGGAATAGGTATAACATCTTATTCTTGCTTGTAGTTTGTAAGCTTATTTCTCAACTTGATCCTTTTCTTGGGATTTAACTTTTATATGGTTAAAGATATACAAGTTTCAATTGGTAATTTTACATGCTTCCGCTTTGAATGATTCTTAAAAGGTTTTAAGTATTATGAAACTTGTTAAATCCCAACAATTTAATGTATGTATATCATATTAAGAGATATTCGTACATTATAATATCATGATAATATAATAATTTAAAATCTCATTTGATATTATAAACATTGGGTTAACAACATTTAACAAGATCGTTAACCTAAAGGTTTCAAAACAACACTTACATGTAACGGCTAACGATGACTTAACGACTCAGTTAAAATGTATATACATGTAGTGTTTTAATATGTATTCATACACTTTTGAAAGACTTCAAGACACTTATCAAAATACTTCTACTTAACAAAAATGCTTACAATTACATCCTCGTTCAGTTTCATCAACAATTCTACTCGTATGCATCCGTATTCGTACTCGTACAATACACAGCTTTTAGATGTATGTACTATTGGTATATACACTCCAATGATCAGCTATTAACAGCCCATGTGAGTCACCTAACACATGTGGGAACCATCATTTGGCAACTAGCATGAAATATCTCATAAAATTACAAAAATATGAGTAATCATTCATGACTTATTTACATGAAAACAAAATTACATATCCTTTATATCTAATCCATACACCAACGACCAAAAACACCTACAAACACTTTAATTCTTCAATTTTCTTCATCTAATTGATCTCTCTCAAGTTCTATCTTCAAGTTCTAAGTGTTCTTCATAAATTCCAAAAGTTCTAGTTTCATAAAATCAAGAATACTTTCAAGTTTGCTAGCTCACTTCCAATCTTGTAAGGTGATCATCCAACCTCAAGAAATCTTTGTTTCTTACAGTAGGTTATCATTCTAATACAAGGTAATAATCATATTCAAACTTTGGTTCAATTTCTATAACTATAACAATCTTATTTCAAGTGATGATCTTACTTGAACTTGTTTTCGTGTCATGATTCTGCTTCAAGAACTTCGAGCCATCCAAGGATCCATTGAAGCTAGATCCACTTTTTTATTTTCCAGTAGGTTTATCCAAGGAACTTAAGGTATTAATGATGTTCATAACATCATTCGATTCATACATATAAAGCTATCTTATTCAAAGATTTAAACTTGTAATCACTAGAACATAGTTTAGTTAATTCTAAACTTGTTCGCAAATAAAAGTTAATCCTTCTAACTTGACTTTTAAAATCAACTAAACACATGTTATATATCTATATGATATGCTAACTTAATGATTTAAAACCTGAAAACACGAAAAACACCGTAAAACCGGATTTACGCCGTCGTAGTAACACCGCGGGCTGTTTTGGGTTAGTTAATTAAAAACTATGATAAACTTTGATTTAAAAGTAGTTATTCTGGGAAAATTATTTTTATCATGAACATGAAACTATATCCAAAAATTATGATTAAACTCAAAGTGGAAGTATGTTTTCTAAAATGGTCATCTAGACGTCGTTCTTTCGACTGAAATGACTACCTTTACAAAAACGACTTGTAACTTATTTTTCCGACTATAAACCTATACTTTTTCTGTTTAGATTCATAAAATAGAGTTCAATATGAAACCATAGCAATTTTATTCACTCAAAACGGATTTAAAATGAAGAAGTTATGGGTAAAACAAGATTGGATAATTTTTCTCATTTTAGCTACGTGAAAATTGGTAACAAATCTATTCCAACCATAACTTAATCAACTTGTATTGTATATTATGTAATATTGAGATACCATAGACACGTATACAATGTTTCGACCTATCATGTCGACACATCTATATATATTTCGGAACAACCATAGACACTCTATATGTGAATGTTGGAGTTAGCTATACAGGGTTGAGGTTGATTCCAAAATATATATAGTTTGAGTTGTGATCAATACTGAGATACGTAAACACTGGGTCGTGGATTGATTCAAGATAATATTTATCGATTTATTTCTGTACATCTAACTGTGGACAACTAGTTGTAGGTTACTAACGAGGACAGCTGACTTAATAAACTTAAAACATCAAAATATATTAAAAGTGTTGTAAATATATTTTGAACATACTTTAATATATATATATATATATATATATATATATATATATATATATATATATATATATATATATATATATATATATATATATATATTGTTATAGGTTCGTGAATCAACCAGTGGCCAAGTCTTACTTTCCGACGAAGTAAAAATCTGTGAAAGTGAGTTATAGTCCCACTTTTAAAATCTAATATTTTTGGGATGAGAATACATGCAGGTTTTATAAATGATTTACAAAATAGACACAAGTACGTGAAACTACATTCTATGGTTGAATTATCGAAATCGAATATGCCCCTTTTTATTAAGTCTGGTAATCTAAGAATTAGGTAACAGACACCCTAATTGACGCGAATCCTAAAGATAGATCTATTGGGCCTAACAAACCCCATCCAAAGTACCGGATGCTTTAGTACTTCGAAATTTATATCATATCCGAAGGGTGTCCCGGAATGATGGGGATATTCTTATATATGCATCTTGTTAATGTCGGTTACCAGGTGTTCACCATATGAATGATTTTATCTCTATGTATGGGATGTATATTGAAATATGAAATCTTGTGGTCTATTGTTACGATTTGATATATATAGGTTAAACCTATAACTCACCAACATTTTTGTTGACGTTTAAAGCATGTTTATTCTCAGGTGAATACTAAGAGCTTCCGCTGTTGCATACTAAAATAAGGACAAGATTTGGAGTCCATGTTTATATGATACTGTGTAAAAACTGCATTCAAGAAAATGATTTCGATGTAACATATTTGTATTGTAAACCATTATGTAATGGTCGTGTGTAAACAGGATATTTTAGATTATCATTATTTGATAATCTACGTAAAGCTTTTTAAACCTTTATTTATGAAATAAAGGTTATGGTTTGTTTTAAAAATGAATGCAGTCTTTGAAAAACGTCTCATATAGTGGTCAAAACCTCGCAATGAAATCAATTAATATGGAACGTTTTTAATCAATAAGAACGGGACATTTCAGCTCAGGCTTTACGTATATATACGCCTGAGGAACTAGCATCTCCTGATTGTCAAATGTTGATAGTTAATGGTAGGAGGGTTGATGAGAATTTGGATATGAATGGTGTATGGAGTAGAATGACTAGCCATAACCGATTCAAAGGGGGATTTTACTCTTATCTTGATATTGATGGAGCTGAATTAAGAGTAATCCACAGGTTTTTAGCCAACTCGATTACACAGCGAGGTAGAAACAAAGGGAAGGTAAATGAACAAGATTTATTCTACCACATGTGTATTCGAGACCCACAGAGCGCTGTAAGTATACCTTATTGTGTGGGTTATTATCTATCGACTATGATTAGGGGTATGCGGCCTAATAGCATAATAAGAGGTGGTATCTTTGTTACATTAATTGCTGAACATCTCGGTGTGGATAGAAGTCGGGGGGGATTATTAATGGCAGAACCAGAACCCCGTGATAGGATAGATTTACGCGTGTATCATGGTGCTAAGGTTTTAAAGAAACGAAACAACGCTGCAGCACAATATGATGGCAGGCATCCACAGGTCGAAAGAGATCAACAGAAAGGTAATGCGGGAGGGGGTAATCATATGATAGAAATGCAACTTTTTATGGCTCATCATGAGTATAAAATGGCTAGACAACGAGCATTTCAAGATTGGCAGTATCATCAAAACCAAATCCTAAGTCATCGTGCACACATAAATGTAAACTACATTGCTACTCCAATGCCCGTATTTCCTCCCTGGACTATAGAGACCCGCCCACCGTACCCTACATATGACCCAGCTCAAGCATTCTACAGCACATACGGCTATAAATGGGATCCCTACTGGCACCATCCTCATCAACCCTGATTTTCTTTTATGCTTATTTTTATTTATTTGGTAACTTGTAATTTTATACTTTTAATATTTCTTTTGATACTATAATAGCTTTTATAATTTTCTAACTTTTATTATTAGATCTTAATAATTTTTGAATGTGGGGTGATATACCCAACTTCGAAAATATGTATATATATTTTTGTAGTTTATCTCATGTACAAAACAGGGTAAAACAGCGCATTTTCAAAGATTGACATTAAGTTTAGCAAAAGCAACTAATTTTGATGACAACATGCAAAATATATGTGAAATAACAACTGCAGGAATGAACAAATGATGTGTACCATTTATCATTCAACAAACAAACGCCAATGTGTTTGGAAACTTTGGTAAAATTTAATCATTTTTCTACGGTAATCACCCTCAATAATTTAAATTGTTACTAATTTCTTGCAAATTAGGGAATTGCAAGATCTAGAGTGTAGGAAGGGGTTAAATTCTTTCAGATTTTTAAAAAAATTTTGACTTATATACTTGGTTACCATTAAAAATACTAGTAACGCAGTAGTTGTATTAGAATCTAGTGCTCTCTGATAATAAAGAACATCCCTAGTCTTATATATTGACTACGCAATTCTAGTAAAATTTTTCAAAATTTTCAAATTAATGAATTCAAAATCATGTTTATACATATTTATGAACGATAAAACTAGGTGTTAACACCGAAATTATTGTTATTTCGAAAAGGACATAAATTGAGAAACAACTTAAAATGTTAGAATTCATTTAAAATGGAATAGAGGACAATAAAAAGGCAAAGAAAGGAAAATAAAAGCCAAGTGTGGGAAAAAATTACCAAGTTATTTAGAACATATATCACATATTTTTGTACAAATAATTGAAGATACTTTTGTTTTGGACGAAATTAACCGTTTTACCTGGTAAATTGTAATATATTTGAAAGAAAGATGGATCTACACGATGAATCAATTCCATCATTAAAAGGAAGTAAAGTCTTCCGAAAAATAAACGCGCTTCTTGATTTAGGTCAGGAAGTTGTCGTCCAGACCAGTTGTCGAGTCTACGAAAAACCTTGAAAAGTTTTCTCGAAAATCAGCTGGAAATCCACGGACCTCAGCATCAAACAGGGTTGCCAAGTGGTCAGACTTATCCTAACCATGAGAGGATCTGTCTCGTAAAATGGGGAGGCGCCGTGTAAATTAGCTTGATAAGACTAATGAATCAGATCCCCAGAAAGGATAACATCCTTAAAGATAAAAAAAAATCAGCTTTTAAGACTGATATTACTCAATCCTTAAGATTGACCTTAAAGATTGAGAATTACAAACTCATGGAATTCGATGATATCTAAACTCAAGCTTGAACGAGAAAATATTTTGATCAAATTACAAACCATTTGTTTTCTGAAAACCCATTTTTAATGCGTTCATTACCATTGAACGTAAAATCCTAAGAATTCACCTGGAATTCATTAGGTCACCTGAACCAAATTGGGTGTCAACCATAAGAACGGTGGTTACATAGAATGGTCAAAGACAGGACTTTGTGCCAGACCGAAAAACTATAGGGTGATCTTTACTATTGCTCCTACAAAGGATAGTAATTGCATCCGACACGATATAGACCATAATCAAAAGCATGTCATTAGACATTGCCTTAACAGTTGCTTGTTCAACGCTCTCCTTTACAACCGAACGGTAGTTTACCGAAAGGTAATATACGGAGCAAGTATACTGGACGTGTTGCTTTCCCAATACAAGGTTAGCAAGTGGGTGACACAAAACCGCAAGTTTTGAGCTAAAATTTTCAAATATGAAACTCACAAAACCCACAAAAATAATTTTGCAAACACCGGTGAAGGGTTATTCCGGAAAACTTATCTAGGGTAAAAGCTAGATTAAATTTTCAAAAGATCAAATGTTTTCATAAAGATCCAACTTCCTAACGGATCTAAATTTTCATAGTCATGTGGGACTGTAAACCACATCGTTACTATCATTGTTCATACCGCCGTATTGAAATCACTGATGTACAAAGTGTGAAGAATAAAGAAGTGATTCAAGTATGTTTTTATTCAAAGTACTATATTGCTTGAGGACAAGTAACGCTCAAGTGTGGGAATATTTGATAATGCTAAAAACGAACATATATTTCATAGCATTATCCCTCAAGAAAGACAAGCTTTTAGTTGCAATTGTCCTATTTACAAGTGATATTTTTTTAAATAATAAAAGGTGAAGACAAAAGGCAGATTCGACGAATTGAAGACGCAAACGACCAAAAAGCTAAAAAGTACAAAGTATAATCAAAGAGGTTCAAATTATTGATGAGAAACGTCTCAAAAGTACAAGAGTATGAGCCGCAAAAATGCAAAGTTCAAATTATTAAATCGTACAAAAGGACGTTTGAAAAACCGCAACCAGGACATGAACCAACTAATAATGCACGACGCAATGGACCGAAAGTTACAAATTAATTATGTATATAAATATAATATAATATACAATTAATTATGTAAATTATATATATATTATATTTATATATTATAAAAATAAACGTCGGCAGCCTTGGATCCAATTTGTATGAGCTGGAATGCGAACCTCCGCACTCGCGGAGTTTAGAAGGGTAAAAACTCCGCACTCGCGGAGCTGCACAGTAAAATGTGGGCCTATAAAAGGCAATGATTTCTGCACAACGAAAACACACCTTTTTCTAATCTATCTCTTACTCTCTACGATATATATATATATATATATATATATATATATATATATATATATATATATATACATATATATATATATATATATATATATATATATAATTTATAATTTTAATTTTAATTTTAATTTAATAATAATAAGGGTATGTTAGCGAATGTTGTAAGTGTGTAAGTCGAAATTCTGTTCGTGTAACACTATGCTATTATTAATCATTGTAAGTTATGTTCAACCTTTTTAAATTAATGTCTCGTAGCTAAGTTATTATTATGCTTATTTAATGCCGAAGTAATCGTGATGTTGGGCTAAATATTAAAATTGGGTAATTGGGCTTTGGACCATAATTGGGGTTTGGATAAAAGAACGACACTTGTGGAAATTAGACTATAGGATGTTAATGGGTTTTATATTAATTTAACGATACCTCGTTAATT
Source organism: Rutidosis leptorrhynchoides (assembly GCF_046630445.1). NCBI lineage: Eukaryota > Viridiplantae > Streptophyta > Magnoliopsida > Asterales > Asteraceae > Rutidosis > Rutidosis leptorrhynchoides. The sequence goes on along the minus strand of NC_092335.1, from coordinate 420,982,498 downwards.
TAATATAAAGGTTATAATCTGACGTATCTATCAATAACCACATACGCTTAATCGGGTACAGTGGGCGGAATATCTATTAATACCAATAATTGTTCATTTTACCGGACACGGAACTAGATTAATAGTTAATGGACTAGTTGAAACAGGGGTGGATTACATTTAAGGATAATTGGTGTAATTGTTAACAAAGTAATAAAACCTTGGATTACACGCAGTCGATAACCTGGTGTTTTCATTAAACAAAGTATTAAGACCTTGTTACAATTCGAATCCCCAATTAGTTGGAATATTTTACTTCGGGTATAAGGATAATTTGACGAAGACTCTCGCACTTTATATTTATGACTGATGGACTATTATGGACAAAACTGTATGGACATATTGAATAATCCAGGACAAAGGACAATTAACCCATGGTACTAAACTAAATTCCTTTATTTCATATTTAATTGCACTTTTAATTATCGCACTTTAATTTATTGTCATTTTAATTATCGTACTTTTTAATTATCGCAATTTAATTTATTGTCATTTTAATTATTTGCACTTTTATTTATCGCACTTTAATTATTGTAATTTACTTTACGCTTTAAATTAAGTCTTTTATATATCTAATATTTTACATTAGGTTTTAACTGCGACTTAAATTTTTAAATCGACAAACCGGTCATTAAACGGTAAAAACCCCCTTTTATAATAATAATAATACTTCTTATATTTATATATATATTTATATACAAATATAGTTTTTAAAAATATAGCGTTAAACTTGGCTAGTTCCCTGTGGACGAACCGGACTTACTAAAAACTACACTATTGTACGATTAGGTACACTGCCTATAAGTGTTGTAGCAAGGTTTAGGTATATCCACTCTATAAATAAATAAATAACTTTTGTAAAATTGTATCGTATTTAATAGTATTTCCTAGTAAAAATATTATAGTATTTAGTACTCCTTCGCTTTAACATCAATATATATATATATACATATATATATACATATATATATATATACACATATATATATATACACACATATATATATATATACACATATATATATATATATACACATATATATATATATAATTATATATATATATATATACATATATATATGTGTGTATATATACACATATATATATATATATATATATATATATATATATATATATATATATATATATATATATATATATATATATGTATTATATTATATTATATTCTTGCGCATAGTAGACTTGTAATTTTAGGTCCGTTGTCTCGCGCGTTGATGCTCGGTGTATGTCTCGGTTCTGAATTTTCGAACGTCCTTTCGTACGCGGAGATATCTTATACTTTGTGTTTCGCGATTTGTAATTTGCACAAAAAATTATTTTCCTTGACTCCCAAAATCCGTGCAAGTCTTTTAACTCACTTTTTAGGACGCTTTTGAGTGCACTATGGCTTTAAGGACCCTTTTCCAGTTTTAGTGACACTTTTTCTTCAATTCTTTAATCTTCGTGATTCGTCTTCGTGTTTATTTTTTTAAATGATTACAACTTAAAAATAGAATAATTACAACTAAAAACTTTACATATTAGGATGATATTGCGACTAAATATATGTTCGTTTGGAGCACTATCAGCTATCCCCACACTTGAGCATTTGCTTGTCCTCAAGCAATACAGAACTTGAAATAAAATCACACTTCACTCGAATCACTTTTTTATTCTCACACTTTATACATCAGTGATTTTGATACAGCAATATGAACAATGATAGTAACGATGTGGTTTACAGTCCCACATGACTATGAAAATGTAGATCCTTTAAGGAAATTGGATCTTTATGAAAATATTTGATCTTTTGAAAATTCATTCTAGCTTTTATCCTAGATAAGTTTTCCGGAATAACCCTTCACCGATGTTTGCAAAATGTTTTTGCGGGTTGTGTGGGTTTCAGATTTCAAAATTTTAGCTCAAAACTTGCAGTTTTGTGTCACCCACTTGCTAACCTTGTATTAGGAAAGCAACACGCCCAGTATACGTGCTCTGTATATTACCTTTCGATAAACTACCGTCCAATTGTAAAGGAAAGCGTTGAATAAGCAATTGTTAAGGCAATGTCTAATGACATGCAGATGTTCATGGTCCACAACGTGTCGGATGCAATTACTATCCTTTGTAGGAGCAATAGTAAAGATCACCCTATAATTTTTTGGTCTGGCACAAGGTCCTGTCTTCGACCATGCTATGCAACCACCGTTCTTATGGTTGACACACGATTTGGTTCAGGTGACCTAATGAATTCTGATAAATTCTCAGGATTTTACGTTCAATGGTAATGAACGTATTGAAAATAGGTTTTCAGAAAACAAATCGGTTTTAATTTGATCAAAATATTTTCTCGTTCAAGCTCGAGTTTAGATATCATAGAATTCCATGAGTTTGTAATTCTCAATCTTTAAAGTCAATCTCAGGGATTGAGTAATATCAGACTTAAAAGCTGATTTTTAATCTTTAAGGAGATTATCCTTTTTGGGGGTCTGATTCATTAGTCTTATCAAGCTAATTTGCACGGCGCCCTCCCTATTTTACGAGACTGATCCTCTCATGGTTAGGATAAGTCTGACCACTTGGCGACCCTGTTTGATGCTGAGGTCCATGGATTTCCCGCTGATTTTAGAGATGACTTTTCTAGATTTTTCGTAGACTCTACAACTGGTCTGGAAGACAACTTCCTGACCTAAATCAAGAAACACGTGTCTTTTTCGGAAGACTTTACTTCCTTTTAATGATGGAATTGATTTATCGTATAGATCCATCTATTCTTTCAAAGGTATTACAATAAATCGGGTAAAACTGATTAATTTAGTTCAAAGCAAAAGTACCTGCAATAATCTGTACCAAATATGTGATATGTGTTTTAAAGAACTTGGTAAATTCTTCCCACACTTAGCTTTTATATTTATTTCTTTGCCTTTTTATTCTCTTCTATTCCATTTTAAATGAATTCAAGCGTTTTGGGTTGTTTCTCCATTTATGTTCTCTCCGAGGTAACAATAATTTCGACATTAACACCTAGTTTTATCGTTCATAAATATGTATAAACATGATTTTGAATTCATTTAGTTGAAAATTTTTTAAATTTTCACAAAATTTGGCAATTAAACCAAGTGTAAACCCGAGAGAATTTATAACCCTTCCCCACACTTGAGATCATGCAATGCCCTCATTTGCATGAAATCGGACTATAATTATAAATTTATGAGTGTGATTAGCGTAGAAAAGTGATTAAAAATACCGAGTTTGCAAACATATTATTTTATATCACATTTGATATTTTGCGTCTTGCCGTCAAAATTAGTAGCTTTTGCTGAACTTAATATCAGTCTTTGAAAGTGCGTTGTTTTACCCTGTTTTGTACATAAGATAAACTACAAAAACACATAATATTTTTATTATATTTTTTTATAAAACCTTTATTTATTAAAACAATTTAAATGAATAATTTTTTAAAATTTTGTTTCCTTTTACTTTAGGTAGTTTCGGTACGTTTACCTAGTCCATCCCTCGACAAAATTTAAAAATTATCGTTTTAAAGCGATGGTTTTTAAAAACAAAGATTTTTGGGTTTTTTAATTTTTTTGTATACTTTAGATCAATAATTTTAAAAATAATGATAACAAAATTTTTCGCCCCGCCGTTGGGTAAAGTAATTTCGGTTCCATGACCTAGTCTTTAACTTACGACGAATTTTAGAAATCATTTTTTTTTAAACTTAATGAAATAAAGAATTTTTTGTTTTTTTTAAATCACACAAAAATTAAATTTAAAAATGCAAATTAATTTCATACAAAACCTACAAAACAAAAATTCAGAATGGGGGAAGAAAACTAGTTCTTTAGTGTCTGCTAGTGGAAAAGACCAATCGGATTCCATTCTCGGAACTACACGAGAACAGAACAACTAACCCTAGACATCATTTTTCTTAGAACATTTGAATCTCCCCACTCTTAGGTAGCTGTGGTGTCGAATTTGTGATTAACTTCATTGTCAATTTCTTTTGGACCATAATCAACTTGCATATCTGTGACTTTTGCTTTAAGCCATTGGTCGGATTCCTGTGTAATATCCACAAATTCAACTAGTTTTGCCTTTTCTTTAGGCGATAGATTGGATACTAACCGGTTACATAACTTAAAGTTCCCCTTGGTTCTAGCATCGCGAATCCGTTTAATAAGTTTCTTCATTGAACTATTAATAACGGGGTCATTTAATTTCTTATCAACAACGGGGTTCTTTGTTACCAGGTCAACATTAGGTGTTACTTCATCTTCCCTACAATTAGGCATTTTATTATTATTAAGCACTACCGTTGGTGTTGGTAAAACAATATGGTTCTTACCAATCGTTTTTGTTGGTTCAATGGTTTTAGTTGGTGGAGATTTAGACTTTCGACAAACAAAGGTGACCGATTTTTCACCATCACTAAGTGTCATTCTACCCTCTCTTACATCAAATAACGCCCTGGTGGATGCTAAGAATGATCGACCTAAAATTAGAGGAATGTTTGAGTCCTCTTCTATGTCAATGACAATAAAATCGACTAGAAGGGTTAAATTACCTACTTGAATGGGTAGATTGTCAGCAATTCCAACTGGGTGCCTAATGGTTTGATCAAAGAGTCTAACACTCATTTTTGTTGGACTTAACTCACCTACTCCTAATCTCTTATATAATGAAAGAGGCATAACACTCACACTTGCACCTAAATCTACTAGTGCATCATACATGACACAATCACTAAGTAGACAAGGAACAATAAATTCACCCGGATCACCCAACCTTGGTGGAAGTTTTGGTGGAACTGTCTTCACCGGGTTTATTTTTACGGTTTTTGTTTCTTGTACCTTCTTATTCTTCTTCTTCTTTCCAGAGGTATCACCAACTTTATTACCTATTACTTGCTCATACTCAACTCCTTTTCTTGGAAACGGGGTGGGTGGTCTGTATGGTGCCACCACTGGCTTTACATACTCGGGTGGTGGTGGTGTTGTAACTTCTTCATTGTTACTCAGATCTAAAACCTTCCCATCTTCTGGTGTTGGCTTTTCAGAATTCGTTGAAACCATATTAACATTCTCATTCCGAGGATTTACTTCAGTATTACTCGGTAGCTTTCCTTGTTCCCTCTCGCTCATTAGGCTAGCAAGAGTACCTACGTGTTTTTCTAAATTCAAAATGGAAGCTTGTTGAGTTCTTAATGACTGATCAAACCTCTCATTTGTTTGGGTTTGAGATGTAATGAATTGTGTTTGAGATTCAACTAGCTTTTGTACCATTTCTTCAAGATTTAACTTTTTCTCTTAAGTTTTGTGACGACCCGGAAATTTTTGATCAAATTTAAACCAAATCTTATATGACTTCGACGCAATGAGTAAAGTCTGTATTGTTGAGTTTTGAAAATTCTGAACTGTTTACATAGATTCAATTACCTTTAACTATTTCCGACGATTCACGAACTATTGTTGTAAATAAATATGTATACGTATATAAATGTAATTAGATGTAACAAATTGAATTTAAAATATAAATTTATCATTTGAGTTAACTATGTAAAATAGTATACCAAATAATTAAGCTTCTTTTAAATATATATATATATATATATATATATATATATATATATATATATATATATATATATATATATATATATATATATATATATATATATATATATATATGATTCTATACGAAAATTAAGAGTGCATGTATATTATGGTATATAAAAAGTATAACTATTAAATGACATATATAGAAATTGAAACATACAAAATTATTGTTATTAGTATTGTTATTAAATATATTATTAAGAGTTATTAATATTATTATTATAAGATTTTCTAGCATTATTTTTATCTTTTATTATTAACATAAGTACCATGATAAATAATATCATTGTTATTATTAAAATAACTATTATTATTACTATTTGTATTTAATTAATTTGTTATTAATATTATTATTATTATTATTAATATTATTTCCATTAATACTATTATTATGTTTATTATTGGTTATTATTATTATTAACAACAATATTATTATTAATAGGTTTATATTCATTATAAATAATAATAGCATATATATATATATATATACATATATATATATATATATATATATATATACATACTAGTATACATATACAACTAAATAGATAGATACATAAACATATATAAATTTCAGATATATATGCATATGAATACATATATAGATAAATAGCTTTATAAAATACAGATTTCTTAGTAAACAGATATAGATATACGAATATATATATTCAGGAAAATTATTGGGTACGTAATCAACTTTCTTTCACAATCTAGCTGTTGTAAGTCTATTTCGTGTCATAGATTCTATATCAATCATAACTTAACAAAAAACATGTAACAACCCAAACCAACCCGCGAACAAACAACGTGAAAATACAAAATTAAAAAAAAATTGCTGCACAGTGAACTGGCGCGGCGCGCCATTCGGGTCTGTCCGGAAAGTCTCAAAATGCGAAAAAGATTGACTAGTTCCCGACACTTTTAGACGAAACGCTTTTTACCATACATCCAAATATGTAAAACTAACCTGTTTCAAATATAAAATCAATGTTTTACAAGCGGGGCCCACATCGACCGTTTTACGAGTTTAATACAATTTACGAGTTTCGACCACCAAAAAGTTTAAGTTCCAAACTACACAATGAGCATGGCGTTTGGGATTAAACTACCCAACTATCGGTCAAACTCCAAGAGCTACTAAAGCCAAAAGCGTCCCCTAGCATCAAGCGGGATCTCTAGTCCAAAACGATGCCCTTACCCTTGTCCAAAACCGAACCTATAAAAATAGTAAACAACGAGAGGGTAAGCAAAGCTTAGTGAATGCAATAATTATACGAATACATATATAATTATACCTACTTGCATGCACTTACACACCAAACCGCAAACACACTAGCATACACATTTAGCTTATCGTCACAATAACAAGCTATAAATCTCCAATACCACAAGCTAGCATAACAACTGCATATGAATATAACTCGAATAATATAATACGCTTACAACACAAATAACCATGGTTAACCAATAGTACAAGGGAACGGCACTCGCGAAAACGCCATCGGTGTTCGTAACATCCGTTAGGGCACTTAACACCTCACACCACTAACCCCTAGGGTGGCACCTTAACACCTCGGCACATCACCCCGAGTGGCATCTTAACACCTCGATGCATCACTCATTATTTTACGGAGTGGTGTCTTAACACCTCGACACTACACTCCTAGGTGGCATCTTAACACCTCGATGCTACACCCGAGTGGCATCTTAACACCTCGATGCTACACTCTTCACGTGAAACATGGTGTCTTAGCACCTCGACACTACCCGTTTCACGCTACAACAAATAGATACATTATATACATACGCATATAATTATTCCACTCACCTCGAATACTTGAAGAACGTATTCCGCGATCTTAACTTCCTCCGCCGACTTCACACAAATCAGCTACGCAAAGTATAAATGCAAATAAGCTACTCGCTATGTTTATTTGACCTAAACAACACTTATGTTCTTCAAGGACATCCTACTTGACCAACTTTGACCAACTTTGACCAATGACCATTTTTCGCTCGAAAACCTTCATAATCACATATGACTTGTGATTATGCCTCAACAACATCATTTAAACATGGCTTGGTCAATCGATCACTCGTTTAAACACACGACCCGCCCATTTGGTCCCTAAGTGTGTTTTACACCATTTTATGCATAAAACGATACTCGAAAATCCAAAACTAACGAGACCACTTCCCACGTTCCCGAAATACCTAAATACACCTCTTTTAGGCTTTAAACGCATTTTAGATTAACATTTACACAAAACCCATTTTGACCTAAAAACTAGTCAAAACACCAAATTTGTGAACTTACACTTCTAATCACTTATAACCTAAGTTAGCTAGTGATTTAAACACTTGAACATGCTCATGAACTAACCAATTTCATCATCCAACCCTAAACCCACCAAAATGGTCTTTCTTATCAATTACTAGTTTAAATCTTCCATTTAACAACTAGTGGGTTTTGTTCAAGAACATACAATCAAAAGCCCTAATTATGAACATAAACTTGAAAACGAATTTCGGAGTTAAGACTTACCACTACTATCTAATCGTAGCCGTGAACGAGGTGAACAACTTTGCTTCCTATGCCTTGACCCGAATTCTTCTTCTTCCTCTTCAATTGGAGCTTTATCCCACTAGAACTTTTTCTCTCTCAAGGGTTTGAAGTGTGTGGGTGAAGGAGAAATGAGTTAGGATAAGGTTTTGGATCAGTTTTGATGACCCCAAACCGACCTCAAGTGAAAAGACCAAAGTACCCCTCATTTAAGCACTTAAAAATGCTAAAAAAACGCATCAAACACTTTCGGCGCGCCGCGCCAAATGGTGGGGCGCCGCTCCAACATGCAGGTCAGATTTCAGAAACTTGTTTTGGCCATAACTTTTTGACCGTAGCTCCGTTTTCGATGAATCAAATATCGTTGGAAACGTAATAAGATATTCTATCCAATGGTAAGGCTTTGAAACATCAACTCAAACTTTATTTGGGGTTGAAAAGATACGTACACACCTTGTCACTTCGGACAACGTCCAGTTTCCTTCGACGTTCGAGCAAGCAACACGTACACTTCATACACGCATCGTACACCATAAATACATTATGTACAATAAATATTTGGGTCTTACAACTCTCCCCCACTTAAACTCGATCACGTCCTCGTGATCTTCTCCACTTAACCAATTCGGAACTACTCAACGTTCCTCAATTATAAGTCCCAATCCGACTTTTCTAAGCAATTCTTCCCAATGAATCGCCTTTAACAACTAAAATCGTCACCCGCGATTTTATCGAAACTAAAATCCGAGCACTAAAACCTGCTCAATCCCCCATACATCAGGAAAACTCAACCGATCTCGTACCGAGATATCAACCCTATAGTGTACCCTTTCCAAGTACAATGCTAAAAACAACCAAATATCGACCTAAGGTCAACAACCCAAACGATGAAGACCAAGTAAAGACGAATCCTTACGGATAACACTTACCATCTAACACCCTTAGTAGTGCGCAAACATAGCTAATGTGCAACTACCCAATTACGTGAGCAAAATACGGCTATTACATCACTAATCACACGACATAGTCCTTACGGCCGAACCATCAGAGCTTAAAACAACCAGTGGTTCTCAAGTCCAACAACGCGAAGGTTAGTTCACACGAAACCCATGGTGTACAAAAACGGCTATCGTGATATATCCGTAGTGTGCAAAAACGGCTATTGCAACACTACCAACCATATGTGAGCGAAACACGGCTATCGCATCACTATTTACCAACGTGTGAGTAAAAATCAGCTATCACTCACAACCACGAGTGGTTAACGAAGAGCTAATCCTTCCGGATATCCCTCGTCACCTATCTTAAGTCAAACGCGGTCAACATAGAGATAACCCCAAATAAACACCACATAATCACCTTGTAGTTCACAAAATGGCTATTGTGTAACTACCACCCAAAGTATACGATAATGAGGCATCGTAACCTTTCTCAAAGTCCCATTACTCTATTCCCAAAGGTAACCACATGGCTATCACAATCGAGCCAAGAACCACCCACATTACTCATAGACACAACAATAATTCCCTAGAAGAGAATCCGGCATACACATCCCTTTACCGAGGGATCTTACCTTGCTCGTCGAACACGTAAATTATCTCCCAATGAGATTTACCACCTTACTACCGCGGTGATAATTTAAATCCAAAAACCATAAGTACAATTTATTCCAAATCGTACTTTTACCACAATCGACCAATGTAGGTCTCAACACTAGCTTCGAATCCCTACGAGCATCGTCCAAATATCACTGCAATAGAACACCTTCGTGCAAGAGTACAAACTCCCCCACTTAGGACTCCGCTTCGTAACCACATCATCGAATAATAGCATCCCGTGGAATGACCACTTATCAACATACACAACCAATATCCTCATTGGTCATAGTCCTTGAATTCTCGCGAATTCGTCCTTAACAATAAATTTCGACGATAAACACATGCTCACTTTCGTAGAAAGAGTGACCACTAACCTAACAACTAATGCGCCAAATCGCATTACCGTAACTCCTATGAGAGAGACGAGGTTCACCCGTCTTGCATCTCTTAATACGCACGTTACCATAATCTTGCTCCAACCTTGAGCATACGAAAGAATTTAACCTATCCTTAAACTCTTGAACGAAGAGTCTACCACAATTTACACAAACCTTACACTTGCAATAATCCAATTGCTATAGTTTGTCAAATTTCCACCTAGTCACTCATGTACCTAAGGGTTTCTATCCGGTACCCTAAGTACAATGTAACTGCAACACCATCGGAGTCGAATACCACGCTGGTAGGTATGAAAGAGGCACCTAACGCTGCGTCCCGTAGACTCCATTTCCAACATACATCGAGACCCAAAACACTCGATCTCAAGGGTTCTATCCACCCGTCGAACCTCAGGGTTCAACAACTTCAACACGAAAGCAAAACGCTCTAATAATCGAACACCAATGCACATACCTATGGCTTGGTAGAAACATTTCCTAACACTAAAGAATGCTTGGTTGCACCAAGTCTTACGCCCTTCGCCCGACAACCAAACGTCACTATAGGGTACTTCCATTAGGAACGTCACCCGTGTCAATACTACATGTTACTGCCATGCATTCGTCCCCAGGGCGCGTTCCAACGAGTCAAAGACTCAAGCGCCATCCCGGCGCACTATCATCAAAACCACCAACAAACCGAATCTTCACCGAGCTCACTAACCCCGCACCCTTATGAGTACCTTTGAAAAAAAAAATTACGTTCACTTGAGACTAATTAGATCTCGAAACAAAGTTTAAGTCTCTAATACATACACAAATCCATCGACACACAATAAACAATAATAAGGCATATTTGTACCAAAGACGAAAATACCTGAAACATCATCGTTGGACTTCTGTGCTTCACTATCCATTGAATACTCGCGCTCTAACCTCTTAACTCGATCGGCGAACGATTCGGAACACTCCGACCTTTTGTGTCCCTCCTTCCGGCAATTAAAGCACATGATCGTACTTGAAGGCATATTTGCACAATCGCATGTCATATAACCTCGTTGTAGATGATCATAACCCGTAGGCGCGAAATCCCCCAACTTACAATCTCTTTTAGCAATCAATTTAGGACACTTTGGCTTTTGGTGCCCTTCCTTCCAACAGTAAAAACATAACTTCTTGCCCGACGGGCACTCGCGAGCCTTATGTCCCCTTTGCCCACATTTGTAACACTTCAACCCACCGGGGCCCGACGCTCCCTTCTTCATGCTACTAGCCGCCTCAATTACACCTCTACTTTGATTATTAAACAACTCGGGACACTCCGACCTCCGGTGTCCCTTTCTTCGACACTTGAAGCATATGTCGTCTTTAGGAGGCGCAAGCGTGCAATCACGCGACAGGTGACCCTTTTCAGCACAATTATAACACGTAGGTACATGACCTCCCTTACTCTTCTTCTTCACGTTTTCGACGCCTTCAGGCTCACTTCTTGTCCTCTTACCAGGAGCACTTGGCTCCAATCTTGCAAGTACATCCTCATTACTACTACCTCGAGGTTTAGAAAACCTCTTCTTAAACTCTTCCCTTACAACCTTAGTCACTTGGTCTCGGACCATTTCGGTTACTCGTCCTTCGATTGACTCTTTTACTACTTGACCAACTCCGTTGGCGAAACCCGAGACGCATTGCTCAATCGCGGCTTCAACCATTACCGCTAACTCGCCCTTCCTTTCATGAGTAGGCCCTTCCGTTCCGTATTCATCTTCCGTCTTCATTCTTAAGATATAACCAATGGAACGAAAAGATATAACACGTATGTGTATATATATATATATATATATACATATACCACACTACCCCATCTTGCTCAACAATCGTTGTACATTGCTTGTTTGACATGATTTGCACCCGTAACAACGGTAGCTAGTCGTTGTTACGCGAGCACGTCGCGTTAACTCGCTAGTACAACGTCTATCTCGCTTGATGATTGCTAAACACAACACAAACAATTAGTACATGATTAGTTCACATAAACCTATGTACTAACCAATCCCGTTCCGACTCAAAGTCCTACAAGTCACGCATAACGCGCACACAAAAAGTCTAAGTCAAGGCGCCTATCTCAAGTCACCTAAATCCCTTAGACCATGCTCTGATACCACTTTTAACAACCCAAACCAAGCCGCGAACAAACCACGTGAAAATACAAAATAAAAAAAAATTGTTGCACAGTGAACTGGCGCGGCACGCCAGGATGGCCGCGCGGCGCGCCATTCGGGTCTGTCCGGAAAGTCTCAAAATGCGAAAAAGATTGACTAGTTCCCGACACTTTTAGACGAAACGCTTTTTACCATACATCCAAATATGTAAAACTAACCTGTTTCAAATATAAAATCAATGTTTTACATGCGGGGCCCACATCGGCCGTTTTACGAGTTTAATACAATTTACGAGTTTCGACCACCAAAAAGTTTAAGTTCCAAACTACACAATGAGCATGGCGTTTGGGATTAAACTACCCAACTATCGGTCAAACTCCAAGAGCTACTAAAGCCAAAAGCGTCCCCTAGCATCAAGCGGGATCTCTAGTCCAAAACGATGCCCTTACCCTTGTCCAAAACCGAACCTATAAAAATAGTAAACAACGAGAGGGTAAGCAAAGCTTAGTGAATGCAATAATTATACGAATACATATATAATTATACCTACTTGCATACACTTACACACCAAACCGCAAACACGCTAGCATACACATTTAGCTTATCGTCACAATAACAAGCTATAAATCTCCAATACCACAAGCTAGCATAACAACCGCATATGAATATAACTCGAATAATATAATACGCTTACAACACAAATAACCATGGTTAACCAATAGTACAAGGGAACGGCGCTAGCGAAAATGCCATCGGTGTTCGTAACATCTGTTAGGGCACTTAACACCTCGCACCACTAACCCCTAGGGTGGCACCTTAACACCTCGGCACATCACCCCGAGTGGCATCTTAACACCTCGATGCATCACTCATTATTTTACGGAGTGGTGTCTTAACACCTCGACACTACACTCCTAGGTGGCATCTTAACACCTCGATGCTACACCCGAGTGGCATCTTAACACCTCGATGCTACACTATTCACGTGAAACGTGGTGTCTTAGCACCTCGACACTACCCGTTTCACGCTACAACAAATAGATACATTATATACATACGCATATAATTATTCCACTCACCTCGAATACTTGAAGAACGTATTCCGCGATCTTAACTTCCTCTGCCGACTTCACGCAAATCTGCTACGCAAAGTATAAATGCAAAATAAGCTACTCGCTATGCTTATTTGACCTAAACAACACTTATGTTCTTCAAGGACATCCTACTTGACCAACTTTGACCAACTTTGACCAATAACCATTTTTCGCTCGAAAACCTTCATAATCACATATGACTTGTGATTATGCCTCAACAACATCATTTAAACATGGCTTGGTCAATCGATCACTCGTTTAAACACACGACCCGCCCATTTGGTCCCTAAGTGTGTTTTACCCCATTTTATGCATAAAACGATACTCAAAAATCCAAAACTAACGAGACCACTTCCCACGTTCCCGAAATACCTAAATACACCTCTTTTAGGCTTTAAACACATTTTAGATTAACATTTACACAAACCCCATTTTGACCTAAAAACTAGTCAAAACACCAAATTTGTGAACTTACACTTCTAATCACTTATAACCTAAGTTAGCTAGTGATTTAAACACTTGAACATGCTCATGAACTAACCAATTTCATCATCCAACCCTAAACCCACCAAAATGGTCTTCCTTATCAATTACTAGTTTAAATCTTCCATTTAACAACTAGTGGGTTTTGTTCAAGAACATAAAATCAAAAGCCCTAATTATGAACATAAACTTGAAAACGAATTTCGGAGTTAAGACTTACCACTACTATCTACTCGTAGCCGTGAACGAGGTGAACAACTTTGCTTCCTATGCCTTGACCCGAATTCTTCTTCTTCCTCTTCAATTGGAGCTTTATCCCACTAGAACTTTTTCTCTCTCAAGGGTTTGAAGTGTGTGGGTGAAGGAGAAATGAGTTAGGATAAGGTTTTGGATCAGTTTTGATGACCCCAAACCGACCTCAAGTGAAAAGACCAAAGTACCCCTCATTTAAGCACTTAAAAATGCTAAAAAAACGCATCAGACACTTTCGGCGCGCCGCGCCAAATGGTGGGGCGCCGCTCCAACATGCAGGTCAGATTTCAGAAACTTGTTTTGGCCATAACTTTTTGACCGTAGCTCCGTTTTCGATGAATCAAATATCGTTGGAAACGTAATAAGATATTCTATCCAATAGTAGGGCTTTGAAACATCAACTCAAAATTTATTTGGGGTTGAAAAGATACGTACACACCTTGTCACTTCGGACAACGTTCAGTTTCCTTCGACGTTCGAGCAAGCAACACGTACACTTCATACATGCATCGTACACCATAAATACATTATGTACAATAAATATTTGGGTCTTACAAAACAACCAAAATCTGTTAGTCTCATTATCAGATTTCTATTTTAATTTTTTTATGTTGTACGAATGATTCTCTTTGGCAAAACCATTTTCGCTATAAAACAATTGATTTCATCTGTTTATTGACAAATTCATCTAAATAATAACCTCACATATCTATTACATATCACACATAACAGTCTTTAGTTGTTAAATTCCACAGAAAAATAAAAACAGCATCCTATGCTCTGTACGTACTACTTTTTGGTCTTAAATTGAATTTGAATTCTATTTCAAATTCTATAAATGCAGTTTCATTAGAAATCCTCTTCTCAAACTTCCTGTAAAGTTACAACTTCCAATTCCAAGTATTCAATACGAATTTTACGAGTCAAACTTTTGAATTAAAAAGTCAAACAAGTGTTCTTGGATCAAATTCAAGCTACCTGTTGCAGTTATGGTTAAATTAACGATTCCTATAGTTTCTAATGAAGATTTCAAACCAAATTCGTGTTATAACTTTCATCTAAATCGTGACCTATTGCTAAATCAAATTTTTTTTCTTTTATCTCTACATCGACGGGCTGTTTAAGTTTTTTTTTTTTTTTGTTCTTTTAATTTTTTTTTTGTGTTTTGCTAATTCAGATACATATAGTTATAAATTGTTTTCTGTTTAGCATACTCAGTTTTATAATCGTTTTGGAAAAGGGTTTAATTATTTGGAATTGATTTGATTATGAGGAAGAAGAAGATAAAAATGGGAATACATAATACGGTTATATATAAATTTGGGGAGAGTTATAATCAGAAAAACAAAGATGGCTGAGTGGTTATGGGGCGTTTAGTGTAACCTAGTGGTCGCGGGTTCAAGCCCGGTTCGAGACAGTTTCTTTTTAAAAAAGGCTTATTTCTGGAAGGTAGTCACATACTTATTAGTATTATTATTTTTATTATCATTTTCATTATTATTATTGTTAGTATTATGATTATTATTGTTAGTATTGTTAAATGTTATAAATATTACGGTTATTACTATTATAATTATCACCTAGTTGTATCATTATTATTATTATAATTAGATTTATTATTATTACTATTACTATGAGAATAATACAAATTATCTTTATTTTCATTAATATTAGTATTAATATCACTTTTGTGACTATCGGTATTATTATTCTTATAATTAAATAAAAGAACATTAGTAAATAACATTATTATTATGGGAAGTATCATTTTCAATAAGATTATTATAAATATTATTATTTTTATTATAATTAGTAAATCATTAATATCAAAACTATCAAATTTTTTTTACAAATAAATAACTTGTACGAAAAATCTACTTATTACATATACTATAATTATATTAATATCACTAAATTTTATTATTAAAAAGATAGTAACTAAGCTATACATAAAATATATCAAGTACTATATACATATATACTTTATATAAATCCTAATATAAATTATTATTATTATGTTATAATGAAAGCTAAAACCTAGCTAAATAAAAAATGTAAATTAAATATATCTACATCTATATAACCAATAATTTAACAAGTAATCATTAATAATAAAATATATATTTATTCAATTACGATTATGTGTGTTAATATATATACAAATGATATAGGTTCATGAATCCGAGGCCAACCCTGCATTGTTCAATGTAGTCATGTGTATTTTTACTACAAAATACATTAAGTGAGTTTCATTTGCTCCCTTTTACTCTTTACATTTTTGGGACTGAGAATACATGCGCTGTTTTTACAACTGCTTTATTAAATGCTTTTGAAATATATTTTAAACTGCGAATGCATGAAATGCTTTTATAAATGTTTGACGAGATAGACACAAGCAAAACATTCCTCGAATGAATTATTATGCAGACAGAAGTTCTATGGATTATTATTGAATTATGTGGACATGATAATTGCCACTAATTAATGTGAATATTTTATCCCTGATTATTATTGCTTGGTAACCTAAGAATTAGAATCGGGTATGGCCCTAATTCACGCGAATCCTAAAGGTAGCTACCGGGTTTAACACCCCCACCCAGAATGTTCACTAGACGGAAGGGCTAGTGGGCGTGGTGTTTAGTACTTCGAAGTTTATATGATTATTATACAGACGAGATGTTCTGTTTTGGGGATATTATTATGCGCATTATATGTTAAGGTCGGTTACCAAGCCAAGCTATGAAAGCAATGAAAAGTGAATGTTATGTATCGAGAGAATGATTTTATACACAGGTTATGTGTATGTTATTTTGTACACAAGATATGTGTACGGTTACTAAGATTTATGAAAGATGATTTCGTACACGAGAAAGGTGTACTGTATTTAAAAGATATCGTATGTACATTACAGGTAGGTATAGGATTTGGGCCCATTTGTACCATGCAGCATTTAAATCTTGTGGTCTATCAAAATTGATGAATTTTACTGTTTAATGATAAACTTATGAACTCACCAACCTTTTGGTTGACACTTTAAAGCATGTTTATTCTCAGATATGAAAGAAATCTTCCGCTGTGCATTTGCTCATTTTAAGGACATTACTTGGAGTCGATCATCGTAATGGAACCTAATGTTGATGACTTCGTCCAGATGGATTAGGACGGGTTATCACAAGTTTGTTGTGGTGGTTTATACAAGCTAGGTCTTTGTTGATTGAAAGTGTTGTTTTGAGTTGGTTGGTTATTTGGACCTTGTTGGTTGTACGAGTTATTATTGGGTCCATTTGGATTGTAAAGAATGTTTTGATTTCGATTGAAGTTTGGCCTTGGCGGTTGATAATTATTTTGATAATTATTTCCCGGCCTTTGGTTCATGTAGGAAACATTCTCACGTTGTTCCATCGTTTGCTCGATGTGACAATATTTCGTTAAGTGTGGTCCACCGCATTGCTCACAACAGATTCGAATTGTGTGAATATCTTTAGTCATCTTTTCCATTCGTCTCTCGAAATCATCTATTTTTGCGGAAACGGAATCAAAGTCATGGCTAGAATCGGCTCTAGCCACTTTAGATTAACGAAAAATATGTTTTTCCTGGTGCCACTCATGCGAGTGGGAGGCTGTGTTATCAATGATTTTGTAAGCTTCAGTTGCGATTTTCTTCATAATGGAACCACCAGCTGCTATGTCGATGTCTTTTCGTGTAGTAATATCGCATCCTTGGTAGAATATTTGTACTATTTGATAAGTGTCTAAACCATGTTGAGGACATCCTCTCAACAACTTTCCAAATCTTGTCCAAGCCTCATATAATGTTTCATTTAGCTTTTGCGTGAACGTAACAATTTCTCCTTGAAGTCTCACGGCTTAGATGCCGGAAAGAATCATTTAAGAAATTTCTCAACTAAAACATCCCATGTGTCAATCGCTCCTTCAGGTAACGATTCTAACCAATCTTTGGCTTCTCCCTTTAAAGTCCAGGAAAACAACATGAGATAGATCCGTTCATCCTCAACTTCTCTGATTTTAAATAAAGTACAAATCCTATTAAAGGTTCGAAGATGTTCGTTTGGATCTTCTTTTGGCGTACCACTATATTGGCATTGATTAGTTACCATGTGTAGGATTTTTCCTTTGATTTCATAATCTGGCACATTAATGTTTGGCTTAATAATGGCGTGTCCTTGGCCCGTGCGTGTGGCTCTCATTCGATCTTCCATACTTAGAGGTTCCGTTACTTCCATAATTGAATTTGTTGAATACGAATCACTAGAGGATTCTGATTTAACGGTTTGTGGTTCAGGAGGAATGGTTAGTGATTCAGGATCTTGGAATTGTCCTTGAATATCCTCCGGGTTCTCAATTGTGAAATCGGGTTCAAAAAATGGATTATCGGAAATTTGAGTTAGAGTACTTATTCGACTAGATGATGATTCTAAAGAAAAATCAATGGCGACAATATTGGCTAGATGTCTTGATCGAGTTACAGGTGGTGAACGTATGAAAGGTGGTAAACGTTTTGCTCGGTGCGTTCACTGAATATCCTATTAGTTATAAAAATAAAAAATTATGTAAGTTATCAAATTAATAGACTTTTCTGATTTTGCCCACGTTTCGAATAGCCAATAGATGCAGCAGGTAGCCAGGACCCTTTAAATCGGAAGCCCACAACTCGCCACTAACAAATCCAACTATTACTACGAAACAGAAAATTTTGGATGTCTATCAATTTAACCACTTAAAATAATTTTTCGTCGAAATTTTGAAGATAAAATCTATGTCCTAAAAACTAGAGCGTCGAGAAATAAGAGGGAGAAAAAGAGTGCGTCGAAAAACGTCGAAAAATAAAAGGTCAAAAAATAATAATAAGAAAATAAAGCGTCGAAACTTAAAAGTCTAAAAATTAAATATTAAAAGTTGCGTCTAAAGGTATTAAAACTTAAAAGGAATTCTATATCCAAAACGGCAATAACTTAAAAGGCACTAAAATATATAAACGGCGTCGCAAAATTCTAAAGCGCCTAAATCTTAATTCTAAAGAAAAAGCACTTAAGGGATTTTACGGCAAAGTCTTAAAATCTAGAAATATAAAAATAACTACGGCAAAAACTAAGTTTAAAATTAATTACGAACGATAAATATACAAATTACAAAATAAACGATTAAAAGAAAATATAAATTATAACTAAAATGATAAAAATACAAATTTTATAAAAATATTATTTTTATATTATATTTTATAAAAGTATTAAACTATATAAATGATAATAATTCTTAAACTTAAAATTACAAATTATTATTAAAACTAAATACTAGTTAATTAATAATAAAAAAATTAAACCCTAATTAATAAATAATAATAAAAATAATTAAACCCTACTCCGTAATTAATTGTGTACCAGGTTCTGTCTGACCACCCCATGCGATCGCATGGGGTTTAGGTGAGAAAACCATGCGGTCCATGGCATGCAGGTTCAGTTTTCATTTCAGGCTTTTTTATTTATTTATAAAAGATAGATAATAAAAATAAATTTGTATAAAAACTTAAAATACTTATTAATTTTATAAATAAAAATCTTAAAAACAAATATATATATATATATATATATATATATATATATATATATATATATATATATATATATATATATATATATATATATATATATATATATATATATTGTTTTATATTTTTAAGACTTTTTATTAATACAAAATATTTTTACAAAATAAGAAATATAGCGTAAAAATATAGCGTTTCATCGGGCCCCGGCAGCGGCGCCAAAAACTTGATGTGTGCGAGGTGTAGTACGAAATAGTATTATTTTTATTACGAAATACGAAACTATTTACACAAGTTTTATTTATTTATATAGATGGGATATACTTAAACCTTGCTACAACACCTATAGGCAGTGTACCTAATGGTAGAGTAGTGTAGTTTTTAGCAAGTCCGGTTCGTTCCACGGGGAGCTAGCTGAGTTTAACGCTATATTTTTTACAACTATATTTATATAAAATATATATAATTATATATAGTAATATTATTATAAAAGGGGGTTTTTACCGTTTAATGACCGGTTTGTCGATTTTATATTTTAAGCGTAAAGATAAATGACGATAATATAAATGACAGAATTTAAATTGCGATAAAGTAAATTGCAGTAATTAAAATGACAGTAAATAAAGGTATGATAAAATATGAAATAAAAGTATTATGCTTATTTAAACTTCCGTTATCATGATGTTTAACGTTTTGATTAATTGTTACCCGGGTTAATTGTTCTTTGTCCTGAATTATTTGATACCTATTTAGTTTTTGTCCATAATAGTCCATTGGTCATAATTATAAAATGCTCGTCAAATTAACCTTATTCCCGAAGTCAAATATTCCAACTAATTAGGGATTCGAACTGTAACAAGGTTTTAATACTTTGTTTAATGATTACACCAGGTTATCGACTGCGTATAATCCAAGGTTTTAATACTTTGTTAACAATTACACCAATTACCCTTGTATGTAATCCATCACTATTTTAATTAGTCCATGATACATTAATTTATTTACTTAGCCATAATGAATAATCAATTTCCCAACCCGAATAATTAATTAAATGATCGTAAAAGATGTCGTATAAACGTCACTAAATAGGACATGCATAATTATTTAATAATTATTAGATTAACTAATTTGAAGATAGGTTCCACAGATTCCAATGAGTTGTCATTCAATTAGACAATACCCCCATCTATTAATAGTTCATAGTCCAATGTCCACAAGTGTCGGTCTTTTGTCCAAACCCGAATTATGGTACAAAATCCAATAACCTCATTTTAATATTTAGTCTAACATCACGATTACTTTAGCTCAAATAAGCATAATAATAACTTAGTTACGAGACATTAATTTAAAAAGGAAGAACATAGCTTACATTGGTGATTAATCGCGTAGCGTTACACGGACAGAGTTCCGTCTTACAAAACCTTAAAACATTTCTTACAATAACCCAATTATTATTAAACTTAATTTAAACTTAATATTATAAATTATAAATATAAATATATATTACATTGATCAGAGGAAGGAAAAGAAAGAGATGTGTAAAATTCGTCCAAAAACGTTGCAATTTATAGATGTGGCCAGCTATCTCCTGCCATGCGATCGCATGACTTTTGTGCCTCCTGGCCATGCGATCGCATGGCCAGCCTGTCCAGCGTACATCCATCAATTAAACGTGGGCAGCTCTTATTTAATATATATATATATATATATATATATATATATATATATATATATATATAATTTTGTATAATTATATATATATATTATATTATATTCTTGTGCATAGTAGACTTGTAATTTTAGGTCCGTTGTCTCGCGCGTTGATGCTCGGTTTATGTCTCGGTTCCGGATTTTCGAACGTCCTTTCGTACGCGGAGATATCTTGTACTTTGCGTTTTGCGATTTGTAATTTGCACAAAAAATTATTTTCCTTAACTCCCAAAATCCGGTCAAGTCTTTTAACTCACTTTTTAGGACGCTTTTGAGTGCACTATGGCTTTAAGGACCCTTTTCCAGTGGCACTTTTTCTTCAATTCTTTAATCTTCGTGATTCGTCTTCGCGTTTATTTTTTTTAAATGATTACAACTTAAAAATAGAATAATTATAACTAAAAACTTTATATATTGGGATGATATTGTGACTGAATATATGTTCGCTTGGAGCACTATCAGCTGGCAAGCCGTTTGGCAAGCCGTTTGGCAGGCCGTATTTGGCAAGCCGTTTGCTAGGCAAGTCGTTTACTTGACAATTTGGCAGGCTGTTTGCCATACTGGCAAGCCGTATGGCAGGCCGTTTTTGTGCCTGGTCAGCCTTGATTCACTGGATCGTAACTTGATTTCTTGTCTTTCACCTTTTTCGCTCTAAAATCTTCGTTTTAGCTCCGATTCTCCTGATTCTTTTTGGACCGTCTTAGTAATTACTTGTCCTTCAATTCTAACCTACAAAGTGGGTATTTTACCGACAAAGTTCGAATCTTTCTTGTTTTTTGGCCTTAATACCGGGGTGAAAAAGTGACTTTTTAGCCGATATCAAATATCCCACACTTAGACTTTGCTTGTCCACAAGCAAACTCTTATTTCCTTAAGAATATTTTTGGCGTTTCTTTTCTAATAGCCTAAGCGGTTTGCTTTTATTATAAGAGCAAAAAGATAAGGTGAGTCATCTATGTTATGATTGAAACTATCTCTGCAAGCATGCGAGGAGGTTACATGACGTAGGCTAGCTTTCACGGGTCACTCAAATCACTCAAGTGTTTAGGGTTCCCTATAGATCTAAGAAATGAATACATTCATAGCCATTCATGCTGCACCCATCGTCATAGGCTTGATAAAGACTCAAATCCTTGCTGCTAATGCGAGAACGGTAGTAATCTCAGCTGTATAGGTCATTTGTCATTGATGGAAAAGGAATTTTGGAGTGAAGTTGTTTTTGAGGGTGAGATAAAAGGGTAATGTAGTCTTTATACAGACTTTTATTCGGATAGATAGGAGTGCTGAAGTATTTTGAGAAGCACTTTTGAACTTTTCTTCATTTGATAATCATTTTTGGTCGAGTTTTCTTCGGCATTTCTCTTTATTCTGTTCTGCACCTTTTTTAGAACTAATTTTTTTTTTGGAGACTTCATCTCGAGAAACTTTTTGCCAGTAAACTTTTTCAAGACCTTTGCCATGATACTTGAGAGGTTTATAACATCGAGTTTTCGGAAGGAATCTCGTTTTCTGGATTTTTCGAGTAATAGTAAAGGTGATGTGGATGAGGTGGTGGAGTAGAAGTAGTTGAGGTGCGGAAGGCTTATGTTTGACAAATGGCTAGCTCTTTTGATTACAACCGAATCACGTTTCGCTGCTTGGAGATGTAGATCTAAAGCAAGTTCTGATTCTGAGCACAGACATCGGTACTCTCAACGGAAAATAGTGAAGCATTAAAGATGAATGCTGGTCTTATTTGAGGTGCCTCACCATAATCAATTTAGGTCGATAATGCCTTAGTCATGCAATGCTCTATTAGAGATTTGGTTCAACCTAACAAGATTTCCACCCTACTTAAGCCTTATTTTTATTGACAAACGTTTTAGGTTTTCAAAAATACTTTTTTGAAAAGGGTTTCTTTTGCAAAAATTTTGAAATTTGGCTTAAGGACTTTGGCATCTTCGTAATGGATTATTTTAATACAGCATAAAAAGATTATACCAACATCCCACACTTAGACGAACATTGTCCTCAATGTCCTAGTGTATCCCACACTTGGGAGTTTTAGTTGAAGATTTGGGAGTATTTGTCTAGTGTTTTAATTGGGTGTTATCCCACACTTAATGATAAACTAGGATGTGGCATAGTTTGAATCTTGAGCTAGTAGCAAAAAGAAAGAAATACCCCTAGCAGATGCAGCTGGCTTCCAATCCTTGCGTCTTTATCGGCTCATTTGTCATCCTTTATTCTTCAACTCCACTTTATTGCACGGGTTGCCTACCGAGAAGCGCTTTTGCTTAAGGTCGTTGGCTCGACCGTAGTGATGCTTTAAAAAGAAAACATTCCTCGCTGATAGTTGTGATCTTGGTCTTCTCGAGGGAATGTAATGTAACACCCTAGGCAAATCCCACATCGCCCACTAACATGAGTGATCATGGGATTATAAGGTAATACTCACGCTTAAATGACACAACGCGTTTTGGGACCACAGGCAGAGCAGATGTGTGAGTACGCTGCAGTTAAGCGTGCTCGGGCGAGAGCACTACCAGGATGGGTGACCTCCTGGGAAAGTGCTTCTCGTGTGTGGTCGCCAAGAAAAAGCCGTGCGCCTACGGGCAAAGCGGACAATATTGTGGTCATGTTAAGCTGGGGTGTTACAGAATGGTATCAGAGCCACCAATGTGCCGTTGGGGGTGGTGGGGCAAACCTCATCGAGGACGATGAGTCCCTGAGGGGGGTGAATGTAACACCCTAGGCAAATCCCACATCGCCCACTAACATGAGTGATCATGGGATTATAAGGTAATACTCACGCTTAAATGACACAACGTGTTTTGGGACCACAGGTAGAGCAGATGTGTGAGTATGCTGCAGTTAAGCGTGCTTGGGCGAGAGCTCTACCAGGATGGGTGACCTCCTGGGAAAGTGCTTCTCGTGTGTGGTCGCCAAGAAAAAGCCGTGCGCCTACGGGCAAAGTGGACAATATTGTGGTCATGTTAAGCTGGGGTGTTACATGTAAGTCTTGGCGGATAAATCCTGAGAAAGTGTCGGACCAATAGTGGTAGAAGATCCGGTACTTCTCTTGAAGATCTTCTGAAAGATAAGTAGTGCACAGTTTCGGCTCTTGATAAGTCTTGAAGTCCGATGAGAATATGATATTTATCCTGAGAAAGTGTCGGACCAATAGTGGTAGAAGATCCGGTACTTCTCTTGAAGATCTTCTGAAAGATAAGTAGTGCACAGTTTCGGCTCTTGATAAGTCTTGAAGTCCGATGAGAATATGATCCACAGCTCTGCTGGTTGACCCATGAATGTCAATCATAGAAGCAGTGCTGGTGGTGATTGTTTCTCTGATGGGATGCTCATTTTGGAGGTCTTCAAACAATGACAGAAATTGTATCTTTAGAATCTCGAAGTCTTCGAAACGGTGATCTCCACAGTAGGAGTCTGTAGCTTTGCACAGATTAGTTAACAGATGAAGCTGAAAAGAAGTGAACAGCAATCCTGATCCGAGTATCACCGTCTTTGAGTATATCTCCCAACATCCAGCTTTAAATGTGAAACTAGGATCTGTGGATTCGTGGAAGATACGTGATATCTGCTTCATAACATAGGTGGCAATGTTGACTCGATCTGGTTCAAGATGAGAGAACGGATTGTTTCGTCTTGCTTCTTCCATAACAGTGTCTCGTAACTCTTTGATAATCAGATCAGCATGGTGATCAATTGTTACGTAAATCACTAGTATGTCTGGTGTGCTTTCGAAATTATCTCTTTCCAAGAGAGTGAAAAAGCTGTGGATATCCTCGATCATTTGCAAATCAGAGTGATAAGTCGGGTGTCCGGTGGAAAGATCCATATGCTTCCGGATGAGAGTCAGTAGTGCTCGTTGGTTTCGTGAGAACGGAAGTGCAGATCCGGCTAAGGCGTTATAAACCCTAGAGTAAATGATCTTCTGATCTCGACAGAATCTTGTCTCAAGAATAGTGCGAACCACTGAATTGTGCTCTCGTTGCCTTTCTTCTTGGTAGATATGATCGTGAAGAGAATTGATAAAGTCTTGAATGCGTTCTTCTAGGATTTCAACATCATTGTCTTCTCTTTGGAGATAGAGGTGGTGTTCTTCTCGGATAGCCATAATTTGTTCTGTTAAGCGTAGCGAAAAATCAATGGTTGATTTTCGGATGGCTTCGAGAATGTCTTCATATTCATCGGTATCATTGATGAAGGTTATCATGTCTGCGTGTGTGGATATAACCGAAATCTGATCTGAAGAAGAGTCAGGGCTCCCCTTGATCTGGTTCGGTTTGAGAGTGTAAGTTATTCAAAATGTCTCCATGTTGCTCTACCTCGTCATCATCTGTGTCTTGTTCCTCTGAGGATGCGTCTGATGAACGAGTTTCTTCAGTATTCTGATTCTCCACTTTGATACTCGCGGGATCAATTTCTATATCCTTTACCTCAGCCTTGTCTGTCTTCTTCTTGAAGCGAATGATTAAACTGTGATCTTCCATCCCAAGCCCCATTATTTCTTCATGACGCGCAATGCTTGGAACGGGTATTGTCGCAGTTTCTTTTACGTCTTCCATTTCCTCTTCCTCTCCAGATTCCTCCTCTTCCTCTATTGCTTCGCTGGGATCCTCTTCTTCCATTTCTGGGTCGTCTACAGACTGTGATTCGACACCCATCTCGATATCATCGGCTGGTGGTGAAAACTCGTCATCAGAAGTGATCTGTCTGGTGGAAATAGCAAACATCTCTGCCTGTCCAGAAAGATTGGTTGGTCGGTCAATTTTGAAGGTAACGCTCTCCCCATGTGATCGTAAGATCAAGGTTTGATTGTACACATCAATGACAGTCCTAGTCGTATTCATGAAAGGTCTTCCTAACACTACTAGTGTGTGTAGGTCTTCCTTAATATCCATTACTACGAAAACCGTAGGATACAAGAATTTGTCTACTTTCACCAAGACCTTCTCAACTATGCCCTTAGGATATCGAATTGTGTGATCGGCAAGTTAAATTTTCATTTTGGTTGGTGACAAGTCTCCTAACTCTAATCTCTTGTAGAGAGAGTAGGGGATTAGGTTGATACTTGCTCCTAAATCTGCTAGCGCATGAATGGTTCCAGATTGGTAGATCGAACACGGGAAAACAAATCGGCCCGTATCTCCTAGCTTTGGTGGTAGAGAGTTTCTGAGTAATGCAGAGCATTCTTCACTTAGTGAAATTTTGTTAGAGTCTGGTATCCTTTCCTTTGAAGAAAGAAGCCTTCGGATGTATCTCTTCTGGTTGGGAACTTTGGACATGCTGTCCAGGAATCTTCCATCAATTTGAAGGAATCAAGCTTGGATGGTTCTTCTTGTAGCCTCCCAGGATAGGATACACGAACTGGAGTTTCACGGTTGTAGAATCTTTGGCCGGTTACAACCTTACAACAGCACGGTTGCAAGATGGGTATAAATACCCAAACTCAGAACCGTGAAACACTTGTGCTTTCAAAATTGTTCAACTTAAATTCATCTAAACTCACCAAGTGTTAGAAGAAGTTTTTGTTGTTGATTTCCTGTTTCTACTTTCGTTTGTGATTCATTTGATCATAACATGTACTAATTTCATGCTTTAAATCTCAATTTATTATGTGTTTTAAGTTTTCATAAAGTTTGGATTAATTAGAGTAGATCTAGGAGTTTTTAGTTGAAATTGCCACTTAAAACCTGTTAGTCGGAAGTGGTAGGTGCTACTAGAACAGGTTTTACGATGATCAAAACACGTTCGAGTGGATTTGGGTTTCAAAAACCCTAACAGGACTGATGAACACAGCCGTACGGTTACACCCTGCAACCGCACGGATGAACATGCAACCGGGTTACTATCTTGTGCAACCGCACGGTTACACACCAGATTTAAATTTTAAATTCAAGTGTGTATATGATATGGCCGAAACAGACGGTTTTTATTCGCGCGGTGTCGTCGGGCCGCGGCGCACCAGGATCAGCCACTCAGGGGGGAAGGTACTGTTTTTAAAATTTATATTTAGCGGGGCCTAAATCTTACTACTCCTTATAAGTAAGGGAAGTATGACCTAGAGTCGTATTTTTGAGATATCAGTAGAATCGAACCTATATTTAAGCCTAAGATAGTTAGGAAGGAGTAGTGGTTACCTATTTTTTGGGATTTTCTAATTTATAAGACAGATAAAGTAAATGTGATAAAATTCGTAATTCAGTTAAGGTTAACGTGAATGCATACTATGACTTCGTCAGTTATTTTGTCGAGATTATGGAATGCTGGCTCATGAATAGGCAGAGGTCTTGTATTCATTACACTGGTCCTAAATGCCTCTGTCATAAGATAAGTCACTGGGTACTGCGTTAGGCTTGAAGATTCTGAATAGACAGCAACGTCCCTTACCCCCGACACCCGTGCAGTCTGACTACAGGCATACACGTTCAGACGGCTCATCCAATTGAGCGACTCGGTTGGGTGACGTATTAACATTCCACAATGGTCTAAACTTTCTTAAGCATAATAGAATACATGGTTTACCATATCCGAGAGACGTGATGTGTTTCAATACTTTCGTTAATGATTGGTTTTAAAAGATAGTTAGGCCCTTTAGAAAAGAGTTCAACCATAAAGAACACCATGGCGAAGTCAAACTGACTTCCATGAACACGTTTGGTTATCCTAACGGTCCAATCTTTATGTGTCTGAACAAACAGTTTCTTAATTAACTAAGAATCCCTCAAGCGGGGTGCAATGCTTGAGACCGCATTATGGTGCAGTGTACTGGTCAACACTAACCGGGTTCCATGGCCTTACTTAGTAGAGGTACAGCTTACAACAACCGCTGTGCTTCAGCATGCATGTACGAAGTTTATATGCTTGGTGACTACACTAGCATGGTCTGGGACCGACAATGTACTAAGGGTCTAGTCAGATGTTTCACTACGAAAGAGTCCTCATCGGAATCCAAAGCTTGATAGACATACTATAACCGGTGTGCCTCATATATATATATATATATATATATATATATATATATATATATATATATATATATATATATATATATATATATATATATATATATATATATAGCATTTCAACAGCATACACGGACCATAATATTATTTCGGCATTATAACTGCTTACATCATAGCATACACTAAACATAACT
Source organism: Rutidosis leptorrhynchoides (assembly GCF_046630445.1). Lineage (NCBI taxonomy): Eukaryota > Viridiplantae > Streptophyta > Magnoliopsida > Asterales > Asteraceae > Rutidosis > Rutidosis leptorrhynchoides. The sequence goes on along the minus strand of NC_092335.1, from coordinate 420,953,877 downwards.
ACTCACTAATCATGGCAACAATATCACATAACATAATGATAGAAGACATTATATAAAGATAAAGGATAGAAGTACCAGTAGATTAAACGAGTTTTGAATACAAAAGTGACAAATTCAAGACTCCAGACAGCTCCTAATACAATCTTCGGCGTTCTTCTCCGGGTACTAGGTTTCCCGCACGGAGTCGAAGGCCTTGAGAGTATGACTAATATTGTACAAGAGAGAGAAAGAAGTGAATTGAAGTGTGTGTTGGAATGAATGACAAAGACCCTTTAAATAAACAAGAATTTTACCTGCAAACGGCTGGCAAGCCATTTGGCAGGCCGTATTTGGCAAGCCGTTTGCTAGGCAAGCCATTTATCGAGCCCGTTTACTTGACTGTTTGGCAGCCGTTTGCCATACTGTCAAGTCGTTTGGCAAGCCGTATGGCAGGCAGTTTTTGTGCCTGGTCAGCCTTTATTCACTGGATCGTAACTTGATTTCTTGTCTTTCACCGTTTTCGCTCTAGAATCTTCGTTTTAGCTCCGATTCTCCCGATTCTTTTTGCACCGTCTTTGTAATTACTTGTTCTTCAATTCTAACCGACGAAGTGGGTATTTTGCCAACAAAGTTCGAATCTTTCTTATTTTTGGGCCTTAATACCGGGGTGAAAACGTGACTTTTTAGCCGATATCAGTATCCGTGTAGTTTGGCTTTGCACCCGTACTGTTACAACTGCAACCATGTTAAACCATCATGTAACCGTACAGATGCACCTCAGAAACCGTAGTTTTGAATGTTTGATTTTTAATGCTTGTGTTTGCGATATTGTACTTATTTTTCAGATTTTATAGATGTCTGGAACTCTTGTTACTAATATTCCCACTGCTGAGGGTGCCGGCTCTGGTTCCGATAGAAAAAGAGCTGAGAAACGTTCGAAACCTAAGTGTGTCACTAAATCTGGCTCCAAGAAAGCAGCGAAGCACAATAATGAGCTTCAGGTTGGCGGCAACAACAATATGTTTGCTAATTTGAACAAGTCTGAGTATCTGGCTGATTACAATGAGATTATGGAATTTCTAGAGAGATCACGCATCTACAAGGCTATCACTCATGATGTGCCTTCATATATCTCGCACCAGCGTGAGTTCTGGAAATATGCTACGCTTTCAAAGGCTATGGATAGTGATCGTCGAGTTGATGTGATTAACAGTAAGGTTAAGGGAATCTCATTGTCATTATTGAGGGGCATATCAGGAGGTTGTGGAACTTCAGCGACTCGGCAGAGATGAAAAGTACGTTGAACATGGGACTGATTAAGGGTTGTCTCCAACGATGCAAGTATACAGGAGACCTTACTAAGTCAAAGGTGCTGAAGTCTGGTTTCTGTCCAACGTTTCGTTATCTGGCTCATGTTATTATGCACTGTCTGAGCTAAAGGAGAGAAGGACAAGGTGAACTAAACACTGTCATGCAATCACTGATGGTTACATTGATTCTGAATCTGTCGTTTAACTTCTCCGGCATGGTATTTGACTACATGGTGGAAAACATGAAATTCAAGTCGGATCCATATCTGTTGTATCCTCGCTTCCTTCAGCTCATCAATGACTCACAACATAATGAGCTCGTAAAGGATGACCAGATCGTATTAAGCTGTACATCATGACCGAAGAGGTCGTGAGGCATATGATTTTCTACAAGGGTAAGGCTGCTCCTCCAAACCGTCCGTTGTTTGGACATCTGATTAAAGTTGGCTATGTGGCTCAAAACCTAAGGATGTGGAGAAACGACGATAGTGATTCTGGTAAGGAGGATATTGCTCCGATTTTAACTGAATCAGAAGATGATCAAGGAGTTGGTTGACACTCAGATCGAACTGCTGATAATATGGACAACTACAGCTTGGAAGATGAAGTTGATGTTAATGAGAGTGGTGATATTCTGCTGTCTTTGAAACGAAGGGAGGTTGCTGATGATGAACCGATATGGGGAGAATGAAGAGGACAAGGTTTAATGTTAAAAGGACCGATGTGTCTTCGTCTGGTGCTGTTGCTGATAATACACAATCATCAACACCGAGACCTAAGGTCCAGCCAACTCAAACCTCTCAGGCACCTCCAATACAACTAACTCAAAAACAGACACAACAAGCTCCACCACCATCGGTTGTTACAACACAGGCTGGAAGCTCGTTGGCTCTTTCTGTTCCAAATCCTGCTTTGGTGAGTCTTCAGGAAACTATGCTAAGCCTGGTGAATAAGTATGAAAATATGAAAGCTAAGAATAATGAGAAGAATAAGGTGGTCGGTGATTTAGAAGCTAAGGTGAATTCTTTGACTAGTTAACCTGAGAAGTCTAAGAAAGAGGCTGCTGATCTCAAGAAACTTACTAAGTATCAGGCTAAGAGGATAAGGCGCTTGGATCGTCGTGAGCGTAGATTTAAGAATAGTTTGGTAGCGGATCCTCAAGACGGTACTATTCGTCAAAAGCCTGAGAATATTGGTGATGATCTGGTCTCAACCAAAAGTGAATTTTCCTTAAACTCGTCTTCGGATTGTCCTGAGAACGTAAGTCAAATTCAGGAGGTACATTTTTTCTAAACCCCTATCTATTGATATTCATAAGTTAACGTAATACCTGGACAATCAAGATACAGTGATCAGCTCTCTTAACTATAATGTCGAAGAGGGAGAAATTGTACATACAATGAGTGATAAGGAGATTGCTAGGATGTTTGGTATAGAGGTAGAGCAGTTTATTGTTGCTGGGAAAACACCAAATACAGCTTATACACGTGAAAATAGACATACTGGTGACGATAGTGCTGAGGAAATTTATCATTGAAGATGCTTCTAATGATGAAGAGACTGTAAATGATGCTGACGATGAAGACTTGCCAGAGTTTGCTGATCTATTTAAATAACAGAGTGATGATGTTTTGAATTGAAAATTTGATGAGAAGCGAACTGCTGAGGAGGGTGAGTCTTCCGGTGTAAATAATGATGGTGAGAAGCTTGAAATGGTGAATAAGAAAAAGAATCAAGAATGGAGGGAATATCAGAAAACTTCTACTAAGTATTGGTTTAAGAAGATTCCGCTACAGCCAAAATACAAGTTATTTTACGACAGAACGGGCAAGATTACTGGTGGCAAGATTCTCAGCTGGGCGTATTTGAAGAATCTTAATTGTTTCGCTGTTGGAAGGGAAAATGGGGTTGATTACTTCAAGCATGCTGTAGACATGAAGTCTCTCCATTATTTTGAAATGATGGAATTAGCTAGACTGCCACTACTTTATTATGAGTCTAATAGGGTCAGTGGATGCAATTTAATATTAAGATAGAATTCAAGTATGGTTGGTCAGTGTTGGCTTCACAGTTTCCTAAGACGTCATATCGAATTGATCAAGAAACTGGAAGGAGGGTTAAAGTTGTGAAGTATAAGCGTGCGAAGATGATTAAGTTTGCTCCAGTTCGCAAGATGCCACAGAACTTTGGTAAACGGTTTGAGTGGGGGAATGATGATGGGCGAATTGAAGAGGCAGTTATTCTGTTAGAATCTAGTGGTGATTTAGACCAGATTAGGATTATCGATCCGAGGTGGATCGGGAATCTTTGCAGGGCGGATATCAAGGTGTTGCGCTGACACCCGATTTTTCATGAATTGCAGAACATGGAACATGCCATTCAGTTCAACAGGGCCGTTCGCACTTGTTATGCATATGATCTTTGCACCTAATGTCTTTCTTTTGATCAAAAACTTTTGAACTCTGGACTTGAACATTTATTTTGTTTTACTTTTTGATTTGGCTGTAATAACGTGACGTAAACGTGTGAACTATTTATTATTTGATTCGATTGAATGCGTGTTTGTTTATCTAATGCAGGTAAAATGTGGATTTTATTGGTTAGATAATGAACTGGGTCCTAGGTGTAGTGACCCGAAATTTTCCATGTTTATATATATTAAATGAAATTGTTATTTACATGATTAAGTGTTTCCAACATGTTAAGCAATCAAACTTGTTAAGACTTGATTAATTGAAATAGGTTTCATATAGACAATTGACCACCCAAGTTGACCGGTGATTCACGAACGTTAAAACTTGTAAAAACTATACGATGACATATATATGGTTATATATATAGTTAATATGATTTTATTATAAGTATGTATCTCATTAGGTATTTTAACAATGAGTTATATACATAAAAATGAGACTATTAATTTAAGAAACTCGAAAACGATATATATATATAACGATTATCGTTATAACAACGTCTTACTAGGTACATATGAATCATATTAAGATATTGATACACTTGGTTAATTATGTTAAATGATAAGTAAATATATTATTAAGTGTATTAACAATGAAATACATATGTAAAAATAAGACTACTAACTTAATGATTTCGAAACGAGACATATATGTAACGATTATCGTTGTAACGGCATTTAACTGTATATATATCATACTAAGATATATTATATATCATAATATCATGATAATATAACAATTTAACATCTCATTTGTTATAATAAACAATGGGTTAACAACATTCAACAAGATCGTTAACCTAAAGGTTTCAAAACAACATTTACATGTAACGACTAACGATGACTTAACGACTCAGTTAAAATGTATATACATGTAGTGTTTTAATATGTATTCATACACTTTTGAAAGACTTCAAGAAACTTATCAAAATACTTCTACTTAACAAAAATGCTTACAATTATATCCTCGTTCAGTTTCATCAACAATTCTACTCGTATGCACCCGTATTCGTACTCGTACAATACACAGCTTTTAGATGTATGTACTATTGGTATAAACACTCCAATGATCAGCTCTTAGTAGCCCATGTGACTCACCTAACACATGTGGGAACCATCATTTGACAACTAGCATGAAATATCTCATAAAATTACAAAAATATGAGTAATCATTCATGACTTATTTACATGAAAACAAAATTGCATATCCTTTATATCTAATCCATACACCAACGACCAAAAACACCTACAAACACTTTCATTCTTCAATTTTCTTCATCTAATTGATCTCTCTCAAGTTCTATCTTCAAGTTCTAAGTGTTCTTCATAAATTCCAAAAGTTCTAGTTTCATAAAATCAAGAATACTTTCAAGATTGCAAGTTTACTTCCAAGTTTTCTAAATCCATTCCAAGTAATCATCCAAGATCAAGAAACCTTTGTTACTTACAGTAGGTTATATTTCTAATACAAGGTAATAATCATATTCAAACTTTAATTCAATTTCTATAACTATAACAATCTTATTTCGAGTGGAAATCTTACTTGAAATTGTTTTCGTGTCATGATTCTGCTTCAAGAACTTTCAAGCCATCCAAGGATCCTTTGAAGCTAGATCTATTTTTCTCATTTCCAGTAGGTTTATCCAAGGAACTTGAGGTAGTAATGATGTTCATAACATCATTCGATTCATACATATAAAGCTATCTTATTCGAAGGTTTAAACTTGTAATCACTAGAACATAGTTTAGTTAATTCTAAACTTGTTCGCAAATAAAAGTTAATCCTTCTAAATTGACTTTTAAAATCAACTAAACACATGTTCTATATCTATATGATATGCTAACTTAATGATTTAAAACCTGGAAACACGAAAAACACCGTAAAACCGGACTTACGCCGTCGTAGTAACACCGCGGGCTGTTTTGGGTTAGTTAATTAAAAACAATGATAAACTTTGATTTAAAAGTTGTTATTCTGTGAAAATGATTTTTATTATGAACATGAAACTATATCCAAAAATTATGGTTAAACTCAAAGTGGAAGTATGTTTTCTAAAATGGTCATCTAGACGTCGTTTTTTCGACTGAAATGACTACCTTTACAAAAACGACTTGTAACTTATTTTTCCGACTATAAACCTATACTTTTTCTGTTTAGATTCATAAAATAGAGTTCAATATGAAACCATAGCAATTTGATTCACTCAAAACGGATTTAAAATGAAGAAGTTATGGGTAAAACAAGATTGGATAATTTTTCTCATTTTAGCTACGTGAAAATTGGTAACAAATCTATTCCAACCATAACTTAATCAACTTGTATTGTATATTATGTAATCTTGAGATACCATAGACACGTATACAATGTTTCGACCTATCATGTCGACACATCTATATATATTTCGGAACAACCATAGACACTCTATATGTGAATGTTGGAGTTAGCTATACAGGGTTGAGGTTGATTCCAAAATATATATAGTTTGAGTTGTGATCAATACTGAGATACGTATACACTGGGTCGTGGATTGATTCAAGATAATATTTATCGATTTATTTCTGTACATCTAACTGTGGACAACTAGTTGTAGGTTACTAACGAGGACAGCTGACTTAATAAACTTAAAACATCAAAATATATTAAAAGTGTTGTAAATATATTTTGAACATACTTTGATATATATGTATATATTGTTATAGGTTCGTGAATCAACCAGTGGCCAAGCCTTACTTCCCGACAAAGTAAAAATCTGTGAAAGTGAGTTATAGTCCCACTTTTAAAATCTAATATTTTTGAGATGAGAATACATGCAGGTTTTATAAATGATTTACAAAATAGACACAAGTACGTGAAACAACATTCTATGGTTGAATTATCGAAATCGAATATGCCCCTTTTTATTAAGTCTGGTAATCTAAGAATTAGGGAACAGACACCCTAATTGACGCGAATCCTAAAGATAGATCTATTGGGCTTAAAAACCCCATCCAAAGTACCGGATGCTTTAGTACTTCGAAATTTATATCATATCCGAAGGGTGTCCCGGAATGATGGGGATATTCTTATATATGCATCTTGTTAATGTCGGTTACCAGGTGTTCACCATATGAATGATTTTTATCTCTATGTATGGGATGTGTATTGAAATATGAAATCTTGTGGTCTATTGTTACGATTTGATATATATAGGTTAAACCTATAACTCACCAACATTTTTGTTGACGTTTAAAGCATGTTTATTCTCAGGTGAATACTAAGAGCTTCCGCTGTTGCATACTAAAATAAGGACAAGATTTGGAGTCCATGTTTGTATGATATTGTGTAAAAACTGCATTCAAGAAACTGATTTCGATGTAACATATTTGTATTGTAAACCATTATGTAATGGTCGTGTGTAAACAGGATATTTTAGATTATCATTATTTGATAATCTGCGTAAAGCTTTTTAAACCTTTATTTATGAAATAAAGGTTATGGTTTGTTTTAAAAATGAATGCAGTCTTTGAAAAACGTCTCATATAGAGGTCAAAACCTCGCAACGAAATCAATTAATATAGAACGTTTTTAATCAATAAGAACGGGACATTTCACTAGGGGGAGTTTGTTGGTACATAACGTTAGTCCCCAAGTTCATTATAGTTTGCGGTGTGTGATAGTCTACGAGTTAATATGTGTTAATGTCTCATTTACACACCTGGAGTGCAGCCGCACAGATGCAGAATGCATCCGTACGGGTCCATTGGGCAACCGTACGGTTTCATCCTGCAACTGCAAGGTTGCACGTGCTGAATGTACTTAATGATCAATTCGGGTTCATTGTTAGGGTTACGAACTCTAAACCCTTCCAACACTTGTATCCGATTCTCTGGTCGACTAGCACTCTATTTGGGTGATCTTTAACATCCTAAAGTCTAATATCTCATTAAGATCATAAGTTTGTTCATTGTTTTTGATATAAAACTCAATATCGAGTTATTCCGCACTCGATATTAAAGTTTAGATCGATTAATACTGTTTACTCGATCCTACAAGATCATTTTTTATCAGAAACATGTTCAACATATAAACTCATGAGTTCCATAGTATTTTAAAATTAATTGGTGATAGAAGAAGGTTCTCATAAACTTATACAGTAATATAATTTTTTTCCTAATTTCGAAGTGAGATGACTTCCTACCTTTTTATTATCGATTATAGTCCATAAATTAAATGTGGATCTACGAGATCCAATAACGATACCAACATCCATCCAACATTGACCAAAAATTTATGATATTAGTGTGTCCATTTTAACAGTTTTAAGTACATATATACCCCATTATTAGTTTGGGGACATGGGCCATGGGGTATCATTTGGTGAGCCGGTAACTTGTAGCTATCGATTCTTTTTTTTTTTTAAAGCAGAATATTATTAAACTCGAAAACGTCCAAATACAAAAGTAATGATTCTTGAATACAAACGAAGGGTACTGAGCTAGAATCTACCGTAAGCAACTAAGGAACCCGCACATTTTAAGTACATCGCAAAGTAATTAAATTATACATGAGATAGGATTATGTAACCAATCATGCCATTCGATTTTCTTCTTTTTACAACGCTTCGCGATCCACTCGTAGCTCTTAACTTGTATTTCACTTAACGCAATCGGAGGAGTCCAACTCGACTTTTTGAAGACCATTTGGTTTTATTCTTGCATATAAGATACGCACTTGTCCATCGCACTGCTTGCCAAATTTGAGAACCAACATCCGATACCTGTGAGGGGTATGAACCACTTAGGAAATCATCAAAAGAAGGGTAAGGCGAATTAATACCCCACCAATATAAGACATTTTCCCAAATCACCCTTACATTTTTGCAGAATAATAAGGAATGTTCAACTGTTTCAATGTTGTCATTGCAAAGGGGGCAACGAACGGTGTTGAGATCAATACCCCGCTTATCAAGTTCTACTAAAACGGGCAATGTTTCCGTTTTGCCCTCCAAATAAAAACACCAAGTCGATTAACTTGTGTAGGAAGAGGGGACACATGGGCCGGAAACATGGTAGACATGATAAGATTCGTAAGAGAGGAAGTAGAAAACTTACCACACCCACTTAATCTCCAAACCCACGAATCCTCCTTTTCGTGTGACAAGGTAACCGAGGATAAAACATTTTCAAGTTCAGCTTGAAACATTAGCAAAAACATTTTATAAAATATAAGATTTTGCTAACCGATCTTAGGGCTCTCGTCACTGAATATAAACATGCATAAGTTATTGAATTAATCAATGTTTATTCATAGATTAGATGTCAACCGATATACAGAAGGAATAATGACAACTTTGCTTAATTAACTTCAGTATTTTCGACAATAATATAACATTTCTTTATATTTATAGTTTATTATATTCTTATTTTTATATATCATTAAACTATGTTTTAGAATTTAGATAAAGACATTATATTATCTTTCTCGTCACCTCCTGGTTCATGCGATGTATTTATATTCAACTTCTTAAATGGCAATTCCAATTCATTTTTCCTTTAAAAGAATTGGCCCACATTCCGTTTATGATTAATCTTTTTTGTTTAAACCATATATACTAGGACAAGGAGGTTGAATATGGGTTACGTATATCTTTTTTATGCTTACATGATAATCAAGGTTTTGTACTCGAAAGGGTTGTTGAATATGCGTTAGGTATATATTTTTTTCAAACATAAAGGTCAATACTAGCCGTCCATGATGGTGATGTTTAGATAAAGGAAAATTTGATGAATTCCCTCCGTACTAGATTAATTGTCTCTAGACAAAAATCATACACATTAAAAAAACGTGACTCACACGTATTTTTTCTTTTACTTTACAATTTACCATCAATTAATTAATTGGAAAACCGTTTTACTTCTTTAATTTAATTAATTAATTAGGGACAATATGGTAAACTTAATTAAATTTATCTTTCATATGTGAACACTTAATTTGGGACAACTCAAATTAATTAAAGGATGGAGTACTATATAATGAGGAATGAGGAGAACCCCCAACGTACAAAAATTTATATCAATTTCAGCAACAAAAAAAAAAGAGGATAAAAACACCCTCCTACTTTCCGTATGAAATGAAAACGATACCACTTAATATTCTCCTTTTATTCTTTCTTACTTCTTCTGCTCAAATTCTTGATCAAGCCTCCAAAAATGGCCATAAAGTATTCAAATTGGAAGATACTGAAGAACCCCATGTCAAAAGATCCGATTTTCCATCTGGGTTTCTCTTCGGAGCAGCATCTTCTGCTTACCAAGTCGATTTTCAGTCCTTTCTTTAACTTTTTCGTTCATGACTAAAAAAATTTATTATTCAAGATCGGCTTGAAATGTTTACAGGTGGAAGGAGCTTATCTTGAAGATGGTAAATCATTAAGCAACTGGGATGCATTTTGTCATTCTGTAGGTTAGTTTTGTTCATTCTCTAGTGATTTATTAATTAATAATCGAACTATATTCAAGTGATAATTATAGCATCTATGTTATTAGGATGTGCAGAAAATGGAGTAAATGGAGACGTTGCAGATGATCATTATCATCTGTTTATGGTAAAACAGATTGTTTTGTATATACTCTCCTAGTTTTTTTTTTTTTTTTTTTTTTCTTTTGTGTGTGTGTGTGTGTGTAAAAAATAGATTTCTTTTGTTTGAATTTTGAGAACTTTTAATATATGCAGAGAGACATTGAGTTGATGCATGGACTTGGTCTAAAATCATACCGATTTTCGATTTCATGGGCTAGAATTCTTCCTAGAGGAAAGTTTGGTGATGTTAATGCTGCAGGCATTATGTTCTATAACAAGATCATAGACAATTTGATTCTCAAAGGTGAGCGCTATGAGTAAAAAATATTATTTCTACGTACACCTTATCATAAAAGTTTTTATTACTTGCTAGTCTTAAATTCGAAGTCATATGTTATTTAACATCACAAGTTGGTAACTTTTACAAATTTAAATCTTTATTCGCGAATCTTGATTCAACCGATGCAGGAATTGAGCCCTTTGTGACGATTTTCCATAACGATTTTCCTCAAGTACTTGAAGAAAGACACGGGTGGCTAAACTCCGAAATGCAGTATGTCTAAGGAACACCAATTTATATTATTCCATTAATATATCAGCATTTGTGTTAGCTTATCATATGTATAATGTATAATGTATATCTATTTTACTTGCAGGGAAGAGTTTGTATATCTGGCGGAAATTTGTTTCAAGTTTTTTGGAGACCGAGTAAAGTATTGGGTCACGATTAATGAACCTAATATGTTCGTAGAATTGGCTTACGTACTCGGAACTTTTCCACCATCTCGTTGTTCAGAGCCTTTCGGCAACTGTTCTGAAGGAAATTCGGATATCGAGCCTCTCATCGCTATGCACAACATGTTGTTGGCCCATGGCAAGGCAGCCAAGTTATATCATGAAACTTTTCAGGTATTCAACTTAATTTAAATCTAAACTATTTAAGTAGTTACCAATGTTTTTATTTTTTTTGTATGCAGTTTTTGCTCAATGTGTTTTTCGGTAGTTATGTTTTTCAGTCTCGAGCCTAGCTATTATTTTGTTTGTATTCTTGCTTGGCCTCTTTCATCTTTCGATGAACTTGCCATAATTATACAGTTTTCGTTATTTTTGCAAAAAACATAAATAAATAAATAAATAAAACAATTTTGAAAGTTATTACTTCATTGTTTTACCGTACATAGTTAGTTAACTTAGACCTATTGTATTTGAATGTGCAGCCTACGCAAGGTGGTTTAATTGGGCTTGTTGCATATTGTTACATGTTTGAACCATTAACAGATAATGAGCTTGACATCGAAGCAGCCAAAAGGGCATTTGCATACAATGTTGCTTGGTAATTTTCCCTTCTCGAACTTTATACTCATCATAACGAAAAGTCAAAAACTATGAATAATAATATGATATTGGTTCTAATCTGTGCCGCTAAACAGGGTATTTGATCCGTCAATATTTGGACACTACCCTGAAGAAATGCGAAAATATCTTGGAAGTAAATTACCAAGTTTTTCTAGTGAGGAAAAAAACTTCATGAAGAACAGTATCGACTTTATTGGCATCAATCATTATTCGGCTATATATGTTAAGGATTGTATTAATTCTAGTTGCACTGCAACTGGAAATCGTGCGATCCAAGGTTTTCTTGACACAGTTGTGCAACGTAATGGCGTCCCAATTGGTGAACTTGTAGGAACTCTATATTTTTGGCCTCATTATCTTTTATTTTAGTTATGTTATGTATAATGTTTTTTTTTTTTTTTTTTTTTTTTACCTTTATTGATTAAACAGACCGGGCTAGAATATTTATACGTTGTTCCTAGCGGAATGGAGAAGATTGTTAACCTTATCAAGATTCGTTACAATAATAAACCAATGTTTATTACTGAAAATGGTAAGTTTCATAACTTTTTATTCCAACATTTAAGGTAATGCTATTATGCTTTAATGATTATTCTGTTTCTTGCAGGGTATTCGTCACCTGATGTGAACGCACAAGTTAATGAGATAGTTAATGACGTAAAGCGAATTGAATTTCATACTGCGTACCTTGCTTCTTTAGCCAATTCTATAAGGTTTGCAGTTAGCTGTACAATTTTTAATTTAGTCATTAAAATTTACACTATGTTAAGTAAATTAGGTACCCATCAATAAACCAGCTTTAGAAGCATAAAAAGTACCATTTCTGATGATTTGAAGAATTGTTTGGTTTTTAAAACAGAGATGGAGCAGATGTACGAGGATATTTTATATGGTCTTTGATGGATAGCTATGAATGGAATGTTGGTTATGATGCGAGGTTCGGGTTATACTACGTGGATCGTAAAACACTAACTCGAATACCAAAACTTTCTGCAGCATGGTATAAGAACTTTTTAGCAGATAACAATGTTGTTGTTGATATAGATGCATCAAGACACAAAAGATCAATTGGGAAAAATGTTAGTATATAAATATTGTATGAGACAAGCTACCCAAAACTATCGTTGATCTATTATTTATTTAATTCTTTGATGATAAAAGGACCAATAATTGCCCTTTTGGGTTGTTAATTTGTTATATATACTATCTAATATCCATAACTTTCTTGATGAGTTGTATACCATGGATTGTGTGCATTCTTTATGTATATTTCAGTATATGTGTGTTTCAGAATTAAAGACTAGTTTTAATGATTTGAGCATATGACCCGGAATTGCATGGTTTTGTAAGATACAAAATGTTTCTTTTTTTAATGGCAGAATCTATCTATCTATCTATACATACATTATTATAAAGCGCGTGCCAATAATCCTATGTGTCAGTCTGTTATTAATTCTGGTTAAATTTGCTTATGTGGCGGCTTGTGGTTAACTTATAATTTATGATAATTATCATATACACTATATTTAAGGAGATTCCAAATCAATCAAAACTTCCCATACATCTATTTACTATTTATTAAATATAGTAATTTTACGCATGAATGGTTTCAAGCCTGACCGATGTTCATGAATTGTAATGACTTCTAGACTTTTAATACTTAATATTGGTTTTCTTATACATTTATTTACTGTTAATTAAATATAGCAATTATCCTATACACTATATTTAAGGAAACTTGGCATATTATATTGAGACGCAAAATAATTAATATTTACAATTACATAAATAATTTTATTCTATATATCTAATAACATAATAATTTTATATTTTAAATTACATAAATAAATAATAATAATATACTTAATTAGAAAATATTAATTTTTAATTAGTTAATTGAATTTCAATTTTGAAATTGAAGCCTTAAAATCCGATTGCTTATTATATTTAAGATAAGATTTAATAATTATTTTTTATTTAATATTAAAATACAGGCAAAGTACGGGCTCTTCAATAGATGATTAAATTTTATTTTATTTATATTTTTATGTTTCTAATTATAATCTACATTTGATCGATAACATTTGTAATCGTCATCACTACTAACGATTTTTAAAAATTAATATTTACAATTTCCGTCCAACGAACGGGCTCATAAAACTAGTACTAGTATATTAGAAAGCAACTAACAAAGAGCTTGAGAAAATTACAAAGGATGACTAAACTATTTGTTTAACTAGTAATTTTAGGATTTCTAACTTTTAATTATACGCATATCCGTATGACCATGCGGATTATGCATCCAAAAGTCCTGAACCGCACACTAATTACCATAAAAGACATATGGCATGGGTATAGTCGCACTCTATGCACATATACCATCTGATGTGAGTTTCGTATATATACTTGCATAAGGGTTTAGTATATTCTAGAAGAATATATGATATAATTAATTCAGATTTTTTTCCTTAAATAATGAAAGTTAGTTGGGATAAGATCGCATTTAATTAGGGCAGAGATCATATCGAAACCCTAATTCATGAGCCTATAAATACATAACTCATAAACCCTAAAAACAGAATCGGTTACTCATACGTAACATAGCATACACATTATCGAACGAACAAGTTTCATACGATCTCTCATGTAAAGACTTTCAGGTATGTCTCGAACTATAAAACCTTCATGTCTTTGGGCCACTCAACCCCGTATGCTGGGTTGTTAGTGGACTCTCAAATCGGCCACCCTGTCGGAATTGAAACGATACCGATGTGGGTTATCCACGACTAAGTGTCGGAGGTTCGAATATTGTTAGTCGTTAAACCCTATCATGCACTCAAGTGTAGGTTCAGCTTGAACTCGTGAAAATATGCTTGATCATTTGGCGTCATCCGTGGGACCGGTTATCTGAACAAATAAGATGGGAATTCATGTTGTATATATAATTCATTATATGCCTTTTCCATAAAATGCTTTTGTTTACTTAATCGGTCACTTTCAGGTTATTCGCCTAATTCAAATCAATGGCGGGCAACAAAGGTTCAAAGCCATCTTTTTCGACATTCCCAGGTCAACGAACACCTGTACAAACGACAAAACATGCATCTACAGCAAACGGGAAAAAGGTGTCAAAACCCCCTTCAACAGAGGCTATCTTAATGGGGCTGACAAGTACTGAAATAGCAAAGATTGTTCCTACAATCGTGGATGAGGAAGAAAGAGAGTGGCTACAGAGCGTTGGGGAAGATACGCCCCCAGGAGTAGAAACTAGCGATACTCGTTTCAAAGAAACGGATACTGAACGTATGAAGTCTCCAGAAAAAGTATGTTTCGGATCTCCAGCAAACATTGGCTATATACGTTTTCAAAAAAGCAGATGCTGGGTATGAATCCCCACCAGGCAATGTCACGTCAATAGCGAAAACTACATATGTAGGAACAATCCCAATTCACAACGATAGAACCGGGAACTCAAACTTTAAGGGTTACCCCGGAAAGCGCACAGGAAGAGATTAGGAGAATGGGTTTGAGAAACCTGGACGGTTCATACATCACAGTAGCATGGGAATTTCTCGAGAACAAGACAATGCATCATCATGACTGGAACAATGGTGAAACAACTTCATCATCTGCCCCACTCTCTGCGCTTAATAATCAAACGGAGGCCATCAAATCTCTCACAGATAAGATGGAATCTCTTGCCAAACAACTAAGAGAATTGAAGACGCAGCCGCAGCAGGTTAAACAGGCTCAGGCCCGTGTTAATTGTACCAACCCGCAATCCTCTGAATAATATCAAGTTGAGTACAAGAACCCTGACGGTTCAGTCTGTTACGTTCAATACCCAGCTCGTAAACCAAATCCCGGATTCAATCAACAACCTAGAGTTAACCAGTTTCAACGAAACAACCAGCCTTTTCGCTATCGCTACCCACCTTATCCACCCCAACAATCTCAATTGTCTTACGATCAACCACTTCCACTCACTGGTCCACCAGTCGAGGAAAATTCCTCAACCACCCAAATTACAAAAGTAACCAACCTTACTCTCGAAGTTGATGATCAGTTGACTCAGTTCATTCAAGGACAACAACAGCTGAATCAGAGAACTGCATCTAAGCAAGACCAGACAGAGATACTAATGAGAAATCAATTGGCTCTGCTCATAAGTCTAGAAACGCAGCTCGAACAGTTATCGCAACGCCTTGAAACCCGACCACAAGGAAGGTTACGTAGTAATACTATCCAAAATCCCCATATAGAAGAAGCTAAGCAAATGGATTCCGTAATCCTGGAGGAAGAACCACGGAGAAGGTCAGCTAGGCTCAAAAACAAATCTACATATACTCAGAAGCTGCCTACTGCAACTCCAGTTCGTGTACCTTACCCTGGAAGGCTACAGGAGGAACCATCCAAGCTTGACTTCAAACTTGATGGAAGATTCCTGGACACCATGTCCAAAGTTCCCAACCAGAAGAGATACATCCGAAGGCTTCTTTCTACAAAGGAGAGGATACCAGACTCTAACAAAATTCCACTGAGTGAAGAATGCTCTGCATTACTCAGAAACTCTCTACCACCAAAGCTAGGAGATACGGGCCGATTCGTTTTCCCGTGTTCGATCTACCAATCTGGAACCATTCATGCGCTAGCAGATTTAGGAGCAAGTATCAACCTAATTCCCTACTCTCTCTACAAGAGATTAGAGTTAGGAGACTTGTCACCAACCAAAATGACAATCCAACTTGCCGATCACACAATTCGATATCCTAAGGGCATAGTTGAGAACGTTTTGGTGAAAGTCGACAAATTCTTTTATCCTACGGATTTCGTAGTAATGGATATTAAGGAAGACCTACACACACTAGTAGTGTTAGGAAGACCTTTCACGAATACAGCTAGGGCTGTCATTAATGTGTACAATTAAACCTTGATCGTGCGATCACATGGGGAGAGTGTTACCTTCCAAATTGACCGACAACTGATCTTTTTGGATAGACAGAGATGTTTGCTATTTCCACCAGACGGATCACTTCCGATGACTAGTCTTCACCACCGACCGCTGATATCGAAATGGGTGTCGAATCACAGTCTGCAGACGACCCCAAAATGGAAGAGGAGGATCCCGGCGAAGAAATAGAGGAAGAGGAAGAACCTGAGGAAGAAGAAGAAATGGAAGACGTAAAAGAAACTGCGATATTACCTTCTCTAAGCATTAAGCGTCATGAAGAATTAATGAGGCTTGAGACGGAAGATCACAGTTTAATCATTCGTTTCAAGAAGAAGACTGATAAGGTTGAGGTTAAAGATATATAAATTGACCCTGCAAGTATCAAAGTAGAGAACCAGAATACTGAAGAAGCCCGTTCATCATACGTATCCTCATAAGACTATTATACTGATGATGACGAGGAAGAGCAACATGAAGACATTCTGGATAACTCATATTCTCCAACTGAACCAGATCAAGGGGAGCCGGACTCTTCTTCACATCAGATTCCGGTCATATCTACATACGCCGACATGATAACCTTCATCAATGACACTGATGAATTTGAAGACATTCTCGAAGCCATCTGTTAATCAACAATTGATTTCACGCTGCGCTTAACGGAATGAATCATGGCTATCTGAGAAGAATACAACCTCCATCTCGAGAGAGAAGACAATAATGTTGAAATCCTAGAAGAGCGCATTCAAGACTTTATCAATACCCTTCACGATCATATCTACCGCGAATAAAGACAACGAGAGCACAATTCTGTGGTTCGCGCTATTCTTGAGACAAGATTCTGTCGAGATCAGAAGATCATTTACTCTAAGGTTACAATGCCTTAGTCGGATCTGCACTTCCTTTCTCAGAAAACCAATGAGCACTACTGTAACGACCCTGGATTTTCCAACATTATTTATTAATAATTATTATTAATACTTGTGATTTTTTGAATATGTTGTTTATATACATTTACTTGTTACCGCGATTAACTTTGAATGCCCGAAACGTCTTTGTGACACACGTACATTACTCGAATAATATTTTCGAGTATTATTTACATTCATGATTAAGTTTTATTAATCATTTTTAATTAACTATGGATACTAGTTAATTACTTGGGCTTTTGTTAGATTAACTTATTAAATACTTGAACTTGGGCTTTGATTAGTGTTAATGGACTAGAGAGCCCACCCTACTTCTTTAATGGACTTGTTAGCCCACTCTACTTAACTAAATGGATTAATTAGCCCAACACACATGCAAGTATTACTTTCAAACTTAACTAAATTGATTAAATACTTAAGGAATCTAGTTACTTGTTCTTTCCCATGCAAACACCCCATGATACCAACTTTTGAGCCTTTACATGAGATTAACTTGTGGACAACTCCCTCCCCCCTTCCCTCTTGATGACCGTCGGCCTATAGGCCATGGGGAGAGTTCAAAATATTTTTTTTATTACTTATCCTCATGTATCTTCATTCTCTCATTTCAAACACACACTAATACTTGCATTTTCTCTCATACTTTCCTCTCATTTCTCTCTCAAGTTTGTAAGTAACAAGCTTCATATTCTCTTCTTTTTTCTTCATTAAAACCGAAGCATATACCTCTCATATCATCATCATTTGTTTATTTTATCACTTGTTCTTGCTTAATGTTTAATTACTTACTTGTTAGTTGTTGTTGATTACTTACATGTTGTTAAGAATCAAACTCTTTAGTTTGATTCTTCATATTATCTTGTATTTACAAGAACACACAAGAACCTAACTTATGTAGTGACCCGAACTTTTCTATGTTTATATATATATTAAATAAAATTGTTATTTACATGATTAAGTGTTTCCAACATGTTAAGCAATCAAACTTGTTAAGACTTGATTAATTGAAATAGGTTTCATATAGACAATTGACCACCCAAGTTGACCGGTGATTCACGAACGTTAAAACTTGTAAAAACTATACGATGACATATATATGGTTATATATATAGTTAACATGATTTTATTATAAGTATGTATCTCATTAGGTATTTTAACAATGAGTTATATACATAAAAATGAGACTATTAATTTAAGAAACTCGAAAACGATATATATAACGATTATCGTTATAACAACGTCTTACTAGGTACATATGAATCATATTAAGATATTGATACACTTGGTTAATTATGTTAAATGATAAGTAAATATATTATTAAGTGTATTAATAATGAAATACATATGTAAAAATAAGACTACTAACTTAATGATTTCGAAACGAGACATATATGTAACGATTATCGTTGTAACGACATTTAACTGTATATATATCATACTAAGATATATTATATATCATAATATCATGATAATATAACAATTTAACATCTCATTTGTTATAATAAACAATGGGTTAACAACATTCAACAAGATCGTTAACCTAAAGGTTTCAAAACAACATTTACATGTAACGACTAACGATGACTTAACGACTCAGTTAAAATGTATATACATGTAGTGTTTTAATATGTATTCATACACTTTTTAAAGACTTCAAGAAACTTATCAAAATACTTCTACTTAACAAAAATGCTTACAATTACATCCTCGTTCAGTTTCATCAAAAATTCTACTCGTATGCACCCGTATTCGTACTCGTACAATACACAGCTTTTAGATGTATGTACTATTGGTATATACACTCCAATGATCAGCTCTTAGCAGCCCATGTGAGTCACCTAACACATGTGGGAACCATCATTTGGCAACTAACATGAAATATCTCATAAAATTACAAAAATATGAGTAATCATTCATGACTTATTTACATGAAAAGAAAATTACATATCCTTTATATCTAATCCATACACCAACGACCAAAAACACCTACAAACACTTTCATTCTTCAATTTTCTTCATCTAATTGATCTCTCTCAAGTTCTATCTTCAAGTTCTAAGTGTTCTTCATAAATTCCAAAAGTTCTAGTTTCATAAAATCAAGAATACTTCCAAGATTGCAAGTTTACTTCCAAGTTTTCTAAATCCATTCCAAGTAATCATCCAAGATCAAGAAACCTTTGTTACTTACAGTAGGTTATCCTTCTAATACAAGGTAATAATCATATTCAAACTTTAATTCAATTTCTATAACTATAACAATCTTATTTTGAGTGGAAATCTTACTTGAAATTGTTTTCGTGTCATGATTCTGCTTCAAGAACTTTCAAGCCATCCAAGGATCCTTTGAAGCTAGATCTATTTTTCTCATTTCCAGTAGGTTTATCCAAGGAACTTGAGGTAGTAATGATTTTCATAACATCATTCGATTCATACATATAAAGCTATCTTATTCGAAGGTTTAAACTTGTAATCACTAGAACATAGTTTAGTTAATTCTAAACTTGTTCGCAAATAAAAGTTAATCCTTCTAACTTGACTTTTAAAATCAACTAAACACATGTTATATATCTATATTATATGCTAACTTAATGATTTAAAACCTGGAAACACGAAAAATACCGTAAAACCGGATTTACGCCGTCGTAGTAACACCGCGGGCTGTTTTGGGTTAGTTAATTAAAAACTATGATAAACTTTGATTTAAAAGTTGTTATTCTGGGAAAATTATTTTTATTATGAACATGAAACTATATCCAAAAATTATGGTTAAACTCAAAGTGGAAGTATGTTTTCTAAAATGGTCATCTAGACGTCGTTCTTTCGACTGAAATGACTACCTTTACAAAAATGACTTGTAACTTATTTTTCTGACTATAAACCAATACTTTTTCTATTTAGATTCATAAAATAGAGTTCAATATGAAACCATAGCAATTTGATTCACTCAAAACGGATTTAAAATGAAGAAGTTATGGGTAAAACAAGATTGGATAATTTTTCTCATTTTAGCTACGTGAAAATTGGTAACAAATCTATTCCAACCATAACTTAATCAACTTGTATTGTATATTATGTAATCTTGAGATACCATAGACACGTATACAATATTTCGACCTATCATGTCGACACATCTATATATATTTCGGAACAACCATAGACATTCTATATGTGAATGTTGGAGTTAGCTATACAGGGTTGAGGTTGATTCCAAAATATATATAGTTTGAGTTGTGATCAATACTGAGATACGTATACACTGGGTCGTGGATTGATTCAAGATAATATTTATCGATTTATTTTTGTACATCTAACTGTGAACAACTAGTTGTAGGTTACTAACGAGGACAGCTGACTTAATAAACTTAAAACATCAAAATATATTAAAAGTGTTGTAAATATATTTTGAACATACTTTGATATATATGTATATATTGTTATAGGTTCGTGAATCAATCAGTGGCCAAGTCTTACTTCCCAACGAAGTAAAAATCTGTGAAAGTGAGTTATAGTCTCACTTTTAAAATCTAATATTTTTGAGATGAGAATACATGCAGGTTTTATAAATGATTTACAAAATAGAGACAAGTACGTGAAACTACATTCTATGGTTGAATTATCGAAATCGAATATGCCCCTTTTTATTAAGTCTGGTAATCTAAGAATTAGGGAACAGACACCCTAATTGACGCGAATCCTAAAGATAGATCTATTGGGCCTAACAAACCCCATCCAAAGTACCGGATGCTTTAGTACTTTGAAATTTATATCATATCCGAAGGGTGTCCCGGAATGATGGGGATATTCTTATATATGCATCTTGTTAATGTCGGTTACCAGGTGTTCACCATATAAATGATTTTTATCTCTATGTATGGGATGTGTATTGAAATATGAAATCTTGTGGTCTATTGTTACGATTTTATATATATAGGTTAAACCTATAACTCACCAATATTTTTGTTGACGTTTAAAGCATGTTTATTCTCAGGTGAATACTAAGAGCTTCCGCTGTTGCATACTAAAATAAGGACAAGATTTGGAGTCCATGTTTGTATGATATTGTGTAAAAACTGCATTCAAGAAACTGATTTCGATGTAACATATTTGTATTGTAAACCATTATGTAATGGTCGTGTGTAAACAGGATATTTTAGATTATCATTATTTGATAATCTACGTAAAGCTTTTTAAACCTTTATTTATGAAATAAAGGTTATGGTTTGTTTTAAAAATGAATGCAGTCTTTGAAAAACGTCTCATATAGAGGTCAAATCCTCGCAACGAAATCAATTAATATGGAACGTTTTTAATCAATAAGAACGGGACATTTCAGTTGGTATCCGAGCGTTGGTCTTAGAGAACCAGAAATTTGCATTAGTGTATCTTATCGAGTTTGTTAGGATGCATTAGTGAGTCTGGACTTCGACCGTGTTTTCTTTAAAAATGATTGCTTAAAATTTTTGTTGGAAACTATATATTATTAACATGTATATATTATGTGATATATTAATCTCTTAACATGTTTGATATTGTGTGATAGATGTCTACCTCTAGCACAAATCCCATTGACTCACCTAATAATAACGAAGAGTCGAATATATATTGGACTGATTCACAAGTTCCCGAAGAAGAACCGGAAGAAGAATCAGAACCGAAAGAAGAATCAGAACCGGAAGAGGAGGAACCGGAGGAGGAAATAGAACCGGTGGGGGAAATAATAAAACGGTTAAGTAAAAGAAAATCCTCAACCAACCGACCAAGGTTAATTATGGTCAATGGTGTTTCCGCCAAGGAAGAAAAATATTGGGAGGATTACCAATTCTCCGATGAATCGGATTCCGACGAGAATTCCGATGATGTTATAGAAATTACCCCTACTGAATTTAAAAAGGCAAAAGAAAATAATAAGGGAAAGGGCATAAAAATAGAGAAATCTAATTCCAACCCCGATGAACTTTATATGTATCGTCAACCCCCGAAGCCCTTAAGTTGTAACAATGACCCGGGAACCTCTAAACCACCAGGTTTTTCTACACCGTTGTGGAAAACGACAGCTCGTATTAGGGGAACATCATATATCCATAGAAACTTGGCAAAACGAACCAAAACCGAAGAAGAAGAAACGAGCGAGTCGGAATAAGATAGTTGTATTCGTGTGGTGTAATATATGTAATATAGTGTGCTTATGCTTTATGATATATGTAAAAATTGCTTGTATTAATAAGTATTTTTTTTTATGAATCTAACTCTTGTCTATTTTATAGTATAAAAACACAAAATGGATAGACAACCCAATATTTTAAGAGACCTACCCGGAGACATGATTGATAAAATCTTATCTAGAGTCGGTCAGAATTCTTCGGCACAACTATTTACGGCGAAATCAGTTTTTAAGACATTCGAAGAACGTTCCAAGAATGTATTGGTTTATAAGAGACTTTCGTTTGAAAGATGTGGGATATCACATTGGGAAACCCATAAGTTACGATGTGTTTACTTTGATGCATATATTGCGAGGAACCCAAATGCTATTTTACGCAACGGGTTAAGAAATTATTTTGACTCAATGTATCCGAATATAGGACTTCATGATTTAGAAAAAGCGGCTAACATGCAACATAAAGAAGCATGCTATGCTTACGGGTTAGTAATGTTCGCTTCTCACCAAAGTGAGAAAAAGAACATCGGGCTACAACTATTAGACAAAACTTTCCCACAAGTGACGGAGTCGGTAATTGGAGTAAGAAATGAGGTTTTTAGGTTATTACGAGACTGTTGGTCATTACGTAACCCTCGTCCCTTTGACGACGTTACAACACGCTTTCTTATCAACGGCCATAACGGTTATGTTCCACAAGACCAAGGATGGGAAGTAGTCCTAGTAAAACCAGAATGCATGACTTGTTTCTGGACGTATGAATTACGTGTCTTTATTGCCTTTGCTGAACGACTTGTGTACTAGCTAGAATTATCTTCACAACTATCTTGTATCAAAGTTATTGTGTGCTATATTTCATGCTATATGTAAAATAAGCGGTATTGTAAGTTTGTAAAATATTGTATAAAAGTTTGAACGCGAAATATTATTATAATCAGTTTTTCATATAGAATTGTAGTAGTTGAATTGTATATTAGCTACTAAGTATGAACTTAACGGGTAGGTACTACCCGAATTTAAACTTATAAAATGCTAATATGAATAAAAAGCTTTTATAAATGAGTTCATATTATGCTACGAAATACTATTAACTACTCTTAATATTCTGTATGATTAACTTGTTCCATTTGACTATTTTGAAGGAAATGGCACCGACTACTCAACACACCCTGAATATGAATGAAGAGGAATTCCGTACTTTTCTAGCTTCAAACATAGCCGCAGTACAGGCTGCGCTACATACCAACAATAACCTTGGATCTAGCAGTACAGGAAATCGTGTAGGATGCACCTACAAAGAATTCACTGCCTGCAAACCTTTAGAATTTGATGGAACCGAAGGACCGATCGGATTGAAACGGTGGACCAAGAAGGTCGAATCGGTGTTTGCCATAAGTAAGTGTACTGAAGAGGACAAAGTGAAGTACGCTACGCATACCTTCACAAGTTCTGCGTTAACATGGTGGAATACCTATCTAGAGCAAGTGGGACAAGATGATGCGTACGCACTACCGTGGTCAGCATTCAAGCACTTAATGAACGAGAAGTACCGTCCCAGAACCGAGGTCAATAAGCTCAAGACAGAACTTAGAGGGTTACGAACCCAAGGATTTGATATTACCACGTACGAAAGACGATTCACATAATTGTGCCTATTGTGTCCGGGAGCGTTCGAAGATGAGGAAGAGAAGATCGACGCGTTTGTGAAAGGATTACCAGAAAGAATCCAAGAAGATATAAGTTCACACGAGCCCGCCTCCATACAACAGGCATGTAGAATGGCTCACAAACTAGTGAACCAGATTGAGGAAAGAATTAAAGAATAGACGGCTGAAGAGGCCAATGTGAAGCAAGTCAAAAGAAAGTGGGAGGAAAACGGTGATAAGAATCACCAATACAACAACAACAGCAATTACAATAATAATCGCAACAATTATCCCAACAATCGCAACATCAATCGCAACTACAACAAACGGCCCAACAACAACAACAACAACAACAACAACTACAACTACAACAATCATCCCAACAACAATAACAACCGCAACAACATCAACAATCAGAAACAGCTATGCCAAAGGTGTGAAAAGTATCACTCGGGGTTCTGCACCAAATTTTGCAACAAGAGTAAAAGAAATGGTCATAGCGCGGCGAAGTGTGAGGTCTACGGACCAGGAGTTACCAGAACGAAAGGAACAAATGGTGTCGGAACGAGTAATTGCGGAGCAAGTAGTGTCGGAGCAAGTTATGCCAATGTAGTTTGTTATAAATGTGGAAAACCGGGCCACATTATTAGAAATTTCCCGTACCAGGAGAACACGAATGGACATGGCCGCGGAAGAGTTTTCAATATTAATGCGGCAGAGGCACAGGAAGACCCGGAGCTTGTTACGGGTACGTTTCTTATTGACAATAAATCTGCTTACGTTTTATTTGATTCGGGTGCGGATAGAAGCTATATGAGTAGAGATTTTTGTGCTAAATTAAGTTGTCCATTGACGCCGTTGGATAGTAAATTTTTACTCGAATTAGCAAACGGTAAATTAATTTCAGCAGATAATATATGCCGGAATCGAGAAATTAAACTGGGTAGCGAAATATTTAAGATTGATTTGATACCAGTAGAGTTAGGGAGTTTTGATGTAATAGTTGGAATGGACTGGCTGAAGAAGGTGAAAGCAGAGATCGTATGTTATAAAAATGCAATTCACATTATACGAGAAGAAGGAGAACCCTTAATGGTGTACGGAGAAAAGGGCAACATGAAGCTACATCTTATTAGTAATTTGAAGGCACAAAAACTAATAAGAAAAGGTTGCTATGCTATTCTAGCACACGTCGAGAAAGTACAAACTGAAGAAAAGAGCATCAATGATGTTCCCGTCGCAAAAGAATTTCCCGATGTATTTCCGAAAGAATTACTGGGACTACCTCCACATCGATCTGTTGAATTTCAAATAGATCTTGTACCAGGAGCTGCACCAATAGCTCGTGCTCCTTATAGACTCGCACCCAGCGAGATGAAAGAACTGCAAAGCTAACTGCAAGAACTATTAGAACGTGGTTTCATTCGACCAAGCACATCACCATGGGGAGCTCTTGTTTTGTTTGTCAAGAAGAAGGATGGTACATTTAGGTTGTGTATTGACTACAGAGAGTTGAACAAACTTACCATCAAAAACAGTTATCCACTGCCGAGAATTGACGACTTATTTGATCAACTACAAGGCTCGTCAGTTTATTCAAAGATCGATTTACGTTCTGGATATCATCAAATGCGAGTAAAGGAGGATGATATTCCAAAAACTGCTTTTAGGACGCGTTATGGTCATTACGAGTTTATGGTTATGCCGTTTGGATTGACTATCGCACCAGCTGTGTTCATGGACCTTATGAACCGAATGTGTGGGCCATATCTTGACAAGTTTGTCATTGTTTTCATCGATGACATACTTATTTACTCAAAGAATGATCAAGAGCACGAAGAACATTTGAGAAAAGTGCTAGAAGTATTGAGGAAAGAAAAACTGTACGCTAAGTTTTTAAAGTGTGCATTTTGGTTGGAAGAAGTTCAATTCCTCGGTCACATAGTGAACAAAGAAGGTATCCAGGTGGACCCGGCAAAGATCGAAACCGTTGAAAAGTGGGAAACCCCAAAAACTCTGAAGCATATACGTCTATTTTTAGGATTGGCTGGTTACTACAGAAGATTCATCCAAGATTTCTCCAAAATAGCAAAACCCTTGACTGCATTAACGCATAAAGGGAAGAAATTTGAATGGAAGGATGAACAAGAGAAGGCGTTTCAATTATTGAAGAAAAAGCTAACTACGGCACCTATATTGTCATTGCCTGAAGGGAATGATGATTTTGTGATTTATTGTGACGCATCAAAGCAAGGTCTCGGTTGTGTATTAATGCAACGGACGAAGGTGATTGCTTATGCGTCTAGACAATTGAAGATTCACGAGCAAAATTATACGACGCATGATTTGGAATTAGGCGCGGTTGTTTTTTGCATTAAAGACTTGGAGGCACTACTTATATGGGGTCAAAAGTATTATATATACCGACCACAAAAGTCTTCAACACATATTTAATCAGAAACAACTGAATATGAGGCAGCGTAGGTGGATTGAATTGTTGAATGATTATGACTTTGAGATTCGTTACCACCTGGGGAAGGCAAATGTGGTAGCCGACGCCTTGAGCAGAAAGGACAGAGAACCCATTCGAGTAAAATCTATGAATATAATGATTCACACTAACCTTACTACTCAAATAAAGGAGGCGCAACAAGGAGTTTTAAAAGAGGGAAATTTAAAGGATGAAATACCTAACGGATCGGAGAAGCATCTTAATATTCGGGAAGACGGAACCCGGTATAGGGCTGAAAGAATTTGGGTACCAAAATTTGGAGATATGAGAGAAATGGTACTTAGAGAAGCTCATAAAACCAAATACTCAATACATCCTGGAACGGGGAAGATGTACAAGGATCTTAAGAAACATTTTTGGTGGCCAGGTATGAAAGCCGATATTGCTAAATATGTAGGAGAATGTTTGACGTGTTCTAAGGTCAAAGCTGAACATCAGAAACCATCAGGTCTACTACAACAACCTGAAATCCCAGAATGGAAATGGGAAAACATTACCATGGATTTCAATACTAAATTTCCAAGGACTGCAAGTGGTTATGATACTATTTGGGTAATAGTTGATCGTCTCACCAAGTCAGCACACTTCCTGTCAATAAGAGAAGATGACAAGATGGCGAAGTTAGCACGACTGTATTTGAAGTAAGTCGTCTCCAGACATGGAATACTAATCTCTATTGTCTCTGATAGGGATGGCAGATTTATTTCAAGATTCTGGCAGACATTACAGCAACCATTGGGAACTCGTCTAGACATGAGTACTGCCTATCATCCACAAACTGATGGGCAGAGTGAAAGGACGATACAAACGCTTGAAGACATGCTACGAGCTTGTGTTATTGATTTCGGAAACAGTTGGGATCGACATCTACCGTTAGCAGAATTTTCCTACAACAACAGCTACCATTCAAGAATTGAGATGGCGCCGTTTGAAGCACTTTATGGTAGAAAGTGCAGGTCTCCGATTTGTTGGAGTGAAGTGGGGGATAGACAGATTACGGGTCCGGAGATAATACAAGAAACTACCGAGAAAATCATCCAAATTCAACAAAGATTGAAAACCGCCCAGAGTCGACAAAAGAGCTACGCGGACAGTAAAAGAAAAGATATAGAGTTTGAAATTGGAGAAATGGTCATGCTTAAGGTTTCACCTTGGAAAGGCGTTGTTCGATTTGGTAAACGGGGGAAACTAAATCCAAGGTACATTGGACCATTCAAGATTATAGATCGTGTCGGACCAGTAGCTTACCAACTGGAGCTACCTCAACAACTCGCGGCTGTACATAACACTTTCCACGTCTCAAATTTGAAGAAATGTTTTGCTAAAGAAGATCTCACTATTCTGTTGGACAAAATCCAAATCAATGAAAAACTTCAATTCATTGAAGAACCCGTCGAAATAATGGATCGTGAGGTTAAGAGACTTAAACAAAACAAGATACCGATTGTTAAGGTTCGATGGAATGCTCGTAGAGGACCCGAGTTCACCTGGGAGAGTGAAGATCAGATGAAGAAGAAATACCCGCATTTATTTCCAGAAGATACGTCAACACCTCCAACTGCTTAAAATTTCGGGACGAAATTTATTTAACGGGTAGGTACTGTAGTGACCCGAACTTTTCCATGTTTATATAT
Organism: Rutidosis leptorrhynchoides; assembly: GCF_046630445.1. NCBI lineage: Eukaryota > Viridiplantae > Streptophyta > Magnoliopsida > Asterales > Asteraceae > Rutidosis > Rutidosis leptorrhynchoides. The sequence goes on along the minus strand of NC_092335.1, from coordinate 420,925,370 downwards.
ATATTAAATGAAATTGTTATTTACATGATTAAGTGTTTCCAACATGTTAAGCACTCAAACTTGTTAAGACTTGATTAATTGAAATAGGTTTCATATAGACAATTGACCACCCAAGTTGACCGGTGATTCACGAACGTTAAAACTTGTAAAAACTATACGATGACATATATATGGTTATATATATAGTTAACATGATTTTATTATAAGTATGTATCTCATTAGGTATTTTAACAATGAGTTATATACATAAAAATGAGACTATTAATTTAAGAAACTCGAAAACGATATATATAACGATTATCGTTATAACGTCTTACTAGGTACATATGAATCATATTAAGATATTGATACACTTGGTTAATTATGTTAAATTATAAGTAAATATATTATTAAGTGTATTAACAATGAAATACATATGTAAAAATAAGACTACTAACTTAATGATTTCGAAACGAGACATATATGTAACGATTATCGTTGTAACGACATTTAACTGTATATATATCATACTAAGATATATTATATATCATAATATCATTATAATATAATAATTTAACATCTCATTTGTTATAATAAACAATGGGTTAACAACATTCAACAAGATCGTTAACCTAAAGGTTTCAAAACAACGTTTACATGTAACGACTAACGATGACTTAACGACTCAGTTAAAATGTATATACATGTAGTGTTTTAATATGTATTTATACACTTTTGAAAGACTTCAAGACACTTATCAAAATACTTCTACTTAACAAAAATGCTTACAATTACATCCTCGTTCAGTTTCATCAACAATTCTACTCGTATGCACCCGTATTCGTACTCGTACAATACACAACTTTTAGATGTATGTACTATTGGTATATACACTCCAATTATCAGCTCTTAGCAGCCCATGTGAGTCACCTAACACATGTGGGAACCATCATTTGGCAACTAGCATGAATTATCTCATAAAATTACAAAAATATGAGTAATCATTCATGACTTATTTACATGAAAACAAAATTTCATATCCTTTATATCTAATCCATACACCAACGACCAAAAACACCTACAAACACTTTCATTCTTCAATTTTCTTCATCTAATTGATCTCTCTCAAGTTCTATCTTCAAGTTCTAAGTGTTCTTCATAAATTCCCAAAGTTCTAGTTTCATAAAATCAAGAATACTTCCAAGATTGCAAGTTTACTTCCAAGTTTTCTAAATCCATTCCAAGTAATCATCCAAGATCAAGAAACCTTTGTTACTTACAGTAGGTTATCTTTCTAATACAAGGTAATAATCATATTCAAACTTATTTTTTCGACTATAAACCTATACTTTTTCTATTTAGATTCATAAAATAGAGTTTAATATGAAACCATAGCAATTTGATTCACTCAAAACGGATTTAAAATGAAGAAGTTATGGGTAAAACAAGATTGGATAATTTTTCTCATTTTAGCTACGTGAAAATTGGTAACAAATCTATTCCAACCATAACTTAATCAACTTGTATTGTATATTATGTAATCTTGAGATACCATAGACACGTATACAATGTTTTGACCTATCATGTCGACACATCTATATATATTTTAGAACAACCATAGACACTCTATATGTGAATGTTGGAGTTAGCTATACAGGGTTGAGGTTGATTCCAAAATATATATAGTTTGAGTTGTGATCAATACTGAGATACGTATACACTGGGTCGTGAATTGATTCAAGATAATATTTATCGATTTATTTCTGTACATCTAACTGTGGACAACTAGTTGTAGGTTACTAACGAGGACAGCTGACTTAATAAACTTAAAACATCAAAATATATTAAAAGTGTTGTAAATATATTTTGAACATACTTTGATATATATGTATATATTGTTATAGGTTCGTGAATCAACCAGTGGCCAAGTCTTACTTCCCGACGAAGTAAAAATCTGTGAAAGTGAGTTATAGTCCCACTTTTAAAATCTAATATTTTTGGGATGAGAATACATGCAGGTTTTATAAATGATTTACAAAATAGACACAAGTACGTGAAACTACATTCTATGGTTGAATTATCGAAATCGAATATGCCCCTTTTTATTAAGTCTGGTAATCTAAGAATTAGGGAACAGACACCCTAATTGAGGGAATCCTAAAGATAGATCTATTGGGCCTAACAAACCCCATCCAAAGTACCGGATGCTTTAGTACTTCGAAATTTATATCATATCCGAAGGGTGTCCCGGAATGATGGTGATATTCTTATATATGCATCTTGTTAATGTCGGTTACCAGGTGTTCACCATATGAATGATTTTTATCTCTATGTATGGGATGTATATTGAAATATGAAATCTTGTGGTCTATTGTTACGATTTGATATATATATGTTAAACCTATAACTCACCAACATTTTTGTTGATGTTTAAAGCATGTTTATTCTCAGGTGAATACTAAGAGCTTCCGCTGTTGCATACTAAAATAAGGACAAGATTTGGAGTCCATGTTTGTATGATATTGTGTAAAAACTGCATTCAAGAAACTGATTTTGATGTAACATATTTGTATTGTAAACCATTATGTAATGGTCGTGTGTAAACAGGATATTTTAGATTATCATTATTTGATAATCTACGTAAAGCTTTTTAAACCTTTATTTATGAAATAAAGGTTATGGTTTGTTTTAAAAATGAATGCAGTCTTTGAAAAATGTCTCATATAGAGGTCAAAACCTCGCAACGAAATCAATTAATATGGAACTTTTTAAATCAATAAGAACGGGACATTTCAACTTACTAGTTATGTTCTACATTTATTGTTTTAAAAGATTGTAAGTTCATATGTTTCAAAATCATACTTGTAATTCATGTTAGTAAATTTAAAGTTTACTTTTCTTAAAGATCAAGACTTTGGCTTGAATCTTTAAAGTATGAACAACAATGAACTAGTTACTTGATTTAGTTTATTACTTCATTCTTGCACTTTTTAAATTCATGAATCATGTTGTTGTTGGTCAAGTGTTACTAGTTAACTTTGATCTCATTTTTCTTGAACTAAAGTTAACTTTAAAAGTTCAAGAACATGGAAGTATAACTTTTTAGTTATAACTTCATACACTTGTGTTAGATTTAACTTAATAACTTTAGATCTAGACCTTTGGGTCTTGGATCTTCAAGATCTAACTAAGAACTATGTTCTACATCTTAAGATCTTGATTAGTTAGTTTACTTTTAAGTTGTAGTTCAATATTACTTTTATATTTCATGTATGCGTTAAATCTAAGATTTTGATGTAACTTTGGTTCATCAAACTACATACAACACTTAATTGAGTTGTGCTACATATCTTAGACTTGAACTTGTGTTATGATGGTCAAAACTAGGTTAATATGATGCAAACACATCAACGAGTTGTACACTTGAAGCTATATGCATCAAGGATGAGAACCGTGAAAAGCATCGAGCACCAAGAACCACCGGAACCTACTGTTTACTGTTTTCTGGAATAGACCCGAATACCAGGGCTACTCTAAAGCTGATTTTCAGTTATCTCTGTTCGATTAGATAATTTTTCGTTTAAGAATCGTCTTAATCCGAGTTACGGTTTAGGATTTATGGCCCTCCGAGTGTCACTATGTCTTTTAACGTTGTGCTGAAAATTCTGACCTACTCGCACTTAAACCTTCGCCACGGTCAATCAAAGACGAGTTTGCTTCTGGAATTTTTACCACAGCTAAAGTACTCATATACGGAGCCATGGCCACTGGTCTCACCTTATTTCAGTAGGTATAGAGGCCGTGGTGACTGACCGAAGTCAGCCTTTGTTTTAAACTCTTTTCATGAACGAAACTTACTTTACACCTTTTGTTTGATGATGATTGATGATGACCTTTAAGACCTAATTTACATACATTTAAACCTATTGGGACGATTTACTGACTTAGTACTATTTGACTTAGGTTCAGGACTTTCCGGACCTACGTACTTGCTTACTTCCCGACTCGACTTTACCACTACTTTACCACTGTGAGTTATAGCATCCCTTTTTACTTTAACTATTTTGGGAACTGAGAATACATGAGATTTTACGTTTTACATACTAGGCATGAGTACTTAAACTTTATATATGTGTGGGTTATACAACGGCATAAACATTCCCTTTAGCTCGGTAACGTTTAGTCATTGGTTTTTGAACCGGTGAACACGAATCTTAGATATGGATCCATAGGGTTTGACATCCCCACTCGGGCTAGTTGTGCTAGCATTTAACGAGTGTTTAATACTTCGTATACATACACACTTGCCAAGTGTACTTTCAGGGGGTATAAACGTTAAGTTAGTTACCAAGTGCCCACAGTTAAACATATACTTTATCACACTGTTTTGAAACGCTCTTTGTAGCACTGAAATCTCGTGGCCTACCTTACATATTGTTATACTTAAACTATAGCTCACCAACCTTTGTGTTGACGTTTTTAGTCATGTTTTTCTCAGGTGCTTAAGGTTGCTTCCGCTGTGTACTAGTCTTGCCGTAGACACCCGCTGCTTTAGAGATGTCACTGCATGGACGTTTATCTTGCATTCATAAACATTATTACTTTTGAAACTATGATTTGTAATGACCTATGGGTCACAAACTATTATCCTTGCTTCTATTCATTGAAGCATACTTTGGTTGTTAAACATTGATGTTGGTTAAGACATCACCTTTTATCATGAATGCAAACGTATTTTGAAATAGCGTATAGTGTTTGACCTTGTAATGATCCTGTTGTTGATGATTCATACTCGATGGTTTTGTATGAGGCATCATATTTGGTATCAGAGCATTGGTTGTAGGGAATTAGGTTGCATTAGTGAGTCTGGATCGACCCGAGTAGGATTCACTAATAGGACTAATCTACAACTTGCTAGGTTACTTGTTTCCGCTAAACTTACTGCATGCTGCTGCTTACTTTTACTACTGTATGTCGTATGCTATTACATGATTTCACTACTGCATGCTATTATCTGCTTTCGATTGCATGATACTTGTTGTTATTGCCATGCTACTTACTGTTACACATGATTTAGACTGTTGTAGTCACTTGGCCTAATACGTGCTTGCTTTATGACTTACTGACATGGAAAATTTATTTTTCCTTGTTCAGATGTCGGATATTCCACCTGCTATCATTTTGGGCAGTTCAGACTCATCAGCCACCTCACCTACTGCTGCTGCCGACACACCGATCCCGTTACCCACCAGTGACCCCGACGCTTCATCCTCCGGAGCTAGCAGTCATGCGCCTGCCCCAGTGGGTACTGCAGACGGAGCCCAGGACCTCCCGGAGATTCCAGCTCCACTTGACCCGGTACCTCAGGAGACACAGCACCATCCCGGTGGTGTTGTGATTCCCGCGGAATTTGGGGAAGGTTCATTCCGTAATCAGTATCGTCATTTGTGCCGATGCACTCCTGATAGATGTTTGGTGCCAATCCCGCCTTTTAGATACCGACAGATGATGGCCGCCCGAGGAGAGCCAGTACAGCCACCCGTGCAGCCACCTCCACACGATTCAGATGACCCGTCATCCGACGACACATCCTCAGATGACTCTAGTGGAGAGGATTCCACCGATGACTCTAACGAGGAGGACCCCGATGATGCACCTGTTCAGCCACCCTCCACCCCGCCGAAGAAGCGGTACCGTTTCGATGGTACCGTCATTCCAAGGATCAACAGAGGTCGAGCATTCACTGATGCATATGGTTGGCATCGTAGGGTTACCGCCCGTAAGCGGCTTGTGCCGTATCCTGCTGATCCCTTCATCCGTAAGCCTTACCGCTTTGCAGCCTCCACTTCTGGAGCCGGACCGTCTGCACCACTAGCTCCACCAGCACCACCCGTACCGACTGTGAAATGTCCCGTTCATATTGATTATAAACGTTCCATATTAATTGATTTCATCGCGAGGTTTTGACCTCTATATGAGACGTTTTTCAAAGACTGCATTCATTTTTAAAACAACCATAACCTTTATTTTATCGATAAAGGTTTAAAAGCATTACATAGATTATCAAATAATGATAATCTAAAATATACCGTTTACACATGACCATTACATAATGGTTTACAATAAGAACATATTACATCAAAAATAAGTTTCTTGAATGCAGTTTTTACATAATATCATATAAGCATGGACTCCAAATCTTGTCCTTATTTTAGTATGCAACAGTGAAAGCTCTTAATAATCACCTGAGAATAAATATTCTTAAAACGTCAACAAAAATGTTGGTGGGTTATAGGTTTAACCTATATATTATCAAATCATAATAATAGACAACAAGATTTCATATTTCAATATACATCCCATACATAGAGATAAAAATCATTCATATGGTGAACACCTGGTAACCGACATTAACAAGATGCATATATAAGAATATCCCCATCATTCTGGGACACCCTTCGGATATGATATAAATTTCGAAGTACTAAAGCATCCAGTACTTTGGATGGGGTTTGTTAGGCCCAATAGATCTATCTTTAGGATTTACGTCAATTAGGGTGTCTGTTCCCTAATTCTTAGATTACCAGACTTAATAAAAAGGGGCATATTCGATTTTGATAATTCAACCATAGAATGTAGTTTCACGTATTTGTATCTATTTTGTAAATCATTTATAAAACATGCATGTATTCTCATCCCAAAAATATTAGATTTTAAAAGTGGGACTATAACTCACTTTCACAGATTTTTACTTCGTCGGGAAGTAAGACTTGGCCACTGGTCGATTCACGAACCTATAACAAATATGTACATATATATCAAAGTATGTTCAAAATATATTTACAATATTTTTAATACATTTTACTGTTTTAAGTTTGTTAAGTCAGCTGTCCTTGTTAGTAACCTATAACTAGTTGTCCATAATTAAATGTACATAAATAAATTGATATATATTATCTTGAATCAATCCACGACTCAGTGTATACATGTCTCAGGCTAGATTACAACTCAAACTATATATATTTTTGGAATCAACCTCAACCCTGTATAGCTAACTCCAACATTACTGCATATAGAGTGTCTATGGTTGTTCCAAATAATATATATAGATGGGTCGATATGATATGTCAAAACATTTGTATACGTGTCTATGGTATCCCAAGATTACATAATATATTAGAATACATGTATAATACAATATAAGTTAGCTAGGATATGATTAATATAGATTTGTTACCAATTTTCACGTAGTTACAACAAGCAAAAATAACCAATCTTGTTTTACCCATAACTTCTTCATTTTAAATCTGTTTTGAGTGAATAAAATTGCTATGGTTTCATATTGAACTTAAATTTATGAATCTATACAGAAAAAGTATAAGTTTATAGTCGGAATTACAGGTTACAAGTCGTTTTTGTAAAGGTAGTCATTTTAGTCGAAAGAACGACGTCTAGATGACCATTTTGGAAAACATACTTCCACTTTGAGTTTAACCTTGATTTTTGGATATAGTTTCATGTTCATAAGAAAAATCATTTTCCCAGAAGAATAACTTTTAAATCAAATTTTATCATAGTTTTTAATTATCCAAACCAAAACAGCCCCCGGTTTCACTACGACGGCGTATATCCGATTTTATGGTGTTCATCGTGTTTCCAGGTTTTAAATAATTAAGTTTGCATATCATATAGATATAGAACATGTGTTTAGTTGATTTTAAAAGTCAAGTTAGAAGGATTAACTTTTGTTTGCGAACAAGTTTAGAATTAACTAAACTATGTTCTAGTGATTACAAGTTTAAACCTTCGAATAAGATAGCTTTATATGTATGAATCGAATGATGTTATGAACATCATTACTACCTCAAGTTTTCTGGATAAAACCACTAGAAATGAGAAAAATGGATCTAGCTTCAAAGGATCCTTGGATGGCTTTAAAGTTCTTGAAACAGAATCATGACACGAAAACAGTTCAAGTAAGTTTTTTACTCGAAATAAGATTGTTATAGTTGTAGAAATTGAATCAAAGTTTGAATATGAATATTACCTTAAATTAGAAAGATAACCTACTGTAAATAAGAAAGGTTCCTTGATCTTAGATGATTACTTGGAATGGATTAGAAAGCTTGGAAGTAGACTTGCAAACTTGGAAGTATTCTTGATTTTTATGAAACTATACTTATGGAATTTATGAAAAACACTTAGAACTTGAAGATAGAACTTGATAAAGATCACTTAGATGAAGAAAATTGAAGAATGAAAGTGTTTGTAGGTGTTTTTGGTCGTTGGTATATGGATTAGATTAAAGGATGTGTAATTTTGTTTTCATGTAAATAAGTCATGAATGATTACTCATATTTTTGTAATTTTAAGAGATATTTCATGCTAGTTGCCAAATGATGGTTCCCACATGTGTTAGGTGACTCACATGGGCTGCTAAGAGCTGATCATTGGAGTGTATATACCAATAGTCCATACATCTAAAAGCTGTGTATTATACGAGTACGAATACGGGTGCATACGAGTAGAATTGTTGATGAAACTGAACGAGGATGTAATTGTAAGCATTTTTGTTAAGTAGAAGTATTTTGATATGTGTCTTGAAGTCTTTCAAAAGTGTAAGAATACATATCAAAATACAACATGTATATACATTCTAATGGAGTCGTTAAGTCTTCGTTAGTCGTTACATGTAAGTGTTGTTTTGAAACCTTTAAGTTAACGATCTCTATTAATGTTGTTAACTCAATGTTTATTATATCAAATGAGATGTTAAATTATTATATTATCATGATATTATGATGTATGAATATCTCTTAATATGATATATACATTAAAATATCGTTACAACGATAATCGTTACATATAAGTCTCGTTTCGTAATTCTTGGGTTAGTAGTCTTGTTTTTACATATGTAGTTCATTGTTAACTCACTTAATGATATATTTAAATATCATTTTATCATGTTAAATATAGTGTATCAATATCTTAATATGATACATATGTATTTAGTAGACGTTATCATAACGATAATCGTTATATATATCATTTCGAGTTTCTTAACTTAGTAATCTCATTTCTTATGTATATCACACATTGTTAATATACTTAGTGCGATACTTACTCATCATAATATTATGTCAACCATATATATATATGTCTATATATATACCACAACATGTAGTTTTTACAATTTTGTAACGTTCGTGAATCGCCGGTCAACATGGGTGATCAATTGTCTATATGAAACTTATTTCATTTAATCAAGTCTTAACAAGTTTGAATGCATAACACATTGGAAATATTTAGTCATGTAAATATCAATCTCAATTAATATATATAAACATGGAAAAGTTCGGGTCACTACAGTACCTACCGGTTAAATAAATTTTGTCCCGAAATTTTAAGCTGTTGAAGGTGTTGACGAATCTTCTGGAAATAGATGCAGGTATTTCTTCTTCATCTGATCTTCATGCTCCCAGGTAAACTCGGGTCCTCTACGAGCATTCCATCGAATCTTAACAATCGGTATCTTGTTTTGCTTAAGTCTCTTAACCTCACGATCCATTATTTCGACTGGTTCTTCAATGAATTGAAGTTTTTCATTGATTTGGATTTCGTCCAACAGAATAGTGAGATCTTCTTTAGCAAAACATTTCTTCAAATTCGAGACGTGGAAAGTGTTATGTACAGCCGCGAGTTGTTGAGGTAGCTCCAGTTGGTAAGCTACTGGTCTGACACGATCTATAATCTTGAATGGTCCAATGTACCTTGGATTTAGTTTCCCCTGTTTACCAAATCGAACAACGCCTTTCCAAGGTGAAACCTTAAGCATGACCATTTCTCCAATTTCAAACTCTATACCTTTTCTTTTACTGTCCGCGTAGCTCTTTTTTCGACTCTGGGCGGTTTTCAATCGTTGTTGAATTTGGATGATTTTCTCGGTAGTTTCTTGTATTATCTCCGGACCCGTAATCTGTCTATCCCCCACTTCATTCCAACAATTTGGAGACCTGCACTTTCTACCATAAAGTGCCTCAAACGGCGCCATCTCAATACTAGAATGATAACTGTTGTTGTAGGAAAATTCTGCTAACGGTATGTGTCGATTCCAACTGTTTCTGAAATCAATAACACATGCTCGTAGCATGTCTTCAAGCGTTTGTTCGCTCTGCCCATCAGTTTGTGGATGATAGGCAGTACTCATGTCTAGACGAGTTCCTAATGCTTGCTGTAATGTCTGCCAGAATCTTGAAATAAATCTGCCATCCCTTTCAGAGATAATAGAGATTGGTATTCCATGTCTGGAGACGACTTCCTTCAAATACAGTCGTGCTAACTTCTCCATCTTGTCAACTTCTCTTATTGGTAGGAAGTGTACTGATTTGGTGAGACGATCAACTATTACCCAAATAGTATCAAAACCACTTGCAGTCCTTGGCAATTTAGTGATGAAATCCATGGTAATGTTTTTCCATTTCCATTCCGGGATTTCGGGTTGTTGAAGTAGATCTGATGGTTTCTGATGCTCCGCTTTGACCTTAGAACACGTCAAACATTCTCCTACGTATTTAGCAACTTTGGATTTCATACCTGGCCACCAAAAATGTTTCTTGAGATCCTTGTACATCTTCCCCGTTCCAGTATGTATTGAGTATCTGGTTTTATGAGCTTCTCTAAGTACCATTTCTCTCATATCTCCAAATTTTGGTACCCAAATTCTTTCAGACCTATACCGGGTTCCATCTTCCCGAATATTAAGATGCTTCTCCAATCCTTTGGGTATTTCATCCTTTAAATTTCCCTCTTTTAAAACTCCTTGTTGCGCCTCCTTTATTTGAGTAGTAAGGTTAGTGTGAATCATTATATTCATAGCTTTTACTCGAATGGGTTTTCTGTCCTTTCTGCTCAAGGCGACGGCTACCATATTTGCCTTTCTTGGGTGGTAACGAATCTCAAAGTCGTAATCATTCAACAATTCAATCCACCTACGCTGCCTCATATTCAGTTGTTTCTGATTAAATATGTGTTGAAGACTTTTGTGGTCGGTATATATAATAATTTTGACCCCATATAAGTAGTGCCTCCAAGTCTTTAATGCAAAAACAACCGCGCCTAATTCCAAATCATGCGTCGTATAATTCTGTTCGTGAATCTTAAATTGTCTAGACGCATAAGCAATTACTTTCGTTCGTTGCATTAATACACAACCGAGACATTGCTTTGAGTCATCACAATATATCACAAAATCATCATTCCCTTCAGGTAATGACAATATAGGTGCCGTAGTTAACTTTTTCTTTAACAATTGAAACGCTTTCTCTTGCTTATCTTTCCATTCAAATTTCTTCCCTTTATGCGTTAATGCAGTTAAGGGTTTTGCTATTCTGGAAAAGTCTTAGATGAACCTTCTGTAGTAACCAGCTAGTCCTAAAAACTGGCGTACGTGTTTTGGAGTTTTCGGAGTTTCCCACTTTTCAACGGTTTCGATCTTTGCCGGGTCCACCTGGATACATTCTTTGTTCACTATGTGACTTAGGAATTGAACTTCTTCCAACCAAAATGCACACTTTGAAAACTTAGCATACAATTTTTCTTTCCTCAATACTTCTAGGACTTTTCTCAAATGTTCTTCGTGCTCTTGATCATTCTTTGAGTAAATAAGTATGTCATCGATGAAAACAATGACAAACTTCTCAAGATATGGCCCACACACTCGGTTCATAAGGTCCATGAACACAGCTGGTGCGTTAGTCAATCCAAATGGCATAACCATAAACTCGTAATGACCATAACGCGTCCTAAAAGCAGTTTTTGGAATATCATCCTCCTTTACTCGCATTTGATGATATCCAGAACGTAAATCGATCTTCGAAAAAACAGACGAGCCTAGTAATTGATCAAATAAGTCGTCGATTCTCGGTAGTGGGTAGTGGTTCTTGATGGTAAGTTTGTTCAACTCTCGGTAGTCGATACACAACCTGAATGTACCATCTTTCTTCTTCACAAACAGAACAGGAGCTCCCCATGGTGATGTACTTGGTCGAATGAAACCACGCTCTAAAAGTTCCTGTAACTGACTTTGTAATTCTTTCATTTCGCTGGGTTCGAGTGTGTATGGAGCATGAGCTATTGGTGCAGCTCCTGGTACAAGGTCTATTTGAAATTCAACGAATCGATGTGGGGGTAATCCCGGTAATTCTTTCAGAAATACATCGAGAAATTCTTTTGCGACAGGAACATCACTGATGCTCTTTTCTTCAGTTTGTACTTTCTCGACGTGTGCTAGAATAGCATAGCAACCTTTTATTATTAGTTTTTGTGCCTTCAAATTACTAATAAGATGTAGCTTCGTGTTGCCCTTTTCTCTGTACACCATTAAGGGTTCTCCTTCTTCTCGTACAATGCGAATTGCATTTTTGTAACATACGATCTCTGCTTTCATCTCCTTCAGCCAGTCCATGCCAACTATTACATCAAAACTCCCTAACTCTACTGGTATCAAATCAATCTTAAATATTTCGCTACCCAGTTTAATTTCTCGATTCCGGCATATATAATCTGCTGAAATTAATTTACCGTTTGCTAATTCGAGTAAAAATTTACTATCCAACGGTGTCAATGGACAACTTAATTTAGCATAAAAATCTCTACTCATATAGCTTCTATCCGTACCCGAATCAAATAAAACGTAAGCAGATTTATTGTCAATAAGAAACGTACCTGTAACAAGCTCCGGGTCTTCCTGTGCCTCTGTCGCATTAATATTGAAAACTCTTCCGCGACCTTATCCATTCGTGTTCTCCTGGTTCGGGCAATTTCTAATAATGTGGCCCAGTTTTCCACATTTATAACAAACTACATTGGCATAACTTGCTCCGACACTACTTGCTCCGCCATTACTCGTTCCGACACCATTTTTTCCTGTCGTTCTGTTAACCCCTGGTCCATAGACCTCACACTTCACCGCGCTCTGACCATTTCTTTTACACTTGTTGCAAAATTCGGTGCAAAACCCCGAGTGATACTTTTCACACCTTTGGCATAGCTGCTTCTGATTGTTGTTGTTGTTGCGGTTGTTATTGTTGCTGGGATGATTGTTGTAGTTGTTGTTGTTGTTGTTGTTGTTGTTGTTGTGCCGTTTGTTGTAGTTGTGATTGATGTTGCGATTGTTGGGATAGTTGTTGTTGTTTTGGTGACTCTTATCACCATTTTCCTCCCACTTTCTTTTGACTAACTTCACATTGGCCTCTTCGACCACCTGTTCTTTAATTCTTTCCTCAATCTGGTTCACTAGTTTGTGAGCCATTTTACATGCCTTTTGTATGGAGGCAGGCTTGTGTGAACTTATATCTTCTTGGATTCTCTCCGGTAACCCTTTCACAAACACGTCGATCTTCTCTTCCTCATCTTCGAACGCTCTCGGACACAATAGGCACAATTCTGTGAATCGTCTTTCGTACGAAGTAATATCGAATCCCTGTGTTCGTAACCCTCTAAGTTCTGACTTGAGCTTATTGACCTCGGTTCTGGGACGGTACTTCTCGTTCATCAAGTGCTTAAATGCTGACCACGGTAGCGCGTAAGCAGCATCTTGTCCCACTTGCTCTAGATAGGTATTCCACCATGTTAACGCAATACATGTGAATGTATGCGTAGCGTACTTCACTTTGTCTCCTTCAGTACACTTACTTATGGCAAACACCGATTCGACTTTCTCGGTCCACCGTTTCAATCCAATTGGTCCTTCGGTTCCATCAAATTCAAAAGGTTTGCAGGCAGTGAATTCTTTGTAGGAGTATTCTACACGATTTCTTGCGCTGTTAGCTGCATTGCTAGATTCAGAGTTATTGTTGGTATGTAGCGTGGCCTGTACTGCGGCTATGTTTGAAGCAAGAAAGGCACGGAATTCCTCTTCGCTCATATTCAAGGTGTGTCGAGTAGTCGGTGCTATTTCCTTCAAAATAGTCAAATGAAACAATTTAATCATACAGAATATTAAGAGTAGTCAATAGTATCTCGTAGCATAATATGAACTCATTTATAAAAGTTTTTTCTTCATATTAGCGTTTTATAATTTTAAATTCGGGTACTACCTACCCGTTAAGTTCATACTTAGTAGCTAATATACAATTCAACTACTACAATTCCATATGAAAAACTGATTTAAATAATATATCACATACAAATATTCTTCAAACTTACAACTTCGCTATATTACATATAACATGAAATATAGTACACTATGATACAGGACAGTTTTGAAGATAAATCTAGTTAATACGCAAGTTGTTCAGCAAAGGAAATAAAGACACGTAATTCATAAGTCCAGAAACAAGTCATGCATTCTGGTTTTACTAAGACGACTTCCCATCCTTGGTCTTGTGGAAAATAACCGTTATGACCATTAGCTAGGCAGCATGTTGTAATGTCGTCAAAAGGACGTGTAACATCCCGCCTTTTTCCGTTATACTATTTTAAACTCCGTTATATGTTTATAACATCTCCCATTAATACGCGTTTTAAATTACCTTGTTTAGGAAATTTTACGCACTCGAAACCAAACTTGAGGGACTAGTTTTGCCAAGTGATCAAAGAGGTGACTAGCCTTTGACTAGTCAACCCCCACCCCATCTTTTCTTTTTCATTTCCCTTTTCTTCTTCTACTTCCATATTTTCTTTCAATTCTCCAATTTGAAGAATCATCATCTAAATCAAATCAAGCAAGCATCAATCAAAACAAATTACATATTTGGAATCCTTGCAACTTCCTCTTCGATTCCATACCGATTTCATTACATTTGGGTAACTTTCTAAAATCACTAGATTTTGTGTTCTTGATGTTTTTAAGTTATAAAGTTGTTAATTAGTGTCTATGGCTCAAGTCTAACATGAATATATGATTTATATGTTCGATTTCGTTATTTGAAGTAACTAGTTTGAATATGAACTTTGGTGTGTTTGATTTGGTGATTTGGTTGTTTGAATGTTATTAAATGTTATAAATGCATGTATTAAATGTGTTCCTAGTATCACTAGCTTCAATTTGATGTGTAGGTTGTTTTAGAAAACTTCATAAACATGATTAGTGATTTTGATGTTGTTGGTTAGGGTTTGATAGAATTTAATGTGAACATTTAATGCTTTGAATGACATGAAATGTTTTTTGTAAGTGTTAGGTTGTATTGTATGCTTGATCACCATCGAAACGGCATATCATTCATGTAAATTGGCTGCCGAATCATCAAATTTCATTTATGAACTTGAATGCATTTAATGAGGAGCTTTGAATGTGATTTTGGTTGTTGTAAAAGTAAATGTGATTGTTGAAATGTGTTTAGTTGTTTTCCTTGTCAAAATACCTTTCCGATGATATAAGATACATGTTTTGGTTGTGTGCGGGTCATAAATGGTGATTGTTTGAAGTTAGGTTCGTGCATAAAACTTAAAAACTGCCAGATTTCTCTGCAAAGGTAATGGCGCGGCGCGCCATATACCCCCGCGGCGCGCCAAAGTGGTCTGTCCAACTTTGTCAATTTTCGAATAATGTTTGCTATGCTATGCACCTCCGATTCACATGTAACTTGTTCTAACATGCTCATATATGATTAAAAACCTCGGAAAAATAGTTCGGGACCCGACCCGAACGTGTTGACTTTTTCGTTGACTTTGACCGACCAAAGTTTGACTTTTTGTCAAACTTAACCAAATGATTATGCAACATTCCTAACTTGTTTCTATACTTGTATCTTGCATGAAACTTGACAAATTGATTCACATGCTACATAATCGAGTCGTAACGAGCCATAGGACTAATTGAACATCTTTGACCAATCGTGACTATCGTTATTGATACAACCTATTTGTTTAGGTCAAGATTAGCATTGTTCTTTGCACACGTTACTTGTCGAAGTACTTATTTACTCTTGCACTCAAGGTGAGATCATAGTCCCACTTTTACTTTTTTTGAACTTGTATTTGGGATGAGAAAATATAAACGTTTCTTTTTAACTAAGTGAAAACAAGTACCGGAAAACAAACATTCTACATACGAGTTTAGAACGAAATCCTCAATTCGATTATCATTAGTTACACTTGCAGGGTGTAAGTGTAGGCGTGAACTTATGTTGTATGGCCATATGGGTTTGACAAACCCTCATCTCGGACGGTTCGCTACCGTCCACAGATGAAATATATTTTTAAGACACAGTGTTGTTCTAGCACTATTATGATGGGGTTCAACGGACGGAATGTTAAGCCTTGATAATTGGGTGCTCGTGAATATTAACTTTTAGAATGTATTACTATTTATCATTGATGTAAATCTTGTGGTTCGACTTACTTTTACTCACTTACTTACTTAAACCTATGATTTCACCGGCGTTTTCATTGATAGATTTCTATGTTTTTCTCAGGTCCTTGAACATTAGGTGATACATGCTTTCGTACTTTCTTTTTGATACTTGCTTTGGATGTCGAGTATACTTGCATATCCTGGAGCGTCTTTTGACTACTTTAAACTGTGTCGCACGTGTTTCATTTGTACTTTAAACATCGTTATGTACTAGATATGGAAACTACTTTTGTAAACTTTGAAACACTCACACTTATGAAATGAATGCGACATATTTTCGGTTAAACTTTGTCTTAAAGACTTATGACCATGTAATGGGGCCTACGTAGACGGCGCAGTCAAACATGATTTGGTCGGGTCGCTACAGATGGTATCAGAGCATTGGTTGTAGGGATTTAGAGTTCATTGGTGTCAACCCCGAGTCATAGGGTACATTAGTGAATCTAGACTACAACCGGAATATAGACTCGAAGTAGGAATTACTTGACTACTTGTGCATTTATACTCGAACTCTTCTATCATATCTAACTCATATTCGATCTTGATCTTACGTTGATAAATTTTATTGACGCGCCACCTTGACTATATGAAGTAATGTCGAATGTACATATGAATTAGGGTAATATAATTTCCGGGATTATATTACAGTGACTCATATGAACATTCCGACATTATGACATAGAGAATTTAAGGCGAGTCAAGGATAATTTTCTCTCTATCTTTATTCCATATCACGGTTAGTATTATTTAGAATACTAACCAACGGTATTCTTTTGTTTTGAAGGAACAATGCCTCCTCGTCGTGTGCCACGCCATGAGACTCCCGAACAAGCTCTACAACGAATGATAGCCACCGCCGTAGAGGCGGCTATGGCCGATCACTCCACCACCAACAACAACAACAACAACCAAGGGGCCGGTAACTCTAGCGAAGGGTGCTCCTACAAGGCTTTTATGGGGTGCAAACCTCACACTTATGATGGAACCGGGGGACCGGTTACTCTTACACGATGGTTCGAACAAACGAAGGCTACCTTTAGCATAAGCGGTTGTCGGGACCAAGACAAGGTCAAATACTCCTCTCACACTTTCACCGGTGTCGCCCTCACATGGTGGAACACCTATATATAATCGGTGGGTACCGATGAAGCTCATGCCTTCTCTTGGGCCGATTTAAGGGAAAAGATGATTGTTGAATATTTTCCTCGCGAAGAAACCCGAAAGCTCGAACAAGAGCTAAGAACTTTGAAGGCGGTCGGAAACGATCTCAAGGCCTACAACCAACGCTTCACCGAACTATCCTTGATGTGTCCTAATCTCGTGAACCACGAATATCAAAGGGTTGAACTCTATATGGACGGTCTTCCAAAAACCATCAAACAAGGAGTGATGTTATCCAAACCCGTTAATCACCAAGCCGCTTTGAACATGGCCCGCCAATTGATTGAAACAGTTGATGAAATCGTAGTGCCGACTCCTAAGGCCGAAGACAAATTGGGTGGCAACAAAAGGAAATGGGAAGCCACTCCATCAAGCAACTACAACAACAACACCTTCACCAAAAAGCCTTTCAACAACGACGGCAAGAAAGGTTATGCCGGAACTCAACCTTTTTGCAACAAATGTCACAAGCACCACTCGGGTGAATGCGGCAAGCTAATTTACCACCGGTGCCAAGGAGTTGGTCATAAGGCCAACAATTTCACAAGCGCCGCCCCCATCGCTCGAAAAGGGCCCAATCCTCCAAAAACGGTCACTTGTTACGAATGTGGCCAAACGGGCCATTATAGAAACGCATGCCCGAAGAAGAAAGATAACTCCAATACGCGTGGCCGAGCTTTCAACATCAACACCGAGGAAGCCCGGGATGACAATGAATTAGTCACAGGTACGTTTCTTCTCGACAACACTTATGTTACTTGTTTATTCGATTCGGGTGCCGATAAATGCTTTGTATCCAAGACTTTGATTCATTCTTTTAGCACTCCACCACTCCCACTAGATACCACTTATACCATTGAAGTGGCCAACGGGAAACTATTAAGTGCCGACACATATTACCAGGGGTGCACATTAAACATTTTGGGTAATGAGTTTGAAATTGACTTGATACCCATGGAACTAGGAAGCTTTGATGTAATAATCGGTATGAATTGGTTAGCCAAAATGAAATCTCACATCCTTTGTGATCTTAATGCAATCCGAATTCCTATCGAGAATGGTGAACCTTTGATTGTTTATGGTGATAAGAGTTGCACTGGACTCAACCTCATTTCGTGCATTAAAGTTAGAAAACTACTCCGTAAGGGTTGTTTTGTGATCCTTGCTCACGTTAAGAAAGTCGAGTCCGATGAGAAGCATATCGATGATGTACCAATTGTTAGTGACTATTCCGATGTATTTCCCGACGAATTGCCGGGTCTTCCACCCCATCGACCGGTTGAATTCCAAATCGATCTTATTCCAGGAGCCGCACCCGTAGCACGTGCACCATATAGACTCGCTCCATCCGAAATGAAAGAATTGCAAAGTCAAATCCAAGAACTACTTGATCGTGGTTTTATCCAACCTAGCCATTCACCTTGGGGCGCTCCAATTTTGTTTGTTAAAAAGAAAGACGGATCCCTACGAATGTGCATTGATTATCGTGAACTAAACAAATTGACCGTTAAGAACCGATATCCTCTTCCTCGCATCGATGACCTCTTTGATCAACTACAAGGGTCTTGTGTATATTCAAAAATCGATCTCCGCTCGGGTTAGCATCAATTAAGGGTTAAGGGGGAAGATGTCTCCAAAACCGCTTTTCGAACTCGTTATGGTAGTTATGAATTCCTTGTCATGCCATTTGGTCTCACTAACGCACCGGCGGTGTTCATGGATTTTATGAACCACGTGTGCAAACCGTATCTTGACAAATTCGTTATCGTGTTCATCGATGATATTTTAGTTTATTCTAAAAGCGAAGAAGAACACGAGGAACACCTCTGACTTGTGCTTGAACTTTTAAGACAAGAACGACTCTATGCCAAATTCTCCAAGTGTGAATTTTGGTTGAAGGAAGTTCAATTTTTTGGTCATGTTGTAAGTGATCAAGGTATTAAAGTTGATCCATCAAAAATCGAAGCCATTAGTAAATGGGAGACTCCTACTACTCCTACTCACATTCGTCAATTCTTGGGTCTCACCGGATACTATCGTAGATTCATCAAAGATTTCTCTTTGGTCGCTCGTCCTCTAACCGCGTTAACTCATAAGGGAAGAAAATTCGTTTGGGCAACCGAACAAGAATCTGCATTTCAAATTTTGAAAACGAAGCTAACCACCGCTCCTATCTTGTCACTTCCTGAAGGCAACGATGATTTTGTTGTGTATTACGACGCCTCGAAACATGGTTTTGGGTGTATGTTGATGCATCGAATGAAAGTCATTTCTTATACTTCTTGACAACTCAAAATTCATGAACGAAACTACACGACACATAATCTCGAACTCGGGGCCGTTGTCTTTGCACTAAAAATGTGGAGACACTATTTTTATGGAACCAAGAGTACTATCTTTACCGATCACAAAAGTCTCCAACACATCTTCGATCAAAAGCAACTAAACATGAGACAACGAAGGTGGATTGAAACCTTAAACGATTACGATTGCGAGCGTCGCTACCATCCCGGAAAGGAAAATGTAGTAGCCGATGCCTTAAGTTGAAAGGAAAGAGCGGTGCCTCTTCGTGTACGAGCTTTAAACATTACCATTCACACAAACCTTAATAGCCAAATTCGGGTAGCCCAAGATGAGGCTCTCAAGGATGAAAACGTTTCACACGAGCTCTTGAATATTCTCGTCTCTCGATTCGAAGTTAGGGAGACCGGACTTCGATATTTCACCGGAAGGATTTGGGTGCCTAGATATGGGGACCTACGAAGTCTTATTTTAGATGAAGCCCATAAGTCACGATACTCGATCCACCCTGGTGCCAATAAGATGTACCATGACCTTAAACAACAATATTGGTGGCCGAACATCAAAAGGGACATAGCTACTTATGTTTCCAAGTGTTTGACATGTTCCAAAGTCAAAGCCGAACACCAAAGACCATCCGGATTACTTTAATAACCCGAAATCCCGCAATGGAAGTAGGAACGGATAACGATGGATTTTATCACCAAACTACCAAAAACGTCGGGCGGTTATGATACTATTTGGGTTATTGTTGACCGTCTCACCAAATCCGCACACTTCCTTGCCATGAAAGAAATGGACAAAATGGAGAAACTTGCACAACTTTACATCAAGGAGATCGTAGCCTGACACGGTGTACCTTTATCGATTATCTCCGATCGAGATGGCCGTTTTGTTTCTAGATTTTGGCGTACCTTGCAAGAAGCGTTGAGAACGCGTTTAGACATGAGCACCGCATATCATCCTCAAACCGATGGACAAAGCGAACGTCCAATATAAACCTTAGAGGACATGTTATGAGCTTGCGTGGTTGATTTTGGAAAAGCTTGGGACAAGCACTTACCTCTCGCCGAGTTCTCTTACAACAATAGTTATCACGCGAGTATTAAAGCCGCACCTTTTGAAGCGCTATATGGTCGAAAATGTCGTTCACCTCTTTGTTGGGCTGAGGTAGGCGACGTGCAAATCACCGGACCCGAACTCATTTACGAAACCACCGAGAAGATCGTTCAAATCCGAGATAGACTTCGGAGGGCCCGTAGTCGTCAAAAGTGCTATACCGACAAAAGACGCAACGACCTTGAATTTCAAGTCGGTGACCGAGTAATGTTAAAAGTTGCACCTTGGAAGGGTCTAATCCGTTTTGGGAAACGCGGGAAGATAAATACGCGGTATATTGGTCCTTTCGAAATCTTGGAGAGTATTGGAACCGTTGCTTATCGTTTAGATCTTCCACCTCAATTGAACTCTGTTCATCCTACCTTCCACGTATCTAACTTGAAAAAGTGTCTTGCCGAACCCGATATCGTCATCCCTCTCGAGGAACTTACTATTGACGACAAGCTTCATTTTGTGGAAGAACCGGTAGAAATTGTGGACACCTCCATCAAGACATTGAACCAAAGCCGAATTTCGATTGTTAAAGTCCGTTGGAACGCCAAAAGGGGACCCGAGTTTACTTGGGAAAGGAAGGACCAAATGAAAAGGAAATACCCTCACTTGTTTCCGGTTCCGGAAACGCAAGATCACGAGGAAGAAACAACGACTACTACGCCTACTTAAATTTCGGGACGAAATTTCTTTTAAGGAGTAGGTAATGTAACATCCTGCCTTTTTCCGTTATACTATTTTAAACTCCGTTATATGTTTATAACATCTCCCGTTAATACGCGTTTTAAATTACCTTGTTTAGGAAATTTTACGCACTCGAAACCAAACTTGAGGGACTAGTTTTGCCCAGTGATGAAAGAGGTGACTAGCCTTTGACTAGTCAACCCCACCCCATCTTTTCTTTTTCATTTCCCTTTTCTTCTTCTACTTCCATATTTTTTTTCAATTCTCCAATTTGAAGAATCATCATCTAAATCAAATTGAGCAAGCATCAATCAAAACAAATTACATATTTGGAATCCTTGCAACTTCCTCTTCGATTCCATACCGATTTCATTACATTTGAGTAACTTTCTAAAATCAATAGATTTTGTGTTCTTGATGTTTTTAAGTTATAAAGTTGTTAATTAGTGTCTATGGCTCAAGTCTAACATGAATATATGATTTATATGTTCAATTTCGTTATTTGAAGTAAATAGTTTGAATATGAACTTTGGTGTGTTTGATTTGGTGATTTGGTTGTTTAAATGTTATTAAATGTTATAAATGCATGTATTAAATGTGTTCCTAGTATCACTAGCTTCAATTTGATGTGTAGGTTGTTTTAGAAAACTTCATAAACATGATTAGTGATTTTGATGTTGTTGGTTAGGGTTTGATAGAATTTAATGTGAACATTTAATGCTTTGAATGACATGAAATGTTATTTGTAAGTGTTAGGTTGTATTGTATGCTTGATCACCTTCGAAACGGCATATCATTCATGTAAATTGGTTGCCGAATCATCAAATTTCATTTATGAACTTGAATGCATTTAATGAGGAGCTTTGAATGTGATTTTGGTTGTTGTAAAAGTAAATGTGATTGTTGAAATCTGTTTAGTTGTTTTCCTTGTCAAAATATCTCTCCGATGATATAAGATTCATGTTTTGGTTGTTTGCGGGTCATAAATGGTGATTGTTTGAAGTTAGGTTCGTGCATAAAACTTAAAAACTGCCAGATTTCTCTGCACAGGTAATGGCGCGGCGCGCCAAAGTGGTATGTCCAAATTTGTCAATTTTCGAATAATGTTTGCTATGCTATGCACCTCCGATTCATATGTAACTTGTTCTAACATGCTCATATATGATTAAAAACCTCAGAAAAATAGTTCGGGACCCGACCCGAACGTGTTGACTTTTTCGTTGACTTTGACCGACCAAAGTTTGACTTTTTGTCAAACTTAACCAAATAATTATGCAACATTCCTAACTTGTTTCTATACTTGTATCTTGCATGAAACTTGACAAATTGATTCACATGCTACATAATCGAGTCGTAACGAGCCATAGGACTAATTGAACATCTTTGACCAATCGTGACTATCGTTATTGATACAACCTATTTGTTTAGGTCAAGACTAGAATTGTTCTTTGCACACGTTACTTGTCGAAGTACTTATTTACTCTTGCGCTCAAGGTGAGATCATAGTCCCACTTTTACTTTTTTTGAACTTGTATTTGGGATGAGAAAACATAAACGTTTCTTTTTAACTAAGTGAACACAAGTACCGGAAAACAAACATTCTACATACGAGTTTAGAACGAAATCCTCAATTCGATTATCATTAGTTACACTTGCAGGGTGTAAGTGTAGGCGTGAACTTATGTTGTATGGCCATATGGGTTTGACAAACCCTCATCTCGGACGGTTCGCTACCGTCCACAGATGAAATATATTTTCGAGACACAGTGTTGTTCTAGCACTATTATGATGGGGTTCAACGGACGGAATGTTAAGCCTTGATAATTGGGTGCTCGTGAATATTAACTTTTAGAATGCATTACTATTTATCATTGATGTAAATCTTGTGGTTCGACTTACTTTTACTCACTTACTTACTTAAACCTATGATTTCACCAGCGTTTTCGTTGACAGATTTCTATGTTTTTCTCAGGTCCTTGAACATTAGGTGATACATGCTTCCGCACTTTCTTTTTGATACTTGCTTTGGATGTCGAGTATACTTGCATATCGTGGAGCGTCTTTTGACTACTTTAAACTGTGTCGCACGTGTTTCATTTGTACTTTAAACATCGTTATGTACTAGATATGGAAACTACTTTTGTAAACTTTGAAACACTCACACTTATGAAATGAATGCGACATATTTTCGGTCAAACTTTGTCTTAAAGACTTATGACCATGTAATGGGGCCTACGTAGACGGCACCGTCAAACATGATTTGGTCGGGTCGCTACAGGACGAGGGTTTCGTAATGCCCAACAACCCCGTAACAATCTAAAAACCTTGTTTCTCACCCCAACTACTGAATCCGTCACTTGTGGGAAGGTTTTATTTAAAAGTTGCAATCCGATGTTCTTTTTCTCACTTTGGTAAGAAGCGAACATCACTAACCCGTAAGCATAACATGCTTCTTTATGTTGCATGTTAGAAGCTCTTTCTAATTCACGAAATCCTATGTTGGGATATGTTGAGTCAAAATAGGTTCTTAACCCGTAGCATAAAATTGCATTTGGGTTCCTCGCATTGATGGAATTCAACATTTCAACAAGTTCTTAATATTAACATATTCATGAAACCAATTCATTTAGAGTTATAACAAGCGGAAGCATGATATTAAGAAAGCATGTTAATATGTTTAACCATTTTAAATTGAATTCCATGTAATATCAAGTCATGAATCA
Organism: Rutidosis leptorrhynchoides; assembly: GCF_046630445.1. Taxonomy (NCBI): domain Eukaryota; kingdom Viridiplantae; phylum Streptophyta; class Magnoliopsida; order Asterales; family Asteraceae; genus Rutidosis; species Rutidosis leptorrhynchoides. The sequence continues at coordinate 420,901,058 of NC_092335.1, read as the reverse complement.
TATGCTTACATATAACAAAAGGGAAGAAGATTATACCTCCTCAAGATTAATTGAGGGCTGAATTGGATGAGCAAGAGGATGATGAAAATGATGGAATTATAACCTCTAACTTGAAGCCTCAAGTGTGTAATACCCACAAGCCTTTTGTGCACCAACACTACCTTTAATTTAGTTAGGATTTTGACACTTAACAAGCAAGATTAACAAGCTTAAACCCACTCTTTTTTTTCAAAAAAAATTCGGCCAGCAGCTTGTGTAATAGCAGAATTTTTTTTTTGCACCTTACTAATATGTATGGCCTCTAGTACTTGAGTCAAAAGAATACATGGTTTTAAGTGTCTTGCATGCACTAAAGAATGTGCCATTGGAAGTAACAAAACAAAGCATGGGTCTCACCTAGGAGACCAAAAAAAACGTCCCACTTATGTGTATTAAACAAGATTCACATTTTTTAAAAGGATATAATAAGTCTTGTAAATATATATGTAAAACTTGTTATATAAAACATGCTTTTATTAAGTTACTTACATTTTATAAACCAATTTATAAAATATACCACAACATAATTATTTAAACCTATAAATAATTAAATATAAATTATCCAAATAATTTATCTCAAGTGATAATATTTTAGAAAACCGATTTTCTAAAGTTCAAGTGTCGCGTATTTATTTAACAATCCAGTCGTTAAGATTAAATACATATAAAGTGTCGGTAAGCTTGTTATTGGGTATGACCCGACTTGGATCATAACACATTAGCCACATTAATTTAATATGTCTCTCGGGCATACGAATTACCTTCAATCTCCCACTTGCACGAGAAACATAAGAAATTAATGCAAGTGATGGATACCACCTAACGACCGTCCATCACCCCCAATATGTTATGACTTTGTGCCATTCAATAACATCATCCCTTTCGAGTTCCCATCTCGGATATGAATAGGTGAATCTTTTCATTATATATCCTTTTGTCCTAGATGTCATGTTAAATCCAAGAGGTATAGAGTGATCACCCTCTTATAGATTTAACTTTATCAGGCCTTAGACATCTGACTCTCAACGAATAAGAGGGACAAATTCCATCTTGACTACATACGTCCTAGACACTACACTTCGTACCATACCTGAAGCCTCCCTTATGAGCTACCTTCTCAGAATAGCGGAGGAAAGAATCAAGGCACGATATTCGGTGAATATCTGAACCCAATATGTATCTTAGGTCAAAGGATACAATGATATTCTCCTTTACTCAAGATTACATGTGATCAACCACAAAGGCTCCATACAGTAAATCTTGAGAGCGGGTCTTCCAACATTTGTGTCCCACAAATATCTATGAACTATGGTTGCAACCTTGCCCCACATTCTGAAGGTATTTCGTATGCCCGAGAGACATATTAAATTAATGTGGCTGACGTGTTATGATCCAAGTCGGGTCATACCCAATAACAAACTTACCGACACCTTATTTGTATTTGATTTTAACGATTGGTTCATTGATCAAATACGCGACACTTGAACTTTAAGAAAAATGGTTTTCTTAAATATTATTTGATGTGTATTATATAAATTATGGAATAATTTATATATTATGGATTTAATTATTTATAGGTTAAATAATTAATTTATTTATGTTACATTTTATATATAAATTGGTTTTATATAATAAAATGTATATAATAATATGGAAGTTTTATAAAACTAGTTTTATAAAATTCAAATTTTATAAAAACTATTCTTTATAAAATATAATAGGAGTGACATGGGAGTTAGAGCACACATGCTAAGATCCCTTTTCTTGGTCAATTACAAGGGCCATACTTCTATAACATGCAAGACTTGAATTATTCCAAGGACACTCTTGCATTTACACATCAAAAGTAATCAAAAACTGCATTTTCTCCTCCCTTTTCTGCTGCCAAAACCGTGGGGTTTAAGGGGATTCAAAGGGTTCTTAATTTGGTTTTTGGAAGCTAAATTCAAGTGTCAATAAATCCTAACCAAAGCTAGGGTGTTGGTGCACAAGTTTGGGGTATAACAACTTGAGGTTTCACACTTTTGGAGCTCCATTCATCATCATCATCTTCATCATTTACTAGCAAGCTTGGAGTAGGTATAATCTCTTTACTTGCTTGTAGTTTGTAAGTATATATCACAACTTGATCCTAATTGGGATTTAACTTTAATTGGTTAAAGTTTAACAAGTCTAAAATTGGTAATTAACATGCTTCCGCTTTCTTAATTCTTAAAATGGTTTAAGTATATTTTGAACTTGTTAAATCCCAACAATGGTATCAGAGCCGAAGTTGTTGAAATATGCTTCGAGATGGTTATTAAACCCACTATAATTTTGCATTCTATGAACATGCATGAAGTAGAATGTAAAATTTTGGGTTTTGGGTGGTTGTCATTTTGGCCAAAATCACTTGTGATTCTGCATTCTGTACTGCCAATCACTTGTGATTCTGTACTGCCAATCACTTGTGATTCTATACTGCCAATCACTTGTGATTCTGTGTTGCCGATCACTTGTGATTCTGTATTGCCAATCACTTATGATTCTGTGTTGCAGATCACTTGTGATTCTGTGTTTCCAATCACTTGTGATTCTGTATTGCCTATCACTTGTGTAGTTAATGTTCACAATCTAAGCCTTGACCTTGTGTTTGGTTGCATGCATGGTTGATTGATATTTATTCAATTGGTTTGTAATAATATTTATTCATTTGGCATGTAATAATTCATTTGGTTATGTAATTTATTTTATATTTGGTATGTAAAATAGATTAGGTTGTAATTTCATTTTTTTTAGACAAAATGTATTAGGATATATTTTGTAAAATGATGAAGAATGATGAAGACTTGAAGAACACATGAAGAAGCATTTGGATGCAAGGTTAAGTGGGAGATTTGAAATCTCCTATTTTGTGTTATAACCCCTTATCCGGTGGCATTTGTTTTCGGCTAAACAAATGTCTACCAAAATGGCTTGATTGTGAACATATTTGTTTTGCATGCATGGTTGTTTATTGTATGATTGTGGATTGTATGGTTGTATGCTACAAGTTAATCACACAAGTTAACAATAAGCAAAATGGCAATTTAATTGGTTAAATTATACATTAATTAACGACATGCAAAACGTCAATTTAAATGGTTAAATTAAAAATGGCTAAAAGGACATTAATAAACGGTTATTAAGATCATGATTAGGATCATATATATAAAATGGTTTATAGACATGAAATTGGCTTTTCATAATGAACTATACACCAAATGCATGTTGGTGTATGGCAAATGTTTTCTTAAACTAGAATTTATGAAAACTTAAAATCCCTTAACTAAAACAAGGTAAACAAGTTAAACGCCATCCTTTTGTGGAAACACTTAGACATATTAGGAATCTCTTGATGGGATAAAGGTCACCTAACCGTCATGAGTGAACTAATATGAATAAGGTACACTTCGCATACATGTGGGATAAAGGTCACCTAACCACTTGTATGTTAAGTCTACATGTTTACACAAGTAGGACGACTTGATTTAGGAATCATGAACTTAGGGTCACCGAAGCATGAGGAACAAATAGGCGTTGATGGGATAAATATGCCATGCAAAAGGATTGCATGATCCCATAACTTAGAAGTTGCAAAAGGATTGCAATTGTCACATAAATGACTACCTAGCTAAATCAAATAACGGGATAAAGGTCACCTAACCGAAATTTGATTTACCGTTGGGTTCTAAGATTTAATAAAACAATTAAAAATAAAAGGGTATTGTTTATTAAATTTAAAATCGATACTTAAAAGGACTTTGTTAAATTTTGTAGATGGCCGCAAATAACAACAACATGCAAAATGCACCACTTAACCTAAACAACCTATCATTAAGGTCTCTCCTCGAGAAAGACAAACTCAACCATACGAACTTTATGGATTGGTTCCGTAATCTTAGGATTGTCCTCAAACTTGAGGACAAAGCGTATGTGTTGGAGGACCCTATTCCCGACCAACCGGATGAGGAAGATATAGAGGGCATGGCTTATTATGACAAGTATTGCGCCGATTCGGTGCAAGTCGCTTGTCTAATGCTTGGGACTATGATACCCGAACTCCAAAAGGATTTCGAACATCATAGTGCATATGACATGATTACGCAATTGAAGGAGATGTTCCTTCAACAAGCACGTGTCGAGCGCTTCAAAACGGTTCGAGCGCTACATGCATGTCGTATGGATGACACCCAATCCGTCTCCTCTTATGTCCTCAAAATGAAGAGCCTTATTGATCGTGCTAACCGTCTTAACCTAAACATATCAAATGAGTTAGCCACCGATCTTATCCTTAATTCCCTATCAAAAAGGTTTGATCAATTTGTAATTAATTACAATATGAATGGGATGGATAAGAGCATAGGTGAGCTTCACGGTATGCTTAGAACGGCGGAAACTAGCATGGGTAAAAGGGCTTTACCCGTGTTAGCAATCGATCAAGGTGGGTCCAAAGGTAACACCTCTAAGCCAAAGGTGGCTAAGAGAAAAGGACCCGCCTATCAAGGCAAAGGGAAGGGGAAGATGGTTACCCCAACCATCAACAAGGCCAAGAAGCAAAAGGTCACCGAGAAGGCAAACCCCAAGGAAGACCCATGTTTCGGTTGCGGTGAGATGGGTCATTGGAAACGAAACTGTCCGGTCTACCTTAAGGAGTTGAAGGACAAGAGGGATGCAGGGCAAACCTCAGGTAATATATATATGGTATATATAGAGCTAAGTATTACTTCTTCTAATACATGGGTATTAGACACTGGATGTGGAACTCATATTTGCAATTTTTTGCAGGGGTTCAAAAGAAGTGATCATAAGGCGGGAACATCAAGTCTCTATATGGGCAATGGTGCAAAGGTGCATGTTAAAGCTCAAGGAGATTTTATTTTGAAGCTTCCAAGCGGATTGGAACTTATTTTAGAAAATGTTTTGTATGCTCCGGATTTGTGTAGAAACATTATTTCTATTTCTCGCTTAAAACAATGTGGTTACGTTGTTAATTTTATTGATGATGATATTCATGTTTCTAAAGATAATGTATTCTATTTCAAGGCTTCGCCTTCAAATGGAATTTATGAATTGGTTCATGATGACACACCATCTAGTAGCTCAATGTACCATACAAGCACCAAGAAACTCAAAAGGGATTTGAGTGATTCCTACTTATGGCATTGTCGCCTTGGTCACATAAACAAGAACCGAATACATACACTTCAAAAGAATGGACTTTTGAAATCAAATGAAATGGATTCGTTTGAAGTATGTGAATCTTGTTTACAAGGCAAGATGACTAAAGCACCTTTCAAAGGGACCTATGAAAGGGCTAAAGATTTATTGGGATTAATACATTCGGATGTATGTGGACCCTTTAAACCCATGACTAGGAAAGGTGAAAGATACTTTGTTACTTTCATTGATGACTTTAGTCGTTTCGGATATGTCTACTTATTAAGACACAAGGACGAAACGTTTGAAGCATTCAAAGAATATCAAAACGAAGTACAAAATCAACTCAATAAGACAATTAAGGTACTACGTACCGATAGAGGAGGTGAATACCTAAGCGAAGCCTTCCAAGATCATCTTAGGAGTTGTGGGATTATCTCACAACTTACTCCACCCGGAACACCCCAACTTAATGGAGTTTCCGAAAGGAGGAACCGAACCCTAATGGATATGGTTCGATCTATGATGGCAAGAAGCTCGTTGCCTCTATCATTTTGGGGTTATTGTCTAAGCTCCGCGGCTCGTATTTTAAATATGGCCCCAACCAAGAAGGTGGAACGAACTCCTCATGAGATGTGGTTTGGAAAACCTCCTTCTCTTTCATACTTGAAAGTATGGGGATGTGAAGCTTATCCTAAGCGTTATGTAGCAAATAAGCTACATGCTCGATCCACAAAGTGTATCTTCATAGGATATCCCAAAGATGACATGGGATATTACTTCTATGATCCATCCGAGCAAACCGTATTTGTTGCTCGGAAAGCGGAATTCCTTGAAACCAAGTTCCTTATGGAAGGTGATGGTGAAAGGAAGATAGATCTTGTAGAGGTACAAGATCAAGCCGATGATACACAATTGGTTGGCACTAGTACTCAACATAAGGATGTTGAAAATGATCAAATGGATGATCAAGGTACACAAGACGTTCGAAGATCTAGTAGGATTAGTAATCCTCCCGAGAGATATGGGTTTCTCGTGGAAGGTTGCTATGCGGTTGATTTGGATGAACCGACAAACTACAAAGATGCTTTATTAAGAATTGATAAAGATAAATGGCAGGAAGCCATGAACGCCGAGATGCAATCCATGTATGAAAACCAAGTTTGGGAACTTGTTGTGCAACCTCCTAGCTCCAAGCTAGTTGATTGCAAATGGCTTTTCAAGAAGAAAACCGACATACATGGAAACTTGGATACATACAAAGCTAGACTTGTAGCAAAAGGTTTCACTCAGACTCAAGGGGTTGATTATGATGAAACTTTCTCGCCAGTGGCAATGCTAAAGTCTATTAGGATATTATTTGCCATTGCTGCTCACTATGACTATGAAATATGGCAAATGGATGTCAAAACCGCTTTCCTAAATGGATATCTTGAGGAAGATGTCTATATGGTACAGCCCGAAGGTTTTGTTGATCCGAAAAATCCTAAAAAGGTATGCAAGTTGAAGAAATCAATCTACGGATTGAAACAAGCATCTAGAATGTGGAATCATCGCTTTAATGAAGAGGCAAAGAAATTTGGCTTCATTAAAAATGGTGATGAAGCTTGTGTGTACAAGAAGGCTAGTGGGAGCTCTATAATGTTCCTTGTGCTATATGTGGATGATATATTATTATTTGGGAATGATATTACCACAATGCAAGGAGTCAAAACTTGGCTAAAGAGTTGCTTCTCCATTAAGGATCTTGGAGACGCACAATACATATTGGGGATAGGGATCTATAGGAATAGATCCAAGAGATTGATAGGTTTAAGTCAAAGTACATACATTGATAAAATCTTGAAAAGGTTCAAGATGGAAAACTCTAAGAAAGGTTTGGTACCTATTCAAAGAGGAACCGTTCTCAATTCATCTCAGTGTCCTACCACGAAAGATGAACAAGAGAGAATGAAGAAAGTCCCATACGCATCTGCTATTGGGTCTATCATGTATGCGATGATATGTACTAGACCGGATGTGTCATGCGCTCTAAGCTTGACAAGTAGATACCAGAATAACCCAGGAAACAGTCATTGGATTGCTGTTAAAAGTATATTGAAATACCTTAGGAGAACTAAGGATATGTTTCTAATATATGGGTCTGGTGAGGAGGAACTCGCCGTAAAAGGTTACGTGGACGCGAGTTTCCAAACTGATCGAGATGACTCTCGATCACAGTCCGGTTATGTCTTCATGTTAAATGGTAGTACGGTCTCTTGGAAGAGTTCGAAACAGGAGGTTGTTGCGTTATCCACTACAGAGTCGGAGTACATTGCCGCCTCACTGGCAGCTCAGGAAGCTGCATGGATGAAGAAATTCATCGACGACTTAGGAGTGGTCCCTTCCATTCAGGACCCTCTTGAGATCTTTTGTGACAACGAGGGTGCGATTGCTCAAATCAAGGAACCTCGTGCTCATCAAAAGACTCGTCACATTGAGCGGAGATTCAACTACATAAGGGATGAAGTTGAAAAAGGAAAGATATGTATTCGCAAAGTTCACACAGATCATAATGTTGCGGATCCACTCACGAAGCTTTTACATGGACCAAAACATGAGGGACATGTTTGTGCATTAGGGCTTCGATATTCTAGTGATTGGATATGATCTATTTTATGTATTGTACCGGAACGAAATTATTCAAACTCATTAATATAACTATGGTGTTAATTTATCTGAGTTATGTTCCTATTTTGCATATTTCATCCATGAATAAGCAATTATTCTAAATTTCCGTAGTCGATCACATTTGTGAGAACAAGTGTGAGGTTTAGACTATTATGAACTCGGATTGGTATACATTCATAGGTTGAATGTGGGGCAAGGTTGCAACCAAGGTTCATAGATATTTGTGGGAAACAAATATTGGAAGACCCGCTCTCAAGAATTACTGTATAGAGCCTTTGTGGTTGATCACATGTAATCTTGAGTAAAGGCGAATATCATTGTATCCTCTGACCTGAGATACATATTGGGTTCGGATATTCACCAAGTACTGTGCCTTGATTCTTTCCTTCGCTATTCTGAAACATGGTAGTACATAAGGAAGAACTCAGGTATATTACAAAGTGTATATCTAGGACGTATGTAGTCAAGATGGAATTTGTCCCTCTTATTCGTTGAGAGTCAGATGTCTAAGGCCTGAAAAGTTAAATCTATAAGAGAGTGATCACTCTGTATCTCTTGGATTTAACATGACGTCTAGGACGAAAGGAAATAATGAAAGATTCACCTAATCATATTCGAGATGGGAACTCGAAAGGGATGATGTTATTGAATGGCACAAAGTCATAACATATTAGGGGTGATGGACGGTGTGTTAGGCTGTATCCATCACTTGCATTAATTTCTTATGTTTCTCGTGCAAGTGGGAGATTGAAGGTATTTCGTATGCCCGAGAGACATATTAAATTAATGTGGCTGACGTGTTATGATCCAAGTCGGGTCATACCCAATAACAAACTTACCGACACCTTATTTGTATTTGATTTTAACGATTGGTTCATTGATCAAATACGCGACACTTGAACTTTAAGAAAAATGGTTTTCTTAAATATTATTTGATGTGTATTATATAAATTATGGAATAATTTATATATTATGGATTTAATTATTTATAGGTTAAATAATTAATTTATTTATGTTACATTTTATATATAAATTGGTTTTATATAATAAAATGTATATAATAATATGGAAGTTTTATAAAACTAGTTTTATAAAATTCAAATTTTATAAAAACTATTCTTTATAAAATATAATAGGAGTGACATGGGAGTTAGAGCACACATGCTAAGATCCCTTTTCTTGGTCAATTACAAGGGCCATACTTCTATAACATGCAAGACTTGAATTATTCCAAGGACACTCTTGCATTTACACATCAAAAGTAATCAAAAACTGCATTTTCTCCTCCCTTTTCTGCTGCCAAAACCGTGGGGTTTAAGGGGATTCAAAGGGTTCTTAATTTGGTTTTTGGAAGCTAAATTCAAGTGTCAATAAATCCTAACCAAAGCTAGGGTGTTGGTGCACAAGTTTGGGGTATAACAACTTGAGGTTTCACACTTTTGGAGCTCCATTCATCATCATCATCTTCATCATTTACTAGCAAGCTTGGAGTAGGTATAATCTCTTTACTTGCTTGTAGTTTGTAAGTATATATCACAACTTGATCCTAATTGGGATTTAACTTTAATTGGTTAAAGTTTAACAAGTCTAAAATTGGTAATTAACATGCTTCCGCTTTCTTAATTCTTAAAATGGTTTAAGTATATTTTGAACTTGTTAAATCCCAACACATTCACCATTTAAATGTTAACCATTCCAAGTTCATAATAGTCTAGACCTCACACTTGTTCCCACAAATGTGATCAACTACGGAATTTAGAATAATTATTTATTCATGGATAAAATATGCAAAATTGGAACATAACTCAAAATTAGATTAATACCATAATTATATTAATGAGTTTGAACTAATTCGTTCCGTTACAATACATAAAATAGATCATTTCCAATCACTAGAATATCGAAGCCCTAATGCACAAACATGTCCCTCATGTTTTGGCCCATGTAAAAGCTTCGTGAGTGGATCCGCAACATTTTGATCTGTGTGAACTTTGTGAATACATATCTTTCCCTTTTCAACTTCATCCCTGATGTAGTTGAATCTCCGCTCAATGTGACGAGTCTTTTGATGAGCACGAGGTTCCTTGATTTGAGCAATCGCACCCTCGTTGTCACAAAAGATCTCAAGAGGGTCCTGAATGGAAGGGACCACTCCTAAGTCATCGATGAATTTCTTCATCCATGCAGCTTCCTGAGCTGCCAATGAGGCGGCAATGTACTCCGACTCTGTAGTGGATAACGCAACAACATCCTATTTTGAGCTCTTCCAAGAGACTGCACCACCATTTAACATGAAGACATAACCGGATTGTGATCGAGAGTCATCTCGATCAGTTTGGAAACTCGCGTCCACATAACCTTTTACAGCGAGTTCCTCCTCACCAGACCCATATATTAGAAATATATCCTTAGTTCTCCTAAGGTATTTCAATATGCTTTTAACAGCAATCCAATGACTGTTTCCTGGGTTATTCTGGTATCTACTTGTCAAGCTTAGAGCGCATGACACATCCGGTCTAGTACATATCATTGCATACATGATTGACCCAATAGCAGATGCGTATGGGACATTTTTCATCCTCTCTTGTTCATCTTTTGTGGTGGGACACTGAGATGAACTGAGAACGGTTCCTCTTTGAATAGGTACCAAACCTTTCTTAGAGTTTTTCATCTTGAACCTTTTCAAGATTTTATCAATGTATGTACTTTGACTTAAACCTATCAATCTCTTGGATCTATTCCTATAGATCCCTATCCCCAATATGTATTGTGCTTCTCCAAGATCCTTAATGGATAAGCAACTCTTTAGCCAAGTTTTGACTTCTTGCATTGTGGTAATATCATTCCCAAATAATAATATATCATCCACATATAGCACAAGGAACATAACAGAGCTCCCACTAGCTTTCTTGTATACACAAGCTTCATCACCATTTTTAATGAAGCCAAATTTCTTTGCCTCTTCGTTAAAACGATGATTCCACATTCTAGATGCTTGTTTCAATCCGTAGATTGATTTCTTTAACTTGCATACCTTTTTAGGATATTTCGGATCAACAAAACCTTCGGGCTGTACCATATAGACATCTTCCTCAAGATATCCATTTAGGAAAGCGGTTTTGACATCCATTTGCCATATTTCGTAATCATAATGAGCAGCAATGGCAAACAATATCCTAATAGACTTTAGCATTGCCACAGGCGAGAAAGTTTCATCATAGTCAACCCCTTGAGTTTGAGTGAAACCTTTTGCTACAAGTCTAGCTTTGTATGTATCCAAGTTTCCATGTATGTCGGTTTTCTTCTTGAAAAGCCATTTGCAATCAACTAGCTTGGAGCTAGGAGGTTGCACAACAAGTTCCCAAACTTGGTTTTCATACATGGATTGCATCTCAGCGTTCATGGCTTCCTGCCATTTATCTTTATCAATCCTTGATAAAGCATCTTGGTAGTTTATTGGTTCATCCAAATCAACCACATAACAACCATCCATGAGAAATCCATATCTCTCAGGAGGATTACTAATCCTACCAGATCTGCGAACATCTTGTGTATTTTGATCATCCATCTGATCACTCTCAACATTTTCATGTTGAGTGCTAGTGTCAGCAAATTGTGTATCATCTACTTAATCTTGAACCTCTTCAAGATCTATCTTCCTTTCACTTTTTCCTTCCATTAGGAACTTAGTTTCAAGGAATTCAGCCTTCCAAGCAACAAATACATTCTGCTCGGAAGGATCATAGAAATAGTATCCCATATCATCCTTGGGATATCCTATGAAGATACACTTCGTGGACCGAGCATTCAACTTATTAGGGACGTAACGCTTAGGGTAAGCTTCACATCCCCATACCTTTAAGTATGATAGAGATGGAGGTTTTCCAAACCACATCTCATGAGGTGTTCGTTCCACTTTCTTGGTTGGGGCCATATTTAAAATACGAGCCGCTGAGCATAGACAATAACCCCAGAATGATAGAGGTAACGAGCTTCTAGCCATCATAGATCGAACCATATCCATTAGGGTTCGGTTCCTCCTTTCGGACACACCATTAAGCTGTGGTGTCCCGGGTGGAGTAAGTAGAGAGATAATCCCACAATTTCTAAGATGATCTTGGAAGGCATCGCTTAGGTATTCACCTCCTCTATCGGTTCGAAGTACCTTAATTGTCTTATTGAGTTGATTTTGTACTTCGTTTTGATACTCTTTGAATGCTTCAAAAGTTTCGTCCTTATGTCTTAATAAGTAGACATATCCGAAACGACTGAAGTCATCAATGAAAGTAACGAAGTATCTTTCACCATTCCTAGCTATGGGCTTAAAGGGTCCACATACATCCGAATGTATTAATCCCAATAAGTCCTTAGCCCTTTCGTAGGTCCCTTTGAAAGGTGCTTTAGTCATTTTGCCTTGTAAACAAGATTCACATACATCAAACGAGTCTAGTTCATTTGATTTCAGAAGGCCATTCTTTTGGAGTGTATGCATTCGATTCTTGTTTATGTGACCAAGGTGACAATGCCATAAGTAGGAATCACTCAAATCCCTTTTGAGTTTCTTGGTGCTTGTATGGTACATTGAGCTACTAGATGATGTGTCATCATGAACCAATTCATAAATTCCATTTGAAGGCAAAGCCTTGAAATAGAATACATTATCTAAATAAACATGGATATCATCATTAACAAAATTAAGATTAAAACCACATTGTTTCAAACGGGAAACGGAAATAATGTTTCGACATAAATCGGGTGCATACAAAACATCTTTCAAAATAAGTTCCAAACCACTTGGAAGCTTTAACACAAAGTCTCCTTGAGCCTTTACTTGCACTTTGGCTCCATTACCCATGTAGAGACTTGATGTTCCCGTTTGCTTGCTACTTCCTTTGAACCCCTGCAAAGAATGGCAAATGTGAGTTCCAGATCCAGTGTCTAATACCCATGTATTAGAAGAAGTAATACTAAGCTCTATATATACCATATATATGTTACCTGAGGATTGACCCGCATCCCTCTTTTCCTTCAACTCCTTAAGGTAGACCGGGCAATTGCGTTTCCAGTGACCCATTTCACCGCAACCGAAGCACGGGTCTTCCTTGGGGTTTACTTGTCCGGCAACCTTTTGCTTCTTGTTCTTGTTTTTGGTTGGGGTAACCATCCTCCCCTTTCCCTTGCCTTGATGGGCGGGTCCTTTCCTCTTAGCCGCCTTTGGCTTAGAGGTGTTGTTACCTTTGGACCCACCATCATTGATCATTAGCACGGGTGAAGCCCTCTTACCCATGCTAGTTTCCGCCGTCCTGAGCATGCCATGAAGTTCGCCAATGGTCTTATCCATCCCATTCATATTGTAATTAATTACAAATTGGTCAAACCTCTTTGACAAGGAGTTTAGGATAAGATCGGTGGCTAGCTCATTAGATATGTTGAGGTTAAGACGGTTTGCGCGATCAATGAGGCTTTTCATTTTGAGGACATAAGAGGATACGGATTGGGTGTCATCCATACGACATGCATGTAGTGCTCGAACCGTTTCGAAGCGCTCGACACGTGCTTGTTGAAGGAACATCTCCTTCAATTGCGTAATCATGTCATATGCACTATGATGTTCGAAATCCTTTTGGAGTTTGGGTATCATAGTGCCAAGCATTAGGCAAGCGACTTGCACCGAATCGGCGCAATACTTGTCATAATAAGCCATTCCCTCTAGATCTTCCTCATCCGGTTGGTCGGGAATAGGGTCCTCCAACACATACGCTTTATCCTCAAGTTTGAGGACAATCCTAAGATTACGGAACCAATCCATAAAGTTCGTATGGTTGAGTTTGTCTTTCTCGAGGAGAGACCTTAACGATAGGTTGTTTAGGTTAAGTGGTGCATTTTGCATGTTGTTGTTGTTATTGGCGGCCATCTACAAAATTCAACAAAGTTCTTTTAAGTATCGATTTTAAATTTAATAAACAATACCCTTTTATTTTTATTTGTTTTATTAAATCTTAGAATCCAACGGTAAATCAAATTTCGGTTAGGTGACCTTTATCCCGTCATTTGATTTAGCTAGGTAGTCATTTATATGACAATTACAATCCTTTTGCAACTTCTAAGTTATGGGATCATGCAATCCTTTTACATGGCATATTTATCCCATCAACGCCTATTTGTTCCTCATGCTTCGGTGACCCTAAGTTCATGATTCCTAAATCAAGTCGTCCTACTTGTGCAAACATGTAAAATTAACATACAAGTGGTTAGGTGACCTTTATCCCACAAATATGCGAATTTTACCTTAACCATATTAGTTAGTTCACAATGGTTAGGTGACCTTTATCCCATTATGAGTTCCCTACTATGTTCAAGTGTTCCCACAATAGGATGGCGTTAAACTTGTTTACCTTGTTTTAGTTAAGGGATTTTAAGTTTTCATAAATTCTAGTTTAAGAAAACATTTGCCATACACCAACATGCATTTGGTGTATAGTATATTATGAAAAACCAATATTCATGTCATATTAGTAAAGCCAATTACTTGATATAAACCATTTTATATACATTGTTATTTATGTCCTTAATAACCATTTATTAGTGTCCTTTTCATGTTTCAATTATAACCAATTATAATGTCATTTTGCAAGTTGTAAATATGTGATAATCTTGTATCAACCAACCACACATACACATCAAATCATACAAACATGCAAAATAAGAAAGTCCACAATCAAGCCATGGTGGTGAACACTTGTTTAGCCAAAACAAGTGTTACCTAAAGGGTTAAAACAAAGTATGAGATTTACAAATCTCCCACTAGCTCTTGCATCCTTATGCTCCATCTTGTAATCTTCATTCATCTTCTTGAAACTTCACTACTTTTTACAAAAAAAATATATAACCTAATACATTTTTTTCTAGAAAATGAAATTACAATCTAATCTATTTTACATACCAAACATAAAATAAATTACAAATGAATAAAATTACAAATTATTACAAACTAAATGAATGATTAATATTACAAACCATAAGAATGAATTAAATCAACCAAACATTCAACCAAACACAAGGCCAAGGCTTAGATTGTGAACATCATCATACAACCAAATATGAACCAAATAAAAGAGCCCAAAATCCATTTTTGGGACTCCTATAATTCGGCCAAAAATCACACCCACCCAAACCCGACAATTTTTGTATTCCATTTTCATGCATGTACTTGGAATGCAAATATAGTGGGTTTAAAGACAATATAAGAAGCATAATCCATAGACTTCGGCTCTAGATACCATTGATGGAATTCAACATTTCAACAAGTTCTTAATATTAACATATTCATGAAACCAATTCATTTAGAGTTATAACAAGCGGAAGCATGATATTAAGAAAGCATGTTAATATGTTTAACCATTTTAAATTGAATTCCATGTAATATCAAGTCATGAATCATATGCTTACATATAACAAAAGGGAAGAAGATTATACCTCCTCAAGATTAATTGAGGGCTGAATTGGATGAGCAAGAGGATGATGAATATGATGGAATTATAACCTCTAACTTGAAGCCTCAAGTGTGTAATACCCACAAGCCTTTTGTGCACCAACACTACCTTTAATTTAGTTAGGATTTTGACACTTAACAAGCAAGATTAACAAGCTTAAACCCACTCTTTTTTTTCAAAAAAAATTCGGCCAGCAGCTTGTGTAATAGCAGAATTTTTTTTTTTTTACCTTACTAATATGTATGGCCTATAGTACTTGAGTCAAAAGAATACATGGTTTTAAGTGTCTTGCATGCACTAAAGAATGTGCCATTGGAAGTAACAAAACAAAGCATGGGTCTCACCTAGGAGACCAAAAAAAACGTCCCACTTATGTGTATTAAACAAGATTCACATTTTTTAAAAGGATATAATAAGTCTTGTAAATATATATGTAAAACTTGTTATATAAAACATGCTTTTATTAAGTTACTTACATTTTATAAACCAATTTATAAAATATAACACAACATAATTATTTAAACCTATAAATAATTAAATGTAAATTATCCAAATAATTTATCTCAAGTGATAATATTTTAGAAAACCGATTTTCTAAAGTTCAAGTGTCGCGTATTTATTTAACGATCCAGTCGTTAAGATTAAATACATATAAAGTGTCGGTAAGCTTGTTATTGGGTATGACCCGACTTGGATCATAACACATTAGCCACATTAATTTAATATGTCTCTCGGGCATACGAATTACCTTCAGGAATCGGGTTTCTCTATTTTTATACCTTTTCCCTTATTATTTTCTTTCGCTTTATTAAATTGGGTCGAGGTAATTTCTATAACATCATCGGAATTCTCATCGGGATCCGATTCATCGAAAAATTGGTAATCTTCCCAATATTTTGCTTCATCGGCGGAAACACCATTGACCATTATTAACTTTGGTCCGTTGGTTGAGGATTTTCTTTTATTTAATCGATTTACTATAGGTATCAATATTTCTTCCTCCGGAACCTCTTCATCTTCTGGTTCCTCCTCTTCCGATTCATCCTCTTCTGGTTCCTCTTCTTCTGGTTCCTCCTCTTCCGGTTCCTCCTCTTCCGGTTCCTCTTCGGGAATTTGTGAATCTTTCCAAAATATATTCGACTCTTCATTATTATTAGATGAATCAATAGGATTTGTACTAGAGGTAGACATCTATCACATAATATAAAACACGTTAAGAGATTAATATATCACATAATATTTACATGTTAATAATATATAGTTTCCAACAAGAAAAAATGTTAAGCAATCGTTTTTGAAGAAAAACACGGTCGAAGTCCAGACTCACTAATGCATCCTAACAAACTAGGTAAGACACACTAATGCAATTTTCTGGTTCTCTAAGACCAATGCTCTGATACCAATTGAAATGTCCCGTTCATATTGATTATAAACGTTCCATATTAATTGATTTCGTCGCGAGGTTTTGACCTCTATATGAGACGTTTTTCAAAGACTGCATTCATTTTTAAAACAACCATAACCTTTATTTTATTGATAAAGGTTTAAAAGCATTACGTAGATTATCAAATAATGATAATCTAAAATATACTGTTTACACACGACCATTAGATAATGGTTTACAATAAGAACATATTACATCAAAAATAAGTTTCTTGAATGCAGTTTTTACATAATATCATACAAGCATGGACTCGAAATCTTGTCCTTATTTTAGTATGCAACAGCGGAAGCTCTTAATAATTACCTGAGAATAAACATGCTTAAAATGTCAACAAAAATGTTGGTGAGTTATAGGTTTAACCTATATATTATCAAATCATAATAATAGACCACAAGATTTCATATTTCAATATACATCCCATACATAGAGATAAAAATCATTCATATGGTGAACACCTGGTAACCGACATTAACAAGATGCATATATAAGAATATCCCCATCATTCCGGGACACCCTTCGGATATGATATAAATTTCGAAGTACTAAAGCATCTGGTACTTTGGATGGGGTTTGTTAGGCCCAATAGATCTATCTTTAGGATTCACGTCAATTAGGGTGTCTGTTCCCTAATTCTTAGATTACCATATTTAATAAAAAGAGGCATATTCGATTTC
The DNA here is from genome assembly GCF_046630445.1 of Rutidosis leptorrhynchoides. Classification (NCBI taxonomy): domain Eukaryota; kingdom Viridiplantae; phylum Streptophyta; class Magnoliopsida; order Asterales; family Asteraceae; genus Rutidosis; species Rutidosis leptorrhynchoides. Next base: position 420,883,560 of record NC_092335.1, on the reverse strand, counting down.
GATAATTCAACCATAGAATGTAGTTTCACGTACTTGTGTCTATTTTGTAAATCATTTATAAAACCTGCATGTATTCTCATCCCAAAAATATTAGATTTTAAAAGTGGGACTATAACTCACTTTCACAGATTTTTACTTCGTTGGGAATTAAGACTTGGCCACTGGTCGATTCACGAACCTATAACAAATATGTACATATATATCAAAGTATGTTCAAAATATATTTACAACATTTTTAATACGTTTTACTGTTTTAAGTTTATTAAGTTAGCTGTCCTTGTTAGTAACCTATAACTAATTGTCCATAATTAGATGTACAGAAATAAATCGATATATATTATCTTGAATCAATCCACGACCCAGTGTATACACGTCTTAGGCTAGATCACAACTCAAACTATATATATTTTTGGAATCAACCTCAACCCTGTATAGCTAACTCCAACATTACTGCGTATAGAGTGTCTATGGTTGTTCCAAATAATATATATAGATGGGTCGATATGATATGTCAAAACATTTGCATACGTGTCTATGGTATCCCAAGATTACATAATATATTAGAATACATGTATAATACAATATAAATTAGCTAGGATATGATTAATATAGATTTGTTACCAATTTTCACGTAGTTACAACAAGCAAAAATAACCAATCTTGTTTTACCCATAACTTCTTCATTTTAAATCCGTTTTGAGTGAATAAAATTGCTATGGTTTCATATTGAACTTAACTTTATGAATCTATACAAAAAATTATAAGTTTATAGTCGGAATTATAGGTTACAAGTCGTTTTTGTAAAGGTAGTCATTTTAGTCGAAAGAACGACGTCTAGATGACCATTTTGGAAAACATACTTTCACTTTGAGTTTAACCATGATTTTTGGATATAGTTTCATGTTCATAAGAAAAATCATTTTCCCAGAAGAACAACTTTTAAATCAAAGTTTATCATAGTTTTTAATTATCCAAACCAAAACAGCCCCCGGTTTCACTACGACGGCGTATATCCGATTTTATGGTGTTCATCGTGTTTCCAGGTTTTAAATCATTAAGTTAGCATATCATATAGATATAGAACATGTGTTTAGTTGATTTTAAAATTCAAGTTAGAAGGATTAACTTTTGTTTGCGAAAAAGTTTAGAATTAACTAAACTATGTTCTAGTGATTATAAGTTTAAACCTTCGAATAAGATAGCTTTATATGTATGAATCAAATGATGTTATGAACATCATTACTACCTCAAGTTTTCTGGATAAAACCACTGGAAATGAGAAAAATGGATCTAGCTTCAAAGGATCCTTGGATGGCTTGAAAGTTCTTGAAACAGAATCATGACACGAAAACAGTTCAAGTAAGATTTTTACTCGAAATAAGATTGTTATAGTTGTAGAAATTGAATCAAAGTTTGAATATGAATATTACCTTGAATAAGAAAGATAACCTACTGTAAATAACAAAGGTTCCTTGATCTTAGATGATTACTTGGAATGGATTAGAAAGCTTGGAAGTAGACTTGCAAACTTGGAAGTATTCTTGATTTTTATGAAACTATACTTATGGAATTTATGAAGAACACTTAGAACTTGAAGATAGAACTTGAGAGAGATCACTTAGATGAAGAAAATTTAATAATGAAAGTGTTTATAGGTGTTTTTGGTCGTTGGTATATGGATTAGATATAAAGGATGTGTAAATTTGTTTTCATGTAAATAAGTCATGAATGATTACTCATATTTTTGTAATTTTATGAGATATTTCATGCTAGTTGCCAAATGATAGTTCCCACATGTGTTAGGTGACTCACATGGGCTACTAAGAGCTGATCATTGGAGTGTATATACCAATAGTACATACATCTAAAAGCTGTGTATTATACGAGTACGAATACGGGTGCATACTAGTAGAATTGTTGATGAAACTGAACGAGGATGTAATTGTAAGCATTTTTGTTAAGTAGAAGTATTTTGATATGTGTCTTGAAGTCTTTCAAAAGTGTAAGAATACATATCAAAACACAACATGTATATACATTCTAATGGAGTCGTTAAGTCTTCGTTAGTCGTTACATGTAAGTGTTGTTTTGAAACCTTTAAGTTAACGATCTCAATTAATGTTGTTAACCCAATGTTTATTATATCAAATGAGATGTTAAATTATTATATTATCATGATATTATGATGTATGAATATCTCTTAATATGATATATACATTAAAATATCGTTACAACGATAATCGTTACATATAAGTCTCGTTTCGTAATTCTTGGGTTAGTAGTCTTGTTTTTACATATGTAGTTCATTGTTAACACACTTAATGATATATTTAAATATCATTTTATCATGTTAAATATAGTGTATCAATATCTTAATATGATACATATGTATTTAGTAGACGTTATCATAATGATAATCGTTATATATATCATTTCGAGTTTCTTAACTTAGTAATCTCATTTCTTATGTATATCACACATTGTTAATATACTTAGTGCGATACTTACTCATCATAATCTTATGTCAACCATATATATATGTCTATATATATATACCACAACATGTAGTTTTTACAATTTTGTAACGTTCGTGAATCGCCGGTCAACATGGGTGATCAATTGTCTATATGAAACTTATTTCATTTAATCAAGTCTTAACAAGTTTGATTGTTTAACACGTTGGAAACATTTAGTCATGTAAATATCAATCTCAATTAATATATATAAACATGGAAAAGTTCGGGTCACTACAGACTGCACCGCCTGCCCCACCATCTCCCTCTGTCGAGGAATTGATGAGGGAGGTGGAGAACCTCCGTGCTCGGGTAACTTAGCTCAAGGACCCACGTATTGGACATCCTACACCCACCTTCATCGTAGGACTTTTTTAGTAGACTTCATTATGTAATCTAGTTGTAGTTTTATGTTTCACTTATGTATTGTACGAACTTATACAGATGTATGCAACTTATTATTAATGAATGGAACTTTGCGTTATTTAATTCTTGCACGGTGTTCTATTTACGTTACTGTATGATTCTTTGGTATTTGTACCTGGATTGCATTACTTAATAAACATGTGATGTGTTGATTCCATGTTGGTTACCATATACTATATTATTACTATTTGAATACTGGATTTTGACTTGAGTCAAAAATTTTGTTTAGAACACCATGGCCAACGGACGATCAACATCAACACCTACCGCAGCCCAAATCTAGGATATTATCAATGAATAAGTCACCGCAGCTTTAGTAGAAAGGAACCTCCGAGCTCCGCCGCCACCGCCACCGGTTATCCCGCCCATTCGTAATGGGTGCACGTACAAAGAGTTTCAGAGCTGCAAACCTCACAACTTTAGCGGAACGGAGGGGCCGATTCGTCTCACTAGATGGTTCGAGAAGTTAGAATCTGTGTTTCGAGTTAGTAACTGTTCAGAGGAGAATAAAACCAAGTTTGCTTCATGCACGCTGTCTGATGGCGCACTAACGTGGTGGAACACGTTGGCTCAAGCAAAAGGTATTGATGAGGTGTTTGCTACCCCATGGGAGGAATTCAAATGGGCCCTGATTGAGGAATATTGCCCTAGGACCGAGATCCAGAAGATGGAGATTGATTTATGCAATTAAAGGCCGTTGGGAACGACCTTGATAGTTATAACCGGAGGTTTTTGGAATTAGCCCTGATGTGTCCGACAATGGTTACCCCAGAGTTTAAACGAATGGAAAGGTACTTCTGGGGACTTCCTAAGAGCATTAAGGGAAACGTTACCTCGTCTAAGCCACCTAATGTCCCGGAAGCGATGCGCATGGTGCATACTTTAATGAATTAAATTATCATCGACGAACCGGAGAAGACTAAGTCTGAAGCGGGTAGTAGTGAGAAGCGCAAATGGGATAACAACAGGGGAAGGACCTATGATCAGAACCCAGCAAAACGACATGAGGGTTTCAGAGGAAACAACAATGGTGGAAACCCCAATCCGAACACCAACTCAAACCCCAACTACAAGGGAACCTTACCACAATGCAAGCGGTGCTACAAGCACCATACTGGGAATTGTAACGTTGTTTGTGAAAAGTGTCAACGGACTGGACATATCGGTAAGGACTGCAAGGTCACCACTTTGAATGTGAAGCCGAACCCCAATGGACCGAAAAAGTGCTACGAATGCGGACAAATGGGCCATTTCAGAAATGCGTGCCCCAACAAAAGAAAAGACGGCAGACCACCCCGTGGTAGAGCTTTCAACGTTAATGCAAGAGATGCAAGCGAGAATTCCGACTTGGTGACAGGTATATTCACTATCAACAATATTTTAGCTTCTGTCCTATTTGATACTGGTGCCGATAGAAGTTATGTATGTAGACACTTTTGTGATAAGATTAATTGGTCGTTAGTCCTGTTAAAAGAGAGTATGCTTGTCGAGGTCACCAATGGAAAACTTGAAAAAGTTGACCATATTAGTCTAGGAGCTATTATCAACATAGCTGGTGCGGAATTCGAAATTGACTTAATACCTATCAAATTGGGAAGTTTTGACGTGGTCGTCGGTATGGATTGGTTGACCAAGATAAAGGCTGACATTATCTGTGGAGATAAAGCTCTCCGTATACCACAAGGAGATGGTGAGCCACTGATCATTTACGGAGAGAGATGTACCTCGAAGCTGGACCTCATTAGTTACATGAAAGCATAAAAGATCATGAAGAAGGGACGTCTTGCTGTCCTAGCACATGTGAAAACGGTAGAAACTGAGGTGAAGAGCGTGAACGATGTTCGAATTGTGAACGAATTTTCCGATGTCTTCCCAGAGGAATTGCCTGGATTACCGCCACCGAGGGCAGTAGAATTTCAAATTGATTTAGTGCCAGGAGCTGCACCTGTAGCTCGCGCACCTTATCGACTCGCACCTTCCGAGATGCAAGAGTTACAGAGCCAGTTACAAGAACTGCTAGACCGTGGATTCGTCCAACCAAGTTTCTCGCCTTGGGGTGCACCTATTTTGTTTGTGAAGAAGAAGGACGGATCCTTTCGTATGTGTATCGACTACCGTGAACTCAACAAATTGACGATCAAGAATCGATATCCTCTCCCCCGAATTGATGATCTTTTCGATTAGCTACAAGGATCGAGCGTTTACTCTAAGATCGATTTGCGATCCGGTTATCACCAGTTGAGGGTGAAAGAAAGTGACGTGATGAAAACTGCATTCAGAACTCGTTATGGTCATTATGATTTTCTCGAGATGCCATTCGGATTAACCAATGCACATGCCGTGTTCATGGATCTCATGAACCGTGTCTGCAAACCATACCTGGATAAGTTCGTTATCGTCTTCATAGATGATATCCTCATCTACTCCAAGAGCGAAGAAGAGCATGAGCAACACCTCCGACTAGTACTTGAACTCTTGAGACAAGAGCAACTTTACGCCAAATTCTCCAAGTGTGAATTTTGGTTGAAGGAAGTCCAATTTCTGGGTCATGTTGTGAGCGACCAGGGTATCAAAGTTGATCCTGCCAAGATTGAAGCTATCAGCAAGTGGGAGACTCCCACTACTCCAACTCACATTCGCTAATTTCTAGGTCTCGCCGGTTACTATCGAAGATTTATCGAAGGTTTCTCTTTGATTGCGCGTCCTTTAATCGCGTTGACTCACAAGGGCAAGAAGTTCATTTAGGAACCCGCACACGAATCAGCATTCCAAACTTTGAAGACGAAGTTAACCACCACACCTATCTTATCACTTCCTGAGGGCAGTGACGACTTTGTTGTTTATTGCGATGCTTCGAAAGGTGGTTTTGGTTGTGTACTGATGCAACGATCAAAGGTTATTGCCTATGCTTCTCGTCAACTGAAGATTCACGAGCGAAACTACACTACTCACGATCTTGAACTTGGAGCCGTTGTCTTTGCGCTCAAATTGTGGAGACACTATTTGTATGGAACGAAAAGTACTATCTTCACCGACCACAAGAGCCTCCAGCACATCTTCGATCAGAAGCAACTGAATATGAGATAGCGTCGATGGATCGAGATGCTAAACGACTATGATTGTGAACTTCGTTATCATCCTGGTAAGGCCAATGTTGTAGCTGACGCTTTGAGCTGAAAGGAGAGGATGGCACCTCTTCGTGTTCGGGCACTGAACATCACCATTCATTCGAACCTCAACAGCCAGATCCGAGTAGCCCAAGATGAGGCTCTCAAGGAGGAGAACATAGCTAATGAACATCTGAACATACTTGTCTCTCGATTCGAGGTTAGGGAGTCTGGACTCCGATGCTATGCCGGAAGAATTTGGGTACCTTGTTATGGAGATCTACGAAATCTTATATTAGATGACGCACACAAATTGAGATATTCGATTCACCCCGGAGCGGGCAAGATGTACCACGATCTTAAGGAACAGTATTGGTGGTCGAATCTTAAGAAGGACGTTGCAACTTATGTTGGTAAGTGTTTGACTTGCTTGAAAGTTAAGGCCTAGCATCAGAGGCCCTCTGGGTTACTTCAGCAACCGAAAATCCCGCAATGGAAGTGGGAAAGGATAACGATTGATTTCATCACCAAGCTACCAAAGACGGTGGGTGGATACGATACCATTTGGGTTATTGTTGACCGCCTTACCAAATCTGCACACTTTTTAGCCATGAAGGAAACGGATACGATGGAGAGACTTGCTCAACTATACATCAAGGAGGTTGTATCTCGTCATGGTGTACCTTTATCGATCATCTCAGATCGCGATCCCCGTTTTGCTTCTAGATTTTGGCGTTCCTTACAAGAAGCCATGGGAACCCGTCTCGACATGAGTACTGCTTATCACCCACAGACCGACGGGCAAAGTGAACGAATGATTCAGACATTGGAAGACATGTTGCGTGCATGTGTCATCGATTTCGGAAAGGCCTGGGAAAGGCGTTTGCCGTTAGCCGAATTCTCGTACAACAATAGTTATCACTCGAGCATAAATGCCGCACCTTTTGAAGCATTGTATGGCCGCAAGTACCAATCTCTTATTTGTTGGGCCGAAGTAGGAAAAAAGCAAATCACCGGACCTGAGGTAGTCCATGAAACAACGGAGAAGATTGATCAAATTCAAGCTAGACTTAAGACGGCCCGTGATCGCCAGAAGAGCTATGCAGACCGTAAACGTAAAGACTTTGAATTCAACATTGGTGACCGTGTAATGTTGAAGGTTGCACCTTGGAAGGGTGTGATTCGTTTTGGAAAACGTCGTTTTGGAAAACGTGGAAAGTTAAACCCACGATACATTGGTCCTTTTGAAATCTTGGAGCATGTTGGACCCATTGCTTACCGTTTCAATCTACCAGCACAATTGAGCTCAGTTCATCCTACCTTCCACGTGTCAAAATTGAAGAAGTGTCTTGCTGCACCCGAACTTATCATACCACTGGAAGAACTTACGATTGACGACAAACTCCACTTCGTGGAAGAGCCTGTTGAAATTATGGACCGTGAGGTCAAGACTTTGAAATGCAACAAGATTCCGATCATCCGGGTACGATGGAATGCCAAACGAGGACCTGAGTTTACTTGGGAACGAGAGGATCAAATGATGCAGAAGTATCCTCACCTTTTCCCGACTCCTCCATCTACCTCAGCTTAGAATTTCGGGATGAAATTTTCTTTAACAGGTGGGTAATGTAACGACCCTGGATTTTCCAACGTTATTTATTAATAATTATTATTAATACTTGTGATTTTTTGAATGTATTGTTTATATACATTTACTTGTTACCGCGATTAACTTTGAATGTCCGAAACGTCTTTGTGACACACGTACATTACATGAATAATATTTTCGAGTATTATTTACATTCATGATTAACTTTTATTAATCATTTTTAATTAACTATGGATACTAGTTAATTATTTGGGCTTTTGTTGGATTAACTTATTAAATACTTGAACTTTGGCTTTGATTAGTGTTAATGGACTAGAGAGCCCACCCTACTTCATTAATGGACTTGTTAGCCCACTCTACTTAACTAAATGGATTAATTAGCCCAACGCACGTGCAAGTATTACTTTCAAACTTAACTAAATTGATTAAATACTTAAGGAATCTAGTTACTTGTTCTTTCCCATGCAAACACCCCATGATACCAACTTTTAAGCCTTTACATGAGATTAACTTATGGAAAACTCCCTCCCCCCTTCCCTCTTGATGACCGTTGGCCTATAGGCCATGGGGAGAGTTCAAAATATATTTTTTTATTACTTATCCTCATGTATCTTTATTCTCTCATTTCAAACACACACTAATACTTGCATTTTCTCTCATACTTTCCACTCATTTCTCTCTCAAGTTTGTAAGTAACAAGCTTCATATTCTCTTCTTTTTTCTTCATTAAAACCGAAGCATATACCTCTCATATTATCATCATTTGTTTGTTTTATCACTTGTTCTTGCTTAATGTTTAATTACTTACTTGTTAGTTGTTGTTGATTACTTACATGTTGTTAAGAATCAAACTCTTTAGTTTGATTCTTCATATTATCTTGTATTTACAAGAACACACAAGAACCTAACTTACTAGTTATGTTCTACATTTATTGTTTTAAAAGATTGTAAGTTCATATGTTGTAAAATCATACTTGTAATTCATGTTAGTAAATTTAAAGTTTACTTTTCTTAAAGATCAAGACTTTGGCTTGAATCTTTAAAGTATGAACAACAATGAACAAGTTACTTGTTTATTTAGTTTATTACTTCATTCTTGCACTTTTTAAATTCATGAATCATGTTGTTGTTGGTCAAGTGTTACTAGTTAACTTTGATCTCATTTTTCTTGAACTAAAGTTAACTTTAAAAGTTCAAGAACATGGAAGTATAACTTTTTAGTTATAACTTCATACACTTGTGTTAGATTTAACTTAATAACTTTAGATCTAGACCTTTGAGTCTTGGATCTTCAAGATCTAACTAAGAACTATGTTCTACATCTTAAGATCTTGATTAGTTAGTTTACTTTCAAGTTGTAGTTCAATATTACTTTTATATTTCATGTATGTGTTAAATCTAAGATTTTGATGTAACTTTGGTTCATCAAACTACATACAACACTTAATTGAGTTGTGCTACATATCTTAGACTTGCACTTGTGTTATGATGGTCAAAACTTGGTTAAGATGATGCAAACACATCAACGAGTTGTACACTTGAAGCTATATGCATCAAGGATGAGAACCGTGATAAGCATCGAGCACCAAGAACCACCAGAACCTACTGTTTACTGTTTTCTGGAACAGACCCGAATACCTGGGCTACTTTAAAGTTTATTTTCAGTTAGCTCTGTTCGAGTAGATAATTTTTTATTTAAGACTCGTCTTAATCCGAGTTACGGTTTAGGATTTATGGCCCTCCGAGTGTCACTATGTCTTTTAACGTTGTGCTGAAAATTCTGACCTACTCGTACTTAAACCTTCGCCACGGTCAATCGAAGACGAGTTTGCTTCTGGAATTTTTACCACAGCTAAAAGACTCATATACAGAGCCATGGCCACTAGTCTCACCTTATTTCAGTAGGTATAGAGGCCGTGGTGACTGACCGAAGTCAGCCTTTGTTTTAAACTCTTTTCATGAACGAAACTTACTTTACACCTTTTGTTTGATGATGATTGATGATGACCTTTAAGACCTAATTTACATACATTTAAACCTATTGGGATGATTTACTGACTTATTACTATTTGACTTAGGTTGAGAACTTTCCGGACCTACGTACTTGCTTACTTCCCGACTCGACTTTACCACTGTGAGTTATAGCATCCCTTTTTACTTTAACTATTTTGGGAATTGAGAATACATGCGCATTTTACGTTTTACATACTAGGAACGATTACTTAAACTTTATATATGTGTGGGTTATACAACGGCATAAACATTCCCTTTAGCTCGGTAACGTTTAGTCATTGGTTTTTGAACCGGTGAACGCGAATCTTAGATATGGATCCATAGGATTTGCATCCCCACTCGGGCTAGTCGCGCTAGCATTTAATGAGTGTTTAATACTTCGTATACATACGCACTTGTCAAGTGTACTTTCAGGGGGTATAAACATTAAGTTAGTTACCAAGTGCCCACGGTTAAACATATACTTTATCATACTGTTTTGAAACGCTCTTTGTAGCACTGAAATCTCGTGGCCTACCTTACATACTGTTATACTTAAACTATAGCTCACCAACCTTTGTGTTGACGTTTTTAAGCATGTTTTTCTCATGTGCTTAAGGTTGCTTCCGCTGTGTACTAGTCTTGCCGTAGACACCCGATGCTTTAGAGATGTCACTGCATGAACGTTTATCTTGCATTCATAAACATTATTACTTTTGAAACTATGATTTGTAACGACCTATGGGTCACATACTATTATCCTTGCTTCAATTCATTGAAGTATACTTTGGTTGTTAAACATTGATGTTGGTTAAGACATCACCTTTTGTCATGAATGCAAACGTATTTTAAAATAGAATATAGTGTTTGACCTTGTAATGATCCTGTTGTTGATGATTCGTACACGATGGTTTTGTACGGGGCATCACAACTACTGACTCTCATCCGGAAGCATATGGATCTTTCCACTGGACGCCCGACTTATCACTCTGATTTGCAAATGATCGAGGATATTCACAGCTTTTTCGCTCTCTTTGAAAGAGATAATTTCCAAAGCACACCAGACAGGCTAGTGATTTATGTAACAATTGATTATCACGCTGATCTAATTATCAAAGAGTTATGAGACGCAGTCACAGAGGAGGTAAGGCGCAACAATCTGTTTTCTCATCTTGAACCAGACCGAGTCAACATTGCCACCTATGTTACGAAGCAGATAGCACGTATCTTCCACGAATCCACAGATCCAAGTTTCATATTTAAAGCTGGATGTCGGGAGATATACTCAAAGACAGTGACATTAATGCTTGGGTCAGGATTGCTTTTCACTTCTTTTCAGCTTCTCCTTTTGACCAATCTGTCAAAGCTACCGACTCTTACTATGGAGATCACCATTCCGAAGATTTTGAGATACTGAAGATATAGTTTCTAACACTATTTGTAGACCTCTGAAATGAGCATCCTATCAGAGAGATAATCACCACCAGCACTGCCTCAATGATTGACATTCATGGGTCAACCAGCAGAGCATTGGATCATATTCTCATCGGACTTCAAGATTTATCACGAGCCGAAACTGCACACTACCAATCTTTCAGAAGATCTTCAAGAGAAGTACCAAATCTTCTACCACTTTTGGTCTGACACTTTCTCAGGATTTACCCACCAAGACTCACATTCCCTCTAGAAGACCAAGATTACAACTATCAGAGGGGAATGTTCGCTTTTTAGGCATCACTACGGTCGAGCCAACAAACTTAAACAAAAGCGCTTCTCGGGAGGCAACCCGTGCAATAAAGTAGAGTAGAAGAATAAAGGATGACAAATGAGCCGATCAATAAAGAACGTAACTTCCAAGATTGCAAGCCAGCCAGGTTTTCTTCACAAGAAACCACATCTGCTGGGGGTACTCCTTTCTTCTCGTTACTAGCTCAAACTTTAAATTATGCCATATCCTATCTTATCACTAAGTGTGGGATCCCAACCCAAATAAACACTAGAAAAATATTCCCAAATCTTCAACTAAAACTCCTAAGTGTGAGATACACTAGGAACATTGAGGACAATGTTCGTCTAAGTGTGGGATGTTGGTATAATCTTCTTATGCTATATTAAAATAACCCATTATGAAGATTACAAGTTCTTAAGCCAAATTTCAAAAAAAAAATTAACAAGAGAAAGCCTTTCTGAAAAAGTATTTTGAAAACCTAAAACGTTTGTAAATAAAAGTAAGGCTTAAGTAGGGTGAAAATCTTGTTGGGGCAAACCAAATCTCTAATAGAGCATTGCATGACTAGGCATTTTTGACCTAAATTGATTACGGTGAGGCATCCAAATAAGACCAACATTCATCATTAATGCTTCGCTGTTTTCCGTTGATAATACCGATGTCTGTGCTCAGAATCAGAACTTGCTTTAGATCTGCATTTCCAAAGCAGCGAAACGTGATTCGGTTGTAATCAGAAGAGCTAGCCATTTGTCAAAAATAAGCCTTTCGCACTTCCACTACTTCTACTTCACCAACTCATCCACACCATCTATATTTTAACGCTATATTTTTAAATGCTATATTTTTACTTAAAGCCTTTCTCACCTCCACTACTTCTACTTCTAGCCAAGTTTAACGCTATATTTTTAAACTATAGTTGTATATATATATATATATATATATATATATATATATATATATATATATATATATATATATATATATATATATATATAAGTAGTATTATTATTATAAAAAGGGGTTTTACCGTTTAAGGACCGGTTTGTCAATTTTAAAACTTTAGTTGCAGTTAAAACTTAATGTAAATTATTAAAAATAAATATAGCTTAATTTAAAGCGTAAAATAAATAACGATAATTAAAGTGCGATAAATTAAAGTGCAATAAATAAAATGACAATAAATTAAAAGTGCGATAATTAAAAAGTACGATAATTAAAAATGCGATAAGATATAAAATAAAGAAATTATGCTTATTTAAACTTCCGTAATCATGATGTTTGACGTGTTGATTTTAATTTATTACCATGGGTTAATTGTCCTTTGTCCTGGATTATTTGATATGTCCATCTAGTTTTTGTCCATAACAGTCCATCACATAAATATAAAGTGCGAGTGTCCTTGTCAAATTATCCTTATACCCGAAGTTAAATATTCCAACTAATTTTGGACTTAAACTGTAACAAGGTCTTAATACTTTGTTTAATAATTACACCAGGATATCGACTGCGTGTAACCCAAGGTTTTAATACTTTGTTAACAATTACGCCAAGTGTCCTTGTACATAATTCACCCCTGTTTTAATGAGTCCATTGACTATTAAACCATTCCCGTGTCCGGTTAAATGAACGATTATTAGTATTTATAAATATCCTGCCCATCGTGTCCGATCGAGTGTATATGGTTATTTATAGATACGCCAAATTGTAAATCTCTATATTAAATTAACTAACTATCATTCAGTTAAACAAATATAAAGCCCATTAATAGTCCATAGTCCAATTTCTACAAGTTTCGGTCTTTTGTCCAAACCCCAATTATGGTACAAAGCCCAATAACCCCATCTTTAATATTTAGCCCAACATCATGATTACTTCGGCTTAAATAAGCATAATACTAACTTAGCTACGAGACATTAATTTAAAAAGGTTGAACATAACTTACAATGAGTATTAACCGCGTAGTGTTACACAGACAGAATTTCGGCTTACAAACTTACAACATTCGCCACTATAACCTTATTATTATTAAACTTAAATTAAAATTAAAATTATAAAATATATATATATATATATATATATATATATATATATATATATATATATATATATATATATATATATATATATATATATATATATACGTATATAGAAAAGAAAGAAAAGGGGTAATGAATCGATCAAAATGCGTGGCCTTTTATAGGCCCACGTTACACTGTTGAGCTCCGCGAGTGCGGAGGTTTTCTTCATCAAAGCTCCGCGAGTGCGGAGGTCTGGAATCCAGCTCATAGATCAAATTCAAAACGTGGGCTGCGTATAATTATAATATATAATAATATATATAATTAATTATATATTATATTATATTCTTGTGCATAGTTGACTTGTAATTTGTGGTCCATTACGTCGCGCGCTGAAAGTTGGTTCATGTCTCGGTTCCAGATTTTCGAACGTCCTTGCGTACAATTTAATATCTTGTACTTTACATTTTACGGCTTGTACTATTGTAATTTTTAGACGTTTCTTATCAATAATTTGAACCACTTTAATTGTACTTTGTACTTTTTAGCTTTTTAGTCGTTTGCGTCTTCAATTCGTCGAATCTGTCTTTTGTCTTCACCTTTTATTATTTAAACGAATATAACTTGTAAATAGAACAATTGCAACTAAAAGCTTATCTTTCTTGAAGGATAATGCTATGAAATATATGTTTGTTTTTAGCATTATCAAATATTCCCACACTTGAGAGTTGCTTGTCCTCAAGCAATACAGATCTTGAATAAAACTTTACTAGAATCACTTCTTTATTCTTCACACTTTGTACATCAGTGATTTCAATAATGCGGGTATGAACAATGATGGTAACGATGTGGTTTACAGTCCCACATGAGTATAAAAATTTAGATCCTTTAAGGAAATTGGATCTTTATGAAAACTTTTGATCTTTTGAAAATTCAATCTAGCTTTTACCCTAAATAAGTTTTCCGGAATAACCCTTCACCGGTGTTTGCAAAATGTTTTTGTGGGTTTGGTGGGTTTCAGATTTGAAAATTTTAGCTCAAAACTTGCGGTTTTGTGTCACCCACTTGCTAACCTTGTATTGGGAAAGCAACACTTCCAGTATACTTTCTCCGTATATTATCTTTCGGTAAACTACCATCCGGTTGTAAAGAAAAGCGTTGAACAAGCAACTGTTAAGGCAATGTCCCGTGACATGCTTTTGATTATGGTCTATATCGTGTCGGATGCAATTACTATCATTTGTAGGAGCAATAGTAAAGATCACCCTATGGTTTTTTCGATCTGGCACAAGGTCCTGTCTTCGACCCTGCTATGCAACCACCATTCTTATGGTTGACACCCGATTTGGTTCAGGTGACCTAATGAATTTTGATGAATTCTTAGGATTTTACGTTCAATGGTAATGAACGCATTGAAAATAGGGTTTTCAGAAAAAAAATCGGTTTGTAATTTGATCAAAATATTTTCTCGTTCAAGCTCGAGTTTAGATATCATTGAATTCCATGAGTTTGAATTCTCAATCTTTAAGGTCAATCTCAAGGATTGAGTAATATCAGGCTTAAAAGCTGATTTTTGATCTTTAAGGAGATTATCCTTTCTGGGGATCTGATTCATTAGTCTTATAAGTTAATTTGCACGGTGCCCCCCATTGTACGAGATAGATCCTCTCATGGTTAGCATAAGTCTGACCACTTAGCGACCCTATTTGATGCTGAGGTCCGTAGATTTCCAGCTGATTTTAGAGAAAACTTTTCAAGGTTTTATGTAGACTCTACAACTGGTCTGGACGACAACTTCCTGACCTAAATCAAGAAGCGCGTGTCTTTTTCTCAGAAGACGGAAGACTTTACTTCCTTTTAAATTCCATTTATATTACAATAAACTAGGTAAAACTGATTAATATCGTTCAAAACAAAAGTATTTTCAATTATTTGTACAAAAAATATGTAATATATGTTCTAAATAACTTGGTAAATTTTTCCCACACTTGGCTTTTATTTTTCTTTCTTTGCCTTTTTATTCTCCTCTATTCCATTTTAAATGAATTCAAGCATTTTGAGTTGTTTCTCAATTTATGTCCTTTCCGAGGTAACAATAATTTCGGTGTTAACAACTAGTTTTATCGTTCATAAATATGTATAAACATGATTTTGAGTTCATTTAGTTGAAAATTTTGAAAAAATTTACTAGAATTGGGTAGTCAGTATATAAGACTAGGGCTGTTCTTTATTATCAGAGAGCACTAGATTCTAATACAACTACTGCGTTACTAGTATTTTTTTATGGTAACCAAGTGTTTAAATTAAAATTTTAAAAATCCGAAATAATTTAACCCCTTCCCACACTTAAGATCTTGCAATGCCCTCATTTGCAAGAAATCAGTAACAATTTAAATTATTGAGGGTGATTAGCGTACAAAGATGATTAAGATTTTACCAAAGTTTCCAAACATATTCGATTTATATATATATATATATATATATATATATATATATATATATATATATATATATATATATATATATATATATATATATATATATATTATCTTTAATAATAAAACAATTAACTAAATTTAAAAAAAAATTTCCTTTTTATTTAGGACGAGGTTGTTTCGGTACGTTTACCTAGTCCGTCCCTTGACAAAATTTTAAAATTTGTCATTTTAAAGAGATTGTTTTAAAAGCAAAGATTTTTAGGTTTTTTAAATGTTTTGCCATACTTTAATTCAATAAGATTAAAAATAATGTTAATAAAATTTCTCGTCCCGCTCTCGAGTAAAGCAATTTCGGTTCAATGACCTAGTCTTCAACTCACGACGAATTTTAAATATCAAATTTCTAACTTAATGAAATAAAGTAAATTTATGTTTTTAAATTCACACCAAACTTAAATTTAAAATGCATAAAATTAAAAATTTCATACAAATATCATTAATATTTAAATACATTAATTTTACAAACTTATATTGAAAATATTAATTTTAAAATATTTAAAAACTTAAATATATTGATTTAAAAAGATTTACAATATTAATTTAATATTTATATATTAATTTTAAAAACAAGGTAAAAATAAAATTAAAAATCTTTTTGGTCTTTTATCCCACTTTAATCAATCAAATATTATCAAAAATATACGCCCCTCTTTTGGGTAAAGTAATTTCAGCTATTTTATCTAGTTTTACTCCTGACAAATTTCTGAAATATTTTGAATTGATTGATTAAAGATATTTATACCTTAAGAATAAACGGTAAATTTCGCAGTGATATAATAAATTATTGTATAATATCAATAATTTCGATTTCGCATACCTAATTTTATTGAATATCAATTTAATACTTTATAGCGAACGATTCAGCGTTTATTATCAAAAGGTTAAAAGCAATAAAATAAAATAAAAACTGTACATAATTACCTATGCGAAAGAATTCTCAGAGACCTGCTTTAGCCGACTCATAGGAGAGTCGTGTGATTTGGTTTTCCATAGCTACATAAGCGTAACCTCGATTCTTCAATAACTTTTCTTCTAAACATATGAACGGTCCTTCTCTGCATAGAGTAACAAATTCGGTATTTGAATATGTTTGATTGTTCGAACATTTACCTTCGTGTGACCATTTTCCACATTTATGACATCTTTCAAGGTGTCGTGCTCTTCTTTTTGTTGCGGATTTTGATTTTCCTTTACCAAAATGTGTCTTATGATGATCTTTCCTGAGTTCTTTTCTCACTTCGTCCATTTTTTCTCTTATGAATGATACCAGTTCACTCAGAAGTGTGTCATTATTACATTTAGTAATCATAGCGTGTAGCATTAGACCATGGTTCAGATCAAAGGAATTCTTCATCTCGTAAAACCTAAAAAAATAAAAATTCAGAATGGAGGGAGAAGACTAGTTCTTTAGGGTCTGCTAGGGAAAGACCATGCGGATTCCATTCTCGAGAACTACACGAAAATAGAATATCTAACTCTAACAGAAATACATATTACCCTTAAAAGATTCAAATCTTCCCACACTTAGTTAGCTGTGGTGTCAAAATTGTGATTTACTTCATCTTCAACTTCCATTGGATTATCTATGTAATGTTTAACTCTGTGACCATTAACCTTAAATTCAATCTCATTTGAATTTATTTAATTCTACTGTTCCGTATGGGAAAACTCTTTTGACTATGAATGGTCCAGACCATCTTGATTTCAATTTTTCACGAAATAGCTTGAATCGTGAATTGAAAAGAAGGACTCTGTCTCCTTCTTTAAATTCTTTTGAACTTCTGACTCTTTTATCATGTCATTTTTTCGTTCTTTCTTTATAGATTAACGAATTTTCGTATGATTCATGTCTCAAATCGTCTAATTCATTTAGTTGACTTAATCGTAAATGTCCGGCTTCATGCAAATCAAGATTACACGTCTTTAAAGCTCAAAATGCTTTGCGCTCAATTTCTACTGGTAGGTGACATGCTTTTCCATAAACGAGTCTGAAAGGTGTGTTTCCAATTGGAGTTTTGTAGGCTGTTCTAAAAGCCCAGAGTGCATCCGCCAATTTCATGGACCATTCCTTCGGATTTGATCCTACGGTTTTCACTAGAATATGTTTTAATGCTCGGTTGGTATTTTCAACTTGTCCACTTGTTTGTGGATGATAAGCGGTTGAGATTTTATGAGTTACTCCATATCTTTTGAGAACTTTCTCAAGTTGATTATTACAAAAATAAGTACCCCGATCACTTATTAAAGCTTTCGGTGTTCCGAACCTAGCAAAAAGACATTTTAAAAAGTTGACTACAACTCGTGCATCGTTAGTTGGGAGAGCTTGTGCTTCCGCCCATTTAGATACATAATCAATGGCAACGAGAATATAGAGATTATTATGAGATTTTGGAAATGGACCCATAAAGTTAATACCCCAAACGTCAAATACTTCACATACTTGAATGACATTTTGTGGCATTTCATCACGTTGACTTATTTTTCCTGCCCTTTGACAAGCATCACAGGATTTACAAAGAAGTTGTGCATCTTTGAAAATTGTAGGCCAATAGAATCCAGCATCATAAACTTTTCTTGCTGTAAGTTGAGGCCCATAATGCCCTTCTGTTGGTCCTGTGTGATAATGGTTTAAGATTTGACTAGCTTCATCTCCGAATACGCATCGGCGTATTATTCCATCGGGACAACTTTTAAATAAATGTGGATCTTCCCAGAAATAGTGTTTTATATCACTAAAGAATTTCTTTCGTTTTTAGTACGACAACCCTTTTTCAAGGAATCCACATCCTAAATAGTTTGCATAGTCTGCAAACCATGGAATTTTATTATAATCTATTCTCAAAAGATATTCATCAGGAAAGTTGTCTTGTATGGCCGATTCATTTAAAACTTCTAATTCAGGATTTTCAAGATGAGAAAGATGATCAGCGGCGAGATTTTATGCTCCCTTTTTGTCTCGGATTTCAATATCGAATTCTTGTAAGAGTAAAATCCAACGTATTAATCTTGGTTTAGCATCTTGTTTTGAAAATAGGTATCTAAGAGCAGAATGGTCGGTATAGACCACCGTTTTAGCTAGAACGAGATATGAACAAAATTTGTCAAAAGCAAAGACAATTGCAAGGAGTTCTTTTTCATTAGTTGTGTAATTCGTTTATGCTCCTTGTAATGTCTTACTAGCGTAATAAATAGGTTGAAATCGTTTTTCAATCCCTTGTCCTAAAACGGCTCCCATTGCAAAATCACTTGCATCGCACATGAGTTCAAATGGTAGATTCCAAATTGGAGTTATCCTGATCGGCGCATTAGTGAGTTTTTCTTTAAGAATATTAAAAGATTTGATGCATTCATCCGAAAATATGAATGGAGCATCTTTTTCTAGGAGTTTATTCATAGGAGTGGCAATTTTAGAAAAATCTTTTATGAAACGTCGGTAAAAACTGGCATGCCCTAGAAAACTCCTAACTCCTCTAACATTGGTGGGATGTGGAAGTTTAGCAATTATATCTACTTTAGCTCTATCCACTTTAATTCCTTCCTTTGAAATTTTATGACCAAGAACGATGCCTTCTTTAACCATGAAATGGCATTTCTCCCAATTAAGAACTAGATTTGATTGTTCGCATCTAATTAGCATTCGTTCAAGATTAACTAGACATGTTTCAAAAGTATCACTGAAAACTGAAAAGTCATCCATGAAAACTTCCATGCATTCTTCTATCATGTCGTGAAAAATTGCCATCATGCACCTTTGAAAGGTTGAAGGGGTGTTGCAAAGTCCAAATGGCATGCGTTTGTACATAAAAGTACCATAAGGGCACGTGAAGGTAGTTTTTTCTTGGTCCTCGGGTGCTATTGGAATTTAAAAATATCCGGAAAAACCGTCAAGAAAACAATAGTAACTATTTCTGGCTAATCTTTGCAACATTTGATCAATGAAAGGTAAGGGAAAGTGATCTTTTCTGGTGGCATCATTTAATTTTCTATAATCAATATAGACACGTCATCCTGTTAAAGTCCTAGTAGGAATAAGCTCATTTTTTTCATTTGTGATGACAGTCATGCCACCTTTCTTAGGTACGCATTGAACTGGGCTTACCCATGGACTATCCGAGATTGGATAAATTAAACCTGCATCTAGCAGTTTAATAATTTCTTTCTTAACAACATCTTGCATATTAGGATTTAGTCTTCATTGGCATTGCACATATGTTTTATGACCTTCTTCCATAAGGATTTTATGTGTGCAATACGAAGGACTTATGCCTTTAATATCATGAATCTTCCATGCAATAGCTGGTTTATGAGCTTTTAGCACAGAAATGAGTTGAGATTTTTCATTTTCTGTAAGAGAAGACGATATTATTACAGGTAATTCAGATTCACCATGTAAATAAGCGTATTCCAAATGGGCTGGAAGTGGCTTTAACTCTAATGTCGGTGGTTCTTCTATCGATGATTTGTATCGATATCTGTCTTCTTCTTTTAGCATTTGAATTTCTTCTGTTGTTGGTTCATATCCATTAGCCATAAGTGTAGCTAACATTTCAGCTTCATCAATTAGTTCAGTTCCTTCTCCTAAAGAACATTCTCCTGTTCCTTGTAATTCTGGAAATTCTTCAAACAATTCTGCATGTGAATCTATAGTTTGAATATAATAACATGTATCATCTGCAGATTGCGGTTGTTGCATGGCTCTATCCACAGAAAAGGTAACACTCTCGTCCTCTATACTTAGGGTCAGTTTCTTACCGAACACGTCTATTATTGCTTTAGCCGTGTTTAAGAATGGTCTTCCTAATATGAGAGGAACTTGAGAATCTTCTTCCATGTCCAGAATAACAAAGTCTACTGGAAATACTAAAGTACCAACTTTAACTAGCATGTTCTCCATTATCCCTCTAGGATATTTTACTGATCGATCGACAGGTTGTATGCTTATTCGTGTTGGTTTTAATTCTCCAATGTCTAGTTTAGCATATAGTGAATACGGCATTAAATTTATACTAGCACCTAAATCTGCCAATGCTTCTATTGAACTAAGACTACCCAGAAAACATGGAATTGTGAAACTTCCTGGATCTGATAATTTTTCTGGTATCTTATTCAACAACACTGCAGAACAATTAGCATTCATTGTAACAGCCGAGAGTTCTTCCATTTTCTTTCTATTTATGATTAGATCGTTCATGAATTTAGCATATATTGGCATTCTTGAAATCACATCAATGAAAGGAAGATTAACATTTATTTGTTTAAACATATCCAAGAATTTGGATTGCTCGGCCTCAAGTCTTTCTTTTCTCATTTTACTCGGGTAAGGAAGTGGTGGTTGGTATGGTTTAACATAAGGGTTAGCCTTAACTGTGTTATCTTCATTAACCTTTTCAACTACCGATTCTGTTTCCTTATCTTGCTCAGGCTGTGGTTCTTGTGGAGTAGGAATAGAGTCATCGGAAATTTCAGGTATTTCAGGTGGTTTAAGTGTAACACCACTTCTTGTGGTAATGGCTTTAGCTGTTTCATTCCGGGGGTTAGCATTTCTATTGCTAGGTAGACTTCCTGGTTTTCTTTCACCTATCAACCTTGCTAGGTTGCTTACTTCTTGTTCCAAATTTTGAATAGAAGCTTGTTGATTTCTAAATGCTTGAGCATTTTGTTCATTGGTTTGTTTCTGAGATGTGAAAAATTTAGTTTGAGATTCAACTAGCTTCGACATCATATCTTCTAAATTTGGCTTTTTATCATCAGTTTGTGGTGGTCTATTTTGAAAAATAGGTCTTTGCTGATTGTAAGTATTATTGGACACTTGTTGATTGCTAGGACCTTGTTGGTTGTTGTATGGAACATTTCGGTTATAATTCTGGTTTTGATTGTAATTTGGTCTTGGCGGTTGATATTTATTCTGATAATTATTTCCAGGCCTTTGGTTCATGTATGAAACATTCTCTCTCTGTTCCATTGTTTGTTCAATACTAAGACAATCTTTTGTCAAATGTGGTCCTCCACACTGCTCACAACTAATTTGTATTGAGTGAATATCTTTAGTCATCTTTTCCATTCGTCTCTCGAAAGCATCTATCTTTGCGGACATGGAATCAAAGTCATGGCTAGAATCGGCTCTAGCCGCTTTAGATGATCTAACGATGTCTTTTTCTTGATGCCACTCATGTGAGTGGGAAGCAGTGTTATCAATAATTTTGTAAGCTTCAGTTGCGGTTTTCTTCATAATGGAACCACCAGCTGCTATGTCAATGTCTTTTCGTGTAGTAATATCGCATCCTTGATAGAATATTTGTACTATTTGATAAGTGTCTAAACCATGTTGCGGACATCCTCTCAACAACTTTCCAAATCTTGTCCATGCCTCATATAAAGTTTCATTTGGCTTTTGTGTGAACGTAACAATTTCTCCTTGAAGTCTCACGGCTTTAGATGCCGGAAAGAATTGTTTAAGAAATTTTTCAACTAAAACGTCCCATGTATCAATCGCCCCTTCAGGTAACGATTCTAACCAATCTTTGGCTTCTCCCTTTAAAGTCCAGGGAAATAACATGAGATAGATCTGTTCATCCTCAACTTCTCTTATTTTGAATAGAGTACAAATTCTATTAAGAGTTCGAAGATGTTCATTTGGATCTTCCGTCGGCGCACCACTAAATTGGCATTGATTAGTTACCATGTGTAGGATTTGTCCTTTGATTTCATAATCTGGCGCATTAATTTCTGGTTGAGTAATTGCGTGACCTTGGCCAGTGCGTTTATCCCTCATTCGGTCTTCCATACTTAGAGGTTCCAGATTTTCCATGATTGAGTTTGTTGAATCTGAATCACTAGAGGATTCTGATTTAATGGTTTTTTCCTCGACAATCTCTGGATGAGTAATTTGTGGTTCAGGAGGAATGATTAGTGGTTCAGGATCTCTAAATTGTCCCTGAATATCCTTCGGATTCTCAATTGTGAGGTCGGGTTCAAAAAATGGATTATCGGAAATTTGAATTGGAGTACTTGGTCGACTAGATGACGATTCTAAAGAAAAATCAACGGCGATAATATTGGCTAGATGTCTTGATCTGGTTACAGGTGGTGAACGTATGAAAGGTGGTGAACGTTTTGCTCGATGCATTCAATGAATATCCTATTAGTTATAAAGATAAAAATTATATAAGTTATTGATGTGCGCAGAGGTGTATATGAAATAGCTTTATTTTTACAACTAAATACTATTAAATACGATACAATTTTACACAAGATATTTATTTATTTATACAATGGATATACTTAAACCTTGCTACAACACTTATAGGCAGTGTACCTAATCGTACAGTAGTGTAGTTTTTAGTAAGTCCGGTTCGTTCCACAGGGAATCTTTTAAACAAAGCTTAACGCTATATTAGTTTTAATTTATAAAAATACAAATATATATATATAAGTAATATTATTATTATAAAGGGGGGTTTTTTACCGTTTAATGACCGGTTTGTCGATTTTAAAAACTTTAGTCGCAGTTAAAACCTAATGTAAAATATTAAAAATAAATATAACTTAATTTAAAGCGTAAAGTAAATAACAATAATGAAATTGCGATAAATAAAAGTGCGATAAAATAAAATTGCGATAATTAAAAAGTACGATAATTAAAAGTGCAATTAAATACAATAACAATAAATAAAAGTGCGATAATTAGAAGTGTAATTAAATGTAAAATAAAGGAAATTAAATATGAAATAAAATAATTATGCTTATTTAAACTTCCGTAATCATGATGTTTGACGTGTTGATTTTAGTTTTATGCCCATGGGTTAATTGTCCTTTGTCCTGGATTATTTAATATGTCCGTCTGGTTTTTGTCCATAACAGTCCATCAGTCATAAATATAAAGTGCGAGTGTCCTCGTCAAATTATCTTTATACCCGAAGTCAAATATTCCAACTAATTGGGGACTTAAACTGTAAAGAGGTTTTAATACTTTGTTTAATAATTACACCAGGTTATAGACTGCGTGTAACCCAAGGTTTTAATACTTTGTTATCAATTATGCCAAGTGTCCTTGTACATAATTTCACCCCTGTTTTAATAATTCTAGTGACTATTAATCCATTCCCGTGTCCGGTTAAATGAACGATTATTCGTACATATAAATATCCTGCCCATCGTGTCCGATCGAGTGTATATGGTTATTTATAGAGACGTCCAATTGTAAATCTTTATATTAAAATTAACAAACTATCATTTAGTTAAACAAATATAAAGCCCATTAATAGCCCATAGTCTAATTTTCACAAGTGTCGTTCTTTTGTCCAAACCCCAATTATGGTACAAAGCCCAATTACCCAATTTTAATATTTAGCCCAACATCATGATTACTTCGATTTAAATAAGCATAATAATAACTTAGCTACGAGACATTAAATTAAAAAGATTGAACATAACTTACAATGATTAAAAATAGCGTAGCGTTACACGGACAGAATTTCAACTTACAACCTTACAACATTCGCTAACATACCCTTATTATTAGGATTTAAAATTAAAATTAAAATTAAAATATAAATAAATATATATATATATATATATATATATATATATATATATATATATATATATATATATATATATATATATATATATATATATATATATATATATATATATATATATATACATTTACATATAGATAGAGAGATTGATATATGATGATTAAAAACGGATCAAATGCGTTGGCTTTTATAGGCAGTTTCAGAATTTGGGGCTCCGCGAGCCGCGGTATTTTTGTTCTTCAAACTCCGCAAGTCGCGGAGATATCAGATTCAGCTCACACCTTTTGGATCTTTGTTTGCCGATGTTTTATTATATAAATATAATATATATATATAATTTATATAATTAATTATATATTATATTATATTTATATACATAGTTAACTTGTAATATTTAGTCCGTTGCGTCGAGCGTTGAGAGTTGACTCTGGTCCCGATTTCGGATTTTCGAACGTCCTTGCGTACAATTTAATATCTTGTACTTTGCGTTTTGAATCTTGTACTCTTGTAATTCTGAGACGTTTCTTATCAGTAATTGGAACCTCTTTGATTGTATTTTGTACTTTTGAGCTTTTTGGTCGTTTGCGTCTTCAATTCGTCGAATCTGTCTTTTGTCTTCACCTTTTATTATTTAAACGAATATTACTTGTAAATAGGACAATTGCAACTAAAAGATTATCTTTCTTGAGGGATAATGCTATGAAATATATGTTCGTTTTTAGCATTATCAAATATTCCCACACTTGAGCGTTGCTTGTCCTCAAGCAATATAGTCTTGAAATACTAGAATCACTTCTTTATTCTTCACACTTTGTACATCAGTGATTTCTTTACGGCGGTATAAACAATGGTAGTAACGTTATGGTTTACAGTCCCACATGACTATAAAAATTTAGATCCATTAAGGAAATTGGATCTTTATGAAAACATTTGATCTTTTTGAAAATTCAATCTAGTTTTTTACCCTAGATAAGTTTTCCGGAATAACCCTTCACCGGTGTTTGCAAAATATTTTTGTGGGTTTGGTGGGTTTCAGATTTGAAAATTGTAGCTCAAAACTTGTGGTTTTGTGTCACCCACTTGCTAACCTTGTATTAGGAAAGCAACACGTCCAGTTTACTTGCCCTGTATATTACCTTTCGGTAAACTACCATCCGGTTGTAAAGGAAAGCGTTGAACAAGCAACTGTTAAGGCAATGTCCCCTGACATACTTTTAATTATGGTCTATAACGTGTCGGACGCAATTACTATCCTTTGTAGGAGCAATAGTAAAGCTCACCCTTATAATTTTCCGGTCTGGCACAAGGTCCTGTCTCCGACCATGCTATGCAACCACCGTTCTTACGGTTGACACCCGATTTGGTTCAGGTGACCTAATGAATTCCAGGTGAATTCCTAGAATTTTACGTTCAATGGTAATGAACGCATTGAAAATGGGTTTTCAGAAAACAAATCGGTTTGTATTTTTGATCAAAATATTTTCTCGTTCAAGCTCTAGTTTAGATATCATTGAATTCCATGAGTTTGTAATTCTCAATCTTTAAGGTCAATCTCAAGGATTGAGTAATATCAGTCTTAAAAGCTGATTTTTGATCTTTAAGGAGATTATCCTTTCTGGGGATCTGATTCATTAGTCTTATCAAGCTAATTTGCACGGTGCCCCCCATTGTACGAGATAAATCCTTCTCATGGTTAGGATAAATCTGACCAACTGGGGACCCTGTTTGCTGCTGAGGTCCGTGGATTTCCTACTGATTTTAGTGATGACTTTTCTAGATTTTTCGTCAACCTACAGCTGGTCTGAACGACAACTTCTTAACCTAAATCAAGAAGCGCGTTTCTCTTTCGGAAGACTTAACTTCCTTTTAATGATGGAATTGATTCATCGTGTAGATCCATCTTTCTTACAGTAAATCGGGTAAAACTGTTTAGTTTAGTCCAAAGCAAAAGTATCTTTAATTATTTGTTACAGAAATATGTGACATATGTTTAAAATAACTTGGTAAATTTTCCCACACTTGGCTTTTATTTTTCTTTTTATTGTCCTCTATTCCATTTTAAATGAATTCTAACATTTTGGTTTGTTTCTCAATTTATGTCCTTTCCGAGGTAACAATAATTTCGATGTTAACACCTAGTTTTATCGTTCATAAATATGTATAAACATGATTTTGAGTTCATTTAGTTGAAAATTTTTAAAAATTTTACTAGAATTGAGTAGTCAGTATATAAGACTAGGGCTGTTCTTTATTATCAGAGAGCACTAGATTCTAATACAACTACTGCTTTACTAGTATTTCTAATGGTAACCAAGTGTATAA
This sequence comes from Rutidosis leptorrhynchoides, assembly GCF_046630445.1. Classification (NCBI taxonomy): domain Eukaryota; kingdom Viridiplantae; phylum Streptophyta; class Magnoliopsida; order Asterales; family Asteraceae; genus Rutidosis; species Rutidosis leptorrhynchoides. The sequence continues at coordinate 420,856,806 of NC_092335.1, read as the reverse complement.
AGTAAAAATTTTAAAATTCGAAAGAATTTAACCCCTTCCCACACTTAAGATCTTGCAATGCCCTCATTTGCAAGAAATCAGTAACAATTTAAATTATTGAGGGTGATTAGCGCAGAAAAAATGATTAAATTTTACCGAAGTTTCTAAACATATTGTTGTTTGTGTTGAATGATAAATGGTGCATATCATTTGTTCATTCCGTCTTGTTGTTACATCACATTTATTTTTCATCTTGTCGTCAAAATTAGTTGCTTTTGCTGAGCTTAATGCCAGTCTTTGAAAATGCGTTGTTTTACCCTCTTGTGTACATAAGATAAACTGCAAACATATATACATATTTTTTTTAATAATCTTTAACTTATAAAACAATTAATTAATTAATTTTAAAATTTTGTTTCCCTTGTTATTTAGGACGAGGTCGTTCCGGAACGATGTCCTAGTCCGTCCCTCGACAAAATTTTAAAATTTGTCAATTTAAAGCGCGGTTTTAAAAACAAAGATTTTTGGGTTTTTTTAATTTTTTGGCATACTTTAAGTCAATAAGATTAAAAATAATGATAATAAAAATTCTCTTCCCGCCCTCGGGTAAAGCAATTTCGGTTCAATGACCTAGTCTTCAACTCACGACGAATTTTAAAAATCATATTTTTAACTTAATGAAATAAAGTAAATTTTTGTTTTTAAATTCACACCAAACTTAAATTTAAAATGCATAAAATTAAAAATTCATATTTTAAAAATTAAAAATTCACACCAAACTTATATTATATTTTTGTTTTTATACATACAAACTTATATTAAAAATATTAATTTTTCAAATATTTACAATTTTAAATATATTGATTTAAAAAGTTTACAATATCAATTTAAGATTTATATATCAATTTTAAAAACATGGTAAAAAATAAAATTAAAAATCTTTTTGGCTTTTATTCCACTTTAATCAATCAAATATTATCAAAAATATGCGCCCCTCTTTTCGGTAAAGTAATTTTGGTTCATTGACCTAATTTAACTCATGACGAATTTTTGAAATATTTTGAGTTGATTGATTAAAGATATTTATACCTTAAGAATAAACGTTAAATTTCGCAGTGATGTAATAAATTTTTGTATGATATCAATAATTTCGGTCGCAAGACCTAATTTTATCGAATACCAATTTAATACTTTATAGCGAACAAATTAGCGTTTATTATCAAAAGGTTAAAAATAAAAATAAAAATGAAAACTGTACAAACTTACCTGTGAAATAGATTTCTTAGTGATATGCTCTAGCCCACTCATAAGATAGTCGGACTAATTGGTTTTCCATGGCTACATAGGCGTAACCTCGAACATTTAATGTTTTTTCTTCTAAACATATAAACGGTCCGTCTCGGCATAAAGTAATAAATTCGGTATTTGAATAGGTTTGATTATTTGAACATTTAGCTTCGTGTGACCATTTTCCGCATTTGTGACATCTTTCAAGGTGTCGTGCTCTTCTTTTCACTGCAGATTTTGATTTTCCTTTACCAAATTGTAACTTATTATTTTCGCATCTGGATTCTTTTCTTACTCCGTCCAATTTTTCTCTGATTACTGATACCAGTTCACTCGGAAGTGTGTCATTATTACGTTTAGTAATCAAAGCGTGTAGCATTAGACCATGGTTTAGTTCACAGGAAGTCTTCATTTCGTAAAAACCTAAAAAAAATAAAAATTCAGAATAGGGGGAGAAGACTAGTTCTTTAGGGTCTGCTAGGGAAAGACCATTCGGGTTCCATTTTCGAGAACTACACGAAAACAGAAAATCTAACTCTAACAGAAATACATATTATCCTTTAAAGACTTGATTCTCCCCACACTTAGTTAGCTGTGGTGTTGAAATTATGATTAACTTCGTTGTCAACTACCATCGGACTATCTATGTAATGTTTAACTCTATGACCATTAACCTTAAATTCAATCCCATTTGAATTTATTAATTCTACTGTTCCGTATGGGAAAACTCTTTTGACTATGAATGGTCCAGACCATCTTGATTTTAATTTTCCAGGAAATAGCTTGAATCGTGAATTGAAAAGAAGAACTCTGTCTCCTTCTTTAAATTCTTTTGAACTTCTGATTCTTTTATCATGCCATTTCTTCGTTCTTTCCTTATAGATTAACGAATTTTCGTATGCTTCATGTCTTAATTCTTCTACTTCGTTTAGTTGACCTAACCGTAGACGTCCATCTTCATGTAAATCAAGATTACCTGTCTTCAAAGCCCAAAATGCTTTGTGTTCAATTTCTACTGGAAGATGACATGCTTTTCTGTAAACGGGTTTAAAAGGTGTGGTTCCAATTGGAGTTTTGTAAGCTGTTCTAAAAGCCCAGATTGCATCCTCCAACTTAATGGACCATTCCTTCGGATTTGATCCTACGGTTTTCTCTAGAATACGTTTTAAAGCTCGGTTGGTATTTTCAACTTGTCCACTTGTTTGTGGATGATATGCGGTGGAGATTTTATGAGTTACTCCATACCTTTTAAGAACTTTCTCAAGTTGATTATTACAGAAATGAGTACCCCGATCACTTATTAAAGCTTTCGGTGTTCCAAACCTTGCAAAAAGACGTTTTAAAAAGTTGACTACAACTCGTTCATCGTTAGTTGGGAGAGCTTGTGCTTCCGCCCATTTAGATACATAATCAATGGCTACGAGAATGTAGAGATTATTATGAGATTTTGGAAATGGACCCATAAAGTCAATACCCCAAATGTCAAATACTTCACATACTTGAATGACATTGTGTGGCATTTCATCACGTTGACTTATTTTTCCGGCCCTTTGACAAGCATCACAGGATTTGCAAAGAAGGTCTTTGTAAATTGTAGGCTAATAGAATCCAGCATCATAAATTTTCCTTGCTGTTAGTTGAGGCCCATAATGCCCTCCTGTTGGTCCTGTGTGACAATGGTTTAAGATTTTACTAGCTTCATCTCCGAATACACATCGGCGTATTATTCCATCGGGACAACTTTTAAACAAATGTGGATCTTCCCAGAAATAGTGTTTTATATCACTGAAGAATTTCTTTCGTTTTTGGTACGATAATCCTTTTTCAAGGAATCCACATACTAAGTAGTTTGCATAGTCTGCAAACCATGGAATTTCATTATAATCTATCTTCAATAGATATTCATCAGGAAAGTTGTCTTGTATGGCCGATTCATTTAGAACTTCTAATTCGGGATTTTCAAGACGAGAAAGATGATCAGCGGCGAGATTTTCTGCTCCTCTTTTATCTCGGATTTCAATATCGAACTCTTGTAAGAGTAAGATCCAACGGATTAATCTTGGTTTGGCATCTTGTTTCGAAAATAGGTATCTAAGAGCAGAATGGTCAGTATAGACCACCGTTTTTGCTAGAACGAGATATGAACGAAATTTGTCAAAAGCAAAGACAATAGCAAGGAGTTCTTTTTCAGTAGTTGTGTAATTCGTTTGTGCTCCTTGTAACGTCTTACTAGCATAATATATAGGTTGAAATCGTTTTTCAATCCTTTGTCCTAAAACGGCTCCCATTGCAAAATCACTTGCATCGCACATTAGTTCAAACGGTAGATTCCAATTTGGTGTTATCATGATCGGCGCATTAGTGAGTTTCTCTTTAAGAATATTAAAAGATTTGATACATTCATCTGAAAAGATGAATGGAACATCCTTTTCTAGGAGTTTATTCATAGGAGTGGCAATTTTAGAAAAATCTTTAATGAAACGTCGGTAAAAACCGGCATGCCCTAGAAAACTCCTAACTCCTCTAACATTGGTGGGATGTGGAAGTTTAGCAATTACATCTACTTTAGCTCTATCCACTTCAATTCCTTCCTTTGAAATTTTATGTCCAAGAACGTTGCCTTCTTTAACCGTGAAATGACATTTCTCCCAATTAAGAACTAGATTTGATTGTTCGCATCTAATAAGCATTCGTTCAAGATTAGCTAGACATGTTTCAAAAGCATCACCGAAGACTGAAAAGTCATCCATGAAAACTTCCATGCATTCTTCTATCATGTCGTGAAAAATTGCCATCATGCACCTTTGAAAGGTTGCAAGGGTGTTGCAAAGTCCAAACGGCATGCGTTTGTAAGCAAAAGTACCATAAGGGCACGTGAATGTGGTTTTCTCTTGGTCTTCGGGTGCTATTGGAATTTGAAAATATCCGGAAAAACCATCTAGAAAACAATAGTAACTGTTTCCGGCTAACCTTTCCAACATTTGTTCAATGCAAGGTAAGGGAAAGTGATATTTTCTGGTGGCGTCATTTAATTTTCTATAATCAATACATACATGCCATCCTGTTACAGTCCTAGAAGGAATAAGCTCATTTTTCTCATTTGTAATGACAGTCATGCCACCCTTCTTAGGCACGCATTGAACTGGGCTTACCCATGGACTATCAGAAATTGGATAAATTAAACCTGCATCAAGCAGTTTAATAATTTCTTTTTTAACAACATCTTGCATATTAGGATTTAGTCTTCGTTGGTGTTGCACATACGTTTTATGACCTTCTTCCATAAGGATTTTATGTGTGCAATACGAAGGACTTATTCCTTTAATATCATGAATCTTCCATGCAATGGCTGGTTTATGAGCTTTCAACACAGAAATGAGTTGAGATTTTTTATTTTCAGTAAGAGAAGACGATATTATTACAGGTAATTCAGATTCACCATGTAAATAAGCGTATTCCAAATGGTTTGGAAGTGGCTTTAACTCTAATGTCGGTGGTTCTTCTATCGATGATTTATATCGATATCTGTCTTCTTCTTTTAGCATTTGAATTTCTTCTGTTGTTGGTTCATATCCATTAGCTATTAGTGTAGCTAACATTTCAGTTTCATCAATTGGTTCAGTTCCTTCTCCTAAAGAACATTCTCCTGTTCCTTGTAATTCTGGAAATTCTTCTAACAATTCTGCATGTGAATCTATAGTTTGAATATAATAACATGTATCATCTTCAGATTGTGGTTGTTGCATTGCTCTATCAACTGAAAAGGTAACACTCTCGTCCTCTAAACTTAGTTTCAGTTTCTTACCAAACACATCTATCATTGCTTTAGCCGTGTTTAAGAATGGTCTTCCTAATATGAGAGGAACTAGAGAATCTTCTTCCATGTCCAGAACAACAAAATCTACTGGAAATACTAAAGTACCAACTTTAACTAGCATGTTCTCCATTATCCCTCTAGGATATTTTATTGATCTATCGGCTAGTTGTATGCTTATTCTTGTTGGTTTCAATTCTCCAAGGTCTAGTTTAGCGTATAGTGAATACGGCATTAGATTTATACTAGCACCTAAGTCTGCCAATGCTTCTATTGAACTAAGACTACCCAGAAAACATGGAATTGTGAAACTTCCTGGATTTGATAATTTTTCTGGTATCTTATTCAACAGCACTGCTGAACAATTAGCATTCATAGTAATATCCTAGAGTTCTTCCATTTTCTTTCTATTCGAGATTAGATCTTTCAGAAATTTAGCATATCTAGGCATTCCTGAAATCACATCAATGAACGGAAGATTTACATTTATCTGTTTAAACATATCCAAGAATTTGGATTGCTCAGCTTCAAGTTTCTCTTTCTTCATTTTACTCGGGTAAGGAAGTGGTGGTTGGTATGGTTTAACATAAGGTTTAGCCTTAACTGTGTTATCTTTATTAACCTTTTCAACTACCGGTTCTTTTTCCTTATCTTGTTCAGGTTGTGGTTCTTGTGGAGTAGGAATAGCTTCATAAGAAATTACAGGTATTTCAGGTGGTTTAAGTGTTGTACCACTTCTTGTGGTAATGGCTTTAGCTGTTTCATTCCGGGGGTTAGCATTTGTATCACTAGGTAAACTTCTCGGTTTTCTTTCACCTATTAACCTTGCTAGGTTACTTACTTCTTATTCCAAATTTTGAATAGAAGCTTGTTGATTTCTAAATGCTTGAGCATTTTGTTCATTGGTTTGTTTCTGAGATGTGAAAAACTGCGTTTGAGTTTCAATAGCTTCGTCATCATATCTTCTAAATTTGGCTTTTTATCATCGGTTTGTGGTGGTTTGTTTTGAAAATTAGGTCTTTGCTGGTTGTAAGTATTGTTGGATACTTGTTGATTACTAGGACCTTGTTGGTTGTTGTATGGAACATTTCGGTTATAATTCTGGTTTTGATTGTAAATCGGTCTTGGCAGTTGATAATTATTCTGATAATTATTTCCAGGCCTTTGGTTTATGTATGAAATATTCTCTCTTTGTTCCATTGTTAATTCAATACTAAGACAATCTTTTGTCAAATGTGGTCCTCCACACTGCTCACAACTAATTCGTATTGAGTGAATATCTTTAGTCATCTTTTCCATTTGTCTCTCGACAGCATCTATCTTTGCGGAAATGGAATCTAAGTCATGGCTAGAACCGGCTCTAGCTGCTTTAGATGATCTAACGATATCTTTTTCTTGGTGCCACTCATGTGAGTGGGAAGCAGTGTTATCAATAATTTTGTAAGCATCAGTTTCTGTTTTCTTCATAGTAGAACCACCAGCTGCTATGTCAATGTCTTTTCGTGTAGTAATATCGCATCCTTGATAGAATATTTGTACTATTTGATAAGTGTCTAAACCATGTTGCGGACATCCTCTCAACAACTTTCCAAATCTTGTCCATGCCTCATATAAAGTTTCATTTGGCTTTTGTGTGAACGTAACAATTTCTCCTTGAAGTCTCACGGCTTTAGATGCCGGAAAGAATTGTTTAAGAAATTTTTCAACTAAAACGTCCCATGTATCAATCGCCCCTTCAGGTAACAATTCCAACCAATCTTTGGCTTCTCCCTTTAAAGTCCAGGGAAATAACATGAGATATATATATGTTCATTCTCAACTTCTCTTATTTTAAATTAAGTGCAGATTCTATTAAAGGTACGAAGATGTTCATTTGGATCTTCCTTCGGCGCACCACTAAATTGGCATTGATTAGTTATCATGTGTAGGATTTGTCCTTTGATTTCATAATCTGGCGCATTAATGTCTGGATGAGTAATTGCGTGACCTTGGCCAGTGCGTTTAGCTCTCATTCGGTCTTCCATACTTAAAGGTTCCAGATTTTTCATGATTGAATTTGTTGAATCTGAATCACTAGAGGATTCTGATTTAATGGTTCGTTCCTCAACAATCTCTGTTTGAATGATTGGTGGTTCCGGAGGAAAAATTAATGGTTCAGGATCTATGAATCGTCCCTGAATATTTTTCAGATTCTCAATTGTGAGGTCGGGTTCAAAAAATGGATTATCGGAAATTTGAATTGGAGTACTTGGTCGACTGGATGACGATTCTAAAGAAAAATCAACGGTGACAATATTTGCTAGATGTCTTGATCGAGTTACAGGTGGTGAACGTACAAAAGGTGGTGAACGTCTTGCTCGGTGCATTCACTGAATATCCTATTAGTTATTAAAAGAAAGAAAAATTATATAAGTTATCCAATTAATAGACTTTTCTGATTTTGCCAACGTTTCGAATAGCCAAAAGATGCAGCAGAGGGGCAGGATTCGTTTGGTCTCAATATAATTGAGTACTGTTTGGCTCCAATAACCCAGTCCACGTACAAATCCAACTATTACTACGAACCAGAAAATTTTGATGTCTATCAATTTAATCACTTAAAATAAATTTTCGTAATTTTAAGAAGTTTTAGATAAGAAATAGAGAAAATTCTAAGTCCTAAAAACTAGGATGACGAGAAATAAGAAAGAAAAAGAGCGCGTCGAAAAAGGTCGAAAAGGAAAAGGGTTGAAAAATAAAAGGCGTCGAAAAAGAAAAAAAAACGACTATAAAACTTTAAAACACTCGACTAACCCAACCTTATTATTATCACTAACTTGAAATTAAAATTGCAAATTGAGATTACTAATTGGAGTGATAATTGATACATAGGTAAAAGGTGTCGAAAAATTCTAAAGCACCTAAATCTTAGTCTAAAGAAAAAGCACTTAAGGGATTTTACGGCAAAACCTAAAAATCTAGAAATAAAAATAACTATGGCAAAAACTATATTTAAAACTAAATACGAGCGAAAAATACAAAAAATTATGCTAAAATAATTAAAAAGGGACAAAATATAAAAATATACTAAAAGTTGTAAAAATTACAATTTTTATAAAAATATTATTTTTATATTATTTATTTTATAAAACTATTAATTTTAAAATTTAATTAAACTAATTAAACTAAATATATAAAATAATTAAAACTAACCTAAATTAACTAATTAAAAATTAAAAACCGAATTAGGGTTTTAATTTAATTATAATAAATTATACCCCGTAATTAATGCTGATTAGGGTTGCTGGACACGCGTGTCAGGGTAGCTCCGCGAGTCGCGGTGCCACGTACCAGAAAAATCCGCAAGTCGCGGTGATTAAATTTTCAAATGAGGTGCAGGCCAAAATCGTTCGGTTTTTAATATATTTTTTTTATTTATATTTTTTATTTTTCTGTTTTAATATTTATATAAAATATTTATAATAATTAAATAAAAACTTATGTTTTAAAAACTAAAATAAAAATAGAAATACTTTATAATTTTATAAAAATCTTAAAAAAAATTTATATATATATTTTTTTTTCGATTTTTTATTTTTTATTTTTGATATTTAAAAAAAATGTATTTTTACAAAAACTAAATAAAACTTAATAAAAATCTTTTTTTTTACATGTGGCGTTTCGCTTCGGCATTCTTCGGCAGAGGCACCAAAAATACTTGATGTGCGCAGAGGTGTATATGAAATAGCTTTATTTTTACAACTAAATACTATTAAATACGATACAATTTTACACAAGATATTTATTTATTTATAGAATGGATATACTTAAACCTTGCTACAACACTTATAGGCAGTGTACCTAATCGTACAGTAGTGTAGTTTTTAGTAAGTCCGGTTCGTTCCACAGGGAATCTTTTAAACAAAGCTTAACGCTATATTAGTTTTAATTTATAAAAATACAAATATATATATAAGTAATATTATTATTATAAAGGGGGGTTTTTTACCGTTTAATGACCGGTTGGTCAATTTTAAAAACTTTAGTCGCAGTTAAAACCTAATGTAAAATATTAAAAATAAATATAACTTAATTTAAAGCGTAAAGTAAATAACGATAATGAAATTGTGATAAATAAAAGTGCGATAAAATAAATTTGCGATAATTAAAAAGTACGATAATTAAAAGTGCAATTAAATACAATAACAATAAATAAAAGTGCGATAATTAGAAGTGCAATTAAATGTAAAATAAAGGAAATTAAATATGAAATAAAATAATTATGCTTATTTAAACTTCCGTAATCATGATGTTTGACGTGTTGATTTTAGTTTTATGCCCATGGGTTAATTGTCCTTTGTCCTGGATTAGTTAATATGTCCGTCTGGTTTTTGTCCATAACAGTCCATCAGTCATAAATATAAAGTGCGAGTGTCCTCGTCAAATTATCCTTATACCCGAAGTCAAATATTCCAACTAATTGGGGACTTAAACTGTAACGAAGTTTTAATACTTTGTTTAATAATTACACCAGGTTATCGACTGCGTGTAACCCAAGGTTTTAATACTTTGTTATCAATTATGCCAAGTGTCCTTGTACATAATTTCACCCTTGTTTTAATAATTCTAGTGACTATTAATCCATTCCCTTGTCCGGTTAAATGAACGATTATTCGTACATATAAATATCCCGCCCATCGTGTCCGATCGAGTGTATATGGTTATTTATAGGGACGTCCAATTGTAAATCTTTATATTAAAATTAACAAACTATCATTTAGTTAAACAAATATAAAGCCCATTAATAGCCCATAGTCTAATTTCCACAAGTGTCGTTCTTTTGTTCAAACCCCAATTATGGTACAAAGCCCAATTACCCAATTTTAATATTTAGCCCAACATCATGATTACTTCGATTTAAATAAGCATAATAATAACTTAGCTACGAGACATTAAATTAAAAAGGTTGAACATAACTTACAATGATTAAAAATAGCGTAGCGTTACACGGACAGAATTTCAACTTACACCCTTACAACATTCGCTAACATACCCTTATTATTAGGATTTAAAATTAAAATTAAAATTAAAATATATATATATATATATATATATATATATATATATATATATATATATATATATATATATATATATATATATATATATATATATACATTTACATATAGATAGAGAGATTGATATATGATGATTAAAAACGGATCAAATGCGTTGGCTTTTATAGGCAGTTTCAGAATTTGGGGCTCCGCGAGTCGCGGTATTTTTGTTCTTCAAACTCCGCAAGTCGCGGAGATATCGGATCCAACTCACACCTTTTGGATCTTTGTTTGCCGACGTTTTATTATAAAAATATAATATATATATATAATTTATATAATTAAGTATATATTATATTTATATTTATATACATAGTTAACTTGTAATTTTTAGTCCGTTGCGTCGAGCGTTGAGAGTTGACTCTGGTCCCGGTTCTGGATTTTCGAACGTCCTTGCGTACAATTTAATATCTTGTACTTTGCGTTGTGAATCTTGTACTCTTGTAATTCTGAGACGTTTCTTATCAATAATTGGAACCGCTTTGATTGTATTTTGTACTTTTGAGCTTTTTGGTCGTTTGCGTCTTCAATTCGTCTAATCTGTCTATTGTCTTCACCTTTTATTATTTAAACGAATATTACTTGTAAATAGGACAATTACAACTAAAAGCTTGTCTTTCTTGAGGGATAATGCTATGAAATATATGTTCGTTTTTAGCATTATCAGTTATCAAATTAATAGACTTTTCTGATTTTGCTCACGTTTCGAATAGCCAATAGATGCAGCAGGTAGCCAGGACCCTTTAAATCGGAAGCTCACAACTCGCCACTAACAAATCCAACTATTACTACGAACCAGAAAATTTTTATAACGACTCTCATTTTTCCATTTTATATTTCTCATTTTTCCATTCAATACTTTTCCGTATTAAATGCCCAATAAAATAATTAAACTTAATAAGTAAACTTTAATCGATAAAGGTTAAGCGTTAAGAATTATAAAATACGATAATTAAATTTGTACATTAATTGACAAGTTAATAAAAATAATAAGTTAATAAACTTTTGTGAGTAAATAAATAACTAAAAAGACTTGTGTAATTAAAATGAATAAACTTGAATAATTAAGGGTTATTAAGCTAAATTAAAATACAAGGACTTAAGTGAAAATATTAAAACCCTAGCTCATAAAACCTTAGCCAATTTGGAAGGGCAAAATTACCTTCTACCCCTCCAAATGTTCGACCCAAATCACCACCATAACCCCTTCTCCAAGCCTACTTGTTCCCTAAGTAATTCCTTATTAAAACCTAATTCTAGAATGCTCCACTCCTCCCTATAAATAGACCCCTAAGTTAAACCATTCCATGTACCAAATCATAAACAAATCCCTCACTCAAATCTCTCTCTCTCCCTCTCTAATTTTCGGCCAAAACCAAAAATTCACCACCACCACCATCGAAATCCTCAAGGGTTTCCAAGAAATCTTCAAGTGTTCTTCGCGTTCTTCGTGTTCTTCAAGAATCTTCAAGGTGTTCTTCAAGATATTCAAGGCTTTGATCTTCCATCTTCATCAAGTTCTTCTTTTCTTCGTTAGTTATCTTCGAATCTTCAAAGGTATAACATAAAACCCTAATTTATTTTCTTAATTCTTTGATCTTTGTTTTAATCTATATTCACATAAAATCATAAACACATAAACATAAGAACAAACCTAGATCTATACATGTAAAAAAAATATATAAATCTATACATATACATATATATCGACACATATACATATATACATGTAAAAAAAAATTTATACACATATATACATATACACGACATTATATATGTATACATACTAAAACCCTAAATCCTAATTTAACTTATACTACTTTAATTAAAACCCTAGTTTTATTAAAAAACCTAATTAATTATTAAACCCTAATTCATTAAACCTAACCCTAATTATTTAATACCTAAACCCTAATCATTATTACATTAAATAAAACCCTAATTTACTAAACCCTAATTTATAAAACCCTAGGACATTAATTACTAAACCCTAGTTAATTAATTACTACTTTAAATAACTAACTCTAATTAATGAAACCCTAATACTACTTATACTATTAATTAACATGTATACACTATTACTATTACTATTACTATTACTAGCACCTATAACCTGCTACTTATATTATAACACTTAAGAACATTTTGGGATATGTATTAGAGATGTATAGATCTTCGAACTTTCTTGACGAATGGTTCTACGAGACTCTAGGCAGAGGGTTTGGACTTTCGATTTAAAGGGTCCTATGGCTCAAGCCCCTAGATCTCAAATGGCCATTCGAAGGGAAAGGGGTGATTGGAAGCTGATCTAATACGACAAGTATCCTAAAATGGTAAACACTCTTTAAGTAGAAACTTTCTAAGTATAGAAACTTACTAGGAATAGAAACTTAGTGAAACAAACTATACATAAACACGTACTTAAACTCAAACATGGGCAAAATACTTAACTACTCTTAAATGTCAATAGGTTGACTTTCCTGCTCACTCGTTCAACTCTCTATTCCGAGGAATAACTCTCTCTCTACTTACTAAGGTGAATTCATAGCCCCTCTTTACTGCTAGCAAACTTACTTACTTTACTTGGGGTGAGACACATGCTATTTTTACTTTTTACACTTTAGACACAAGTACCAAACTGTTAAACTATGCTATACCCGGCTATGTCCGACTAAGTCCCTACAGTGATATTTTTAATTGCTGCTGCATGCTTAATTATTGGGGGTAGGCCTATCGGGAGTAACGTCCCCGATACATTTGACTCAGTCTTTGTATTACTTGATAATGAAATTGATGTGCGTAGAGGCGTATATGAAATAGCTTATATTTTACTAGGAAATACTATTAAATACGATACAATTTTACACAAGATATTTATTTATTTATAGAATGGATATACCTAAACCTTGCTACAACACTTATAGGCAGTGTACCTAATCGTACAGTAGTGTAGTTTTTAGTAAGTCCGGTTCGTTCCACAGGGAAATCTTTTAAACAAAGCTTAACGCTATATTAGTTTTATTTTATAAAAATACAAATATATATAAGTAATATTATTATTATAAAAAGGGGGTTTTTACCATTTAATGACTGGTTTGTCGATTTTAAAACTTTAGTCACAGTTAAAACCTAGTGTAAAATATATAACTTAATTTAAAGCGTAAAGTAAATAACGATAATGAAATTGCGATAAATAAAATTGCGATAAAATAAACTTGCAATAATTAAAAAGTACGAAAATTAAAAGTGCAATTAAATACATTAAAAGTGCGATAATTAAAAATACAATTAAATATGAAAATAAAGGAATTATGCTTATTTAAACTTCCGTAATCATGATGTTTGACGCGTTGATTTTAGTTTTATGCCCATGGGTTAATTGTCCTTTGTCCTGGATTATTTAATATGTCCGTCTGGTTTTTGTCCATAACAGTCCATCAGTCATAAATATAAAGTGCGAGTATCCTCGTCAAATTATCCTTATACCTGAAGTCAAATATTCCAACTAATTGGGGACTTAAACTGTAACAAGGTTTTAATACTTTGTTTAATAATTACACCAGGTTATCGACTGCGTGTAACCCAAGGTTTTAATACTTTGTTATCAATTATACCAAATGTCTTTGTACATAATTTCACCCCTGTTTTAATAATTCTAGTGACTATTAATCCATTCCCGTGTCCGGTTAAATGAACGATTATTCGTACATATAAATATCCCGCCCATCGTGTTCGATCGAGTGTATATGGTTATTTATAGGTACGTCCAATTGTAAATCTTTATATTAAAATTAACAAACTATCATTTAGTTAAACAAATATAAAGCCCATTAATAGCCCATAGTCTAATTTCCACAAGTGTCGTTCTTTTGTCCAAACCCCAATTATGGTACAAAGTCCAATTACCCAATTTTAGTATTTTAGCCCAACATCATGATAACTTCGTTTTAAATAAGCGTAATAATAACTTAGCTACGAGACATTAAATTAAAAAGGTTGAACATAACTTACAATGATTAAAAATAGCGTAGCGTTACACGGACAGAATTTCGACTTACACCCTTACAATATTCGCTAACATACCCTTATTATTGGAAATTAAAATTAAAATTAAAATTAAAATATAAATATATATATATATATATATATATATATATATATATATATATATATATATATATATATATATATATATATATATACGTTGAGAGAGTTGGATGGATGGATATATATCTTTTACACTGAACCAAACACGCGAATTTATAGGCCTGTGAGCTGAAAAAGGGGCTCATGCGATCGCATGAGCTTTGCCCTTCAAGGCCATGCGATCGCATGGCCAGCTGGGGAGGCTCACATGTGGTTGTTTTCTTCTGCCGACGGTTTTATAATATAATATAATATATATATTAATTTTAAGAATTAATTATATATTATATTATATTCATGTGCATAGTTGACTTGTAATTTTTAGTCCGTTGCGTCGAGCGTTGAGAGTTGACTCTAGTCCCGGTTCCGGATTTTCGAACGTCCTTGCGTACAATTTAATATCTTGTACTTTGCGTTTCGTGTCTTGTACTCTTGTAATTTTTAGACGTTTCTTATCAATAATTGGAACCTCTTTGATTGTACTTTGTACTTTTGAGCTTTTTGGTCGTTTGCGTCTTCAATTCGTCGAATCTGTCTTTTGTCTTCACCCTTTATTATTTAAATGAATATCACTTGTAAATAGAACAATTGCAACTAAAAGCTTGTCTTTCTTGAGGGATAATGCTATGAAATATATGTTCGTTTTTAGCATTATCAAATATTCCCACACTTGAGCGTTGCTTGTCCTCAAGCAATATAGTCTTGAAATATAATAGAATCACTTCTTTATTCTTCACACTTTGTACATCAGTGATTTCTATACGGCGGTATAAACAATGGTAGTAACGATGTGGTTTACAGTCCCACATGACTATAAAATTTAGATCCATTAGGGAAATTGGATCTTTATGAAAACATTTGATCTTTTTGAAAATTAAATCTAGCTTTTACCCTAGATAAGTTTTCCGGAATAACCCTAGATAACTTGCGGTTTTGTGTCACCCACTTGCTAACCTTGTATTGGGAAAGCAACACGTCCAGTATACTTGTTCCGAATATTACCTTTCGATAAACTACCGTCCGATTGTAAAGGAAAGCGTTGAACAAGCAACTGTTAAGGCAATGTCCCCTGACATGCTTTTAATTATGGTCTATAACGTGTCGGACGCAATTACTATCCTTTGTAGGAGCAATAGTAAAGCTCACCCTTATAATTTTCCAGTCTGGCACAAGGTCCTGTCTCCGACCATGCTATGCAACCACCGTTCTTACGGTTAACACCCGATTTGGTTCAGGTGACCTAATGAATTCCAGGTGAATTCCTAGGATTTTACGTTCAATGGTAATGAACGCATTGAAAATGGGTTTTCAGAAAACAAATCGGTTTGAAATTTTGATCAAAATATTTTCTCGTTCAAGCTCGAGTTTAGATATCATTGAATTCTATGAGTTTGTAATTCTCAATCTTTAAGGTCAATCTCAAGGATTGAGTAATATCAGTCTTAAAAGCTGATTTTTGATCTTTAAGGAGATTATCCTTTCTGGGGATCTGATTCATTAGTCTTATCAAGCTAATTTGCACAGCATCCTCCCCATTTTACAAGACAGATCCTCTCATGGTTAGCATAAGTCTGACCACTTGGCGACCCTGTTTGATGCTGAGGTCCGTAGATTTCCTGCTGATTTTAGTGATGACTTTTCTAGATTTTTCGTCAACCTACAGCTGGTCTGGACAACAACTTCATGACCTAAATCAAGAAGCGCGTTTCTTTTTCGGAAGACTTTACTTCCTTTTAACGATGGAATTGATTCATCGTGTAGATCCATCTTTCTTTCAAATATATTACAGGAAATCGGGTAAAACTGATTAAAATCGTCCAAAACAAAATATCTTCAGTTATTTGTTACAAAAATATGTGACTTATGTTTTAAATAACTTGGTAAATTTTCCCACACTTGGCTTTTATTTTCTTTTATTTGCCTTTTTATTGTCCTCTATTCCATTTTAAATGAATTCTAACATTTTGGTTTGTTTCTTAATTTATGTCCTTTCCGAGGTAACAATAATTTCGGTGTTAACACCTAGTTTTATCGTTCATAAATATGTATAAACATGATTTTGAGTTCATTTAATTGGAAATTTTGAAAAATTTTACTAGAATTGGGTAGTCGGTATATAAGACTAGGGCTGTTCTTTGTTATCAGAGAGCACTAGATTCTAATACAACTACTGCGTTACTAGTATTTTTAAAGGTAACCAAGTGTTTAAATCAAAAAAATTTAAAATCCGAAAGAATTTAACCTCTTCTCACACTTAAGATCTTGCAATGCCCTCATTTGCAAGAAATCAGTAACAATTTAAATTATTGAGGGTAAATAGCGTAGAAAAATGATTAAATTTTACCAAAGTTTCCAAACATATTGGCGTTTGTTTGCTGAATGATAAATGGTGCACATCATTTGTTCATTCCATCTTGTTGTTACATCACATTTATTTTTCATCTTGTCGTCAAAATTAGTAGCTTTTGCTGAACTTAATGCCAGTCTTTGAAAATGCGCCGTTTTACCCTGTTTTGTACAATCGACAATATACATACATACAAATATAAACATGCATGGCAAATTGAAATGGGACTTAATATCCCACTTTCAAATCCTAAATGTGAAATATTAGTACACAATAATAATAAAAATGATAAAAATTACATAAATATATCCAATAACATAAGTTTAAACATGAATAAGTAAAAAGATAAAAACATAAAAATCATAAAAATAACCATTGGAACCAAATCAGTCTGGATAGGGGTTCCAGTTCATCTCGTCAGGTGGGTTCCATTGTTGGTTATAGGTGTTCTGATAGGCTTGGTTATAGTCATACCGGTTAAAGGGTGGTCGGATGTCAGGGTTGTGTGGCGAAAAATGAGCAGGTCGAGTAGGCACATAATTATTTGGTACCGGATATGATAGCTGGCCCATGATTTGGTGCTGATGAACTAACCAGCTATCGTGTTGGCGTCGCCTATAATCCTCGTATACTCGCTCGGAGTTCCACTGCTCATACATACTATGTCTGGCCACGCTCGTCATTGCTTCCTCATCTATACGAACGTGGACGTCAAGAATAGCATCTCGAATGACATCCCTAATGTCTTCTGCTTCCTCCATTTTTTCGTCTGAACCCCTTTCTACCTGTGGATGATTACCTTCATAGGGTAATGACTGGTTGCGTCTACTCTTCAATACCTTAGCACCCACATAAACCCGCAATCCTATGGTCTCATCCCGTTCTCTACAAAGCTGTAATGGACCCCCTTGGTTCCTATCAACACCTAAATACTCTCCAATGAGAGTAACCAAAATACCTCCTCCTATTATACTCCCGTCCTGCATTCCTTCTACCATTTTAGATAAATAAAAACCAACACAGTAAGGGATATTAACAAAGCTCCTCGGGTCTCGAATACACTTTAGGTAAAATAAATCATGTAAGGTCATTTTCTCCTTATTGTGACCTCTCTGTGTAATCGAGTTAGCCAAAAATCTATGAATCACACGAAGCTCGGCTTTGTTAATATGTAAGTAGGAGTGTTTTCCTCCTAGTGTAAAAACATTATAGTTCGACATACGCCTCCAAACGGCGTCAGCGTCAAAGTTCCTATCTACCCTTTCACCACGATAAATCAAACTCATACAATCGGGTAGTAGCAATTCACTAGGAGTGTAAATCTGTAATGCCCTGGCCATGTCCATCATGGACATTCTGTACATCCTACCGCCAAGGATAAATCTAAGAAAACTTCTATCATCTAACCTATCTACATCTACATTTAATGCAATAGTACTCATCAACTCAACACACCATTCCTTATATACAGGTCTACGAATGGTGAAAAGACGTTCCTGATCTGTAAAAGAAGAACTGCCATACCTTTGAATCATTTGCTGTCTAACACGGTCAACCAGATGGACCGTTTCCAAATTATTCCAATCAATTACCCTCGGCACCTCTACCTCTTTTATTACCAATTTAAATTTATTACTTTGATATGCCGGGTAATCTCTCCATCGTCTATCGAATCTCAGATTAGGATGTAACGTGTGTTCCGGAATTGTTGGGTATTCGATAGGCGGATACGGGGGAAATACTGTGAATTCATTAGGTAACTGTAGCGGATCATAATAAGGTACGTGCTGATTAGGCTGATGTTGTGGTTCCTGTTGTAGTTGTTGTTCAGGTTCATATTGCATTTCTAGTTCTGGTTCTGGAGCTGGAGCAGGCTGTCTAGATGATGATGATCCTGATCCTCCAGTATCGGTTTTCTGCAAAACACATTAGACACAAAATGTGTGCATCCAAGTATGCATTAGTGTTAGCAAAATAACGACTTAAAACATTCACAATAACATGTTAAATCAAAATTAAACTTATACACATTTTCACATTTTTTCACAATTCTACACTTTTCTAAATAAGCACATATGAAAATGTATACAAAGTTCATAAGCATTTAACTCAAATAACATGTCAAAATAGTCATTACTAATAATTAAACAAGTCTCAAATGGCAAATATATCAAATTAATCATGTTCATGAATTTTGCACCTAAAAAGTCCACTTTAATCTTCAAAAATCATGTTTAGGATCAATGTTTGGATCATTTAGCTACCTAAACATGTTACACTACTTAATTTAGTAATAATTCATGACAAAAATCGGCCATAACCTGTTTATATCAAAAAGCCCCAAATTGCTCATGAACACAAACCCTAGATTTCTAAAAATTTTGAAGTTTTTGTCTTCAAATCATGTTAAATGGCATCAATCTAGGTTATACATGCATAAAATACTAACAATTTAACACTAATTACACTAGAAATTAACAAAATTGCATTAGATAAAATATTGGTAATTATCACAAAAACTAGGAATTTATAGAGTTTAGGGGTGTAATTTTTACCTTTTTGCTGAAGAATGCGAATCTAGGCATGATTAGAGTAAGAAATTTGACGAATTACGGTGAATTTTGGTGAAATTTGGAGAGAACTTGAGTGTGTTTTCGTATGTGTTTGTGTGTTGTGGTGTTGAAGAACAGCTCGCTGCCCTTTTGTGTCTGGCCTGATTTCCAGCCTCATGCGATCGCATGAGGTTGGAGTGTAAACCCCATGCGATCGCATGGGGTGCCGGCTACAGTGTTTTGACCTTTTTTTTTTATATATATAAAACCTTACACTTTATAAAACATAAAATTAATAAAATTTTAAAAATTTGTTTCTTTTTAGGATGAGGGCTTTTCGGATCGATGTCCTAGTCCGTCCCTCGACAAAATTTTAAAATTTGTCAATTCAAAGCGCGGTTTTAAAAGCAAAGATTTTTGGGTTTTTTTAATGTTTTTTTGGCATACTTTAATTCAATAAGATTAAAAATAATGATAATAAAAGTTCTCGTCCCTCCCTCGGGTAAAGCAATTTCTGTTCAAAGACCTAGTCTTCAACTCACGACGAATTTTAAAAATCATATTTTTAACTTAGCGAAATAAAGTAAATTTTTGTTTTTAAATTCACACCAAACTTAAATTTAAAATGCATAAAATTAAAAATTCATATTAAAAATTCACACCAAACTTAAATTATATTTTTATTTTTAAACATACAAACTTATATTAAAAATATTAATTTTTCAGATAGTTACAATTTTAAAGAAGTTTACAATATTAATTTAATATTTATATATTAATTTTAAAAACATGGTAAAAAAAATTGAAAATCTTTTTGGCTTTTATCCTACTTTAATCAATCAAATATTATCAAAAATATGCGCCCCTCTTTTCGGTAAAGTAATTTCGGTTCCATGACCTAATTTAACTCATGACGAATTTTTGAAATATTTTTGGTTGATTGATTAAAGATATTTATACCTTAAGAATAAACGGTAAATTTCGCAGTGATGTAATAAATTTTTGTATGATATCAATAATTTCGGTCGCAAGATCTAATTTTATCGAATACCAATTTAATACTTTATAGCGAACAAATTAGCGTTTATTATCAAAAGGTTAAAAATAAAAATAAAAATGAAAACTGTACAAACTTACCTATGAAAGAGATTTCTTAGTGATATGCTCTAGCCCACTCATAAGATAGTCGGACTAATTAGTTTTCCATAGCTACATAGGCGTAACCTCGAGCATTTATCGATTTTTCTTCTAAACATATGAACGGTCCGTCTCTGCATAAAGTAACAAATTCGGTGTTTGAATAGGTTTGATTATTTGAAAATTTACCTTCGTGTGACCATTTTCCGCATTTGTGACATCTTTCAAGGTGTCGTCCTCTTCTTTTCGCTGCGGATTTTGATTTTCCTTTACCAAATTGTAACTTATTATTTTCGCATCTGGATTCTTTTCTTACTCCGTCCAATTTACTTCTGATTAATGATACTATTTCACTTGGAAGGGTGTCATTAGTACGTTTGGTAATCAAAGCGTGTAGCATTAGACCATGGTTTAATTCACAGGAAGTCTTCATTTCGAAAAACCTAAAAAAAATAAAAAATTAGAATGGGGGGAGAAGACTAGTTCTTTAGGGTCTGCTAGGGAAAGACCATTCGGGTTCCATTTCCAAGAACTACACGAAAATAGAAAATCTAACTCTAACAGAAATACATATTATCCTTTAAAGACTTGATTCTCCCCACACTTAGTTAGTTGTGGTGTCGAAATTGTGATTAACTTCGTTGTCAACTTCCATCGGACTATCTATGTAATGTTTAACTCTGTGACCATTAACCTTAAATTCAATCCCATTTGAATTTATTAATTCTACTGTTCCGTACGGGAAAACTCTTTTGACTATGAATGGTCCAGACCATCTTGATTTCAATTTTCCAGGAAATAGCTTGAATCGTGAATTGAAAAGAAGAACTCTGTCTCCTTCTTTAAATTCTTTTGAACTTTTGATTCTTTTATCATGCCATTTCTTCGTTCTTTTCTTATAGATTAACGAATTTTCGTATGCTTCATGTCTTAATTCTTCTAATTCGTTTAGTTGACTTAACCGTAGACGTCCAGCTTCATGTAAATCAAGATTACATGTCTTCAAAGCCCAAAATGCTTTGTGTTCAATTTCTACTGGAAGATGACATGCTTTTCCGTAAACGAGTTTAAAAGGTGTGGTTCCAATTGGAGTTTTGTAGGCTGTTCTAAAAGCCCAGAGTGCATCCTCCAATTTAATGGACCATTCCTTCGGATTTGATCCTACGGTTTTCTCTAGAATACGTTTTAAAGCTCGGTTGGTATTTTCAACTTGTCCACTTGTCTGTGGATGATATGCGGTGGAGATTTTATGAGTTACTCCATATCTTTTAAGAACTTTCTCAAGTTGATTATTACAGAAATGAGTACCCCGATCACTTATTAAAGCTTTCGGTGTTCCAAACCTTGCAAAAAGACGTTTTAAAAAGTTGACTACAACTCGTGCATCGTTAGTTGGGAGAGCTTGTGCTTCCTCCCATTTAGATACATAATCAATGGCAACGAGAATGTATAGATTATTATGAGATTTTGGAAATGGACCCATAAAGTCAATACCCCAAATGTCAAATACTTCACATACTTGAATGACATTTTGTGGCATTTCATCACGTTGACTTATTTTTCTGGCCCTTTGACAAGCATCACAGGATTTGCAAAGAAGGTGTGCGTCTTTGTAAATTGTAGGCCAATAGAATCCAGCATCATAAACTTTTCTTGCTGTGAGTTGAGGCCCATAATGCCCTCCTGTTGGTCCTATGTGACAATGGTTTAAGATTTAACTAGCTTCATCTCCGAATACACATCGGCGTATTATTCCATCGGGACAACTTTTAAACAAATGTGGATCTTCCCAAAAATAGTGTTTTATATCACTAAAGAATTTCTTTCGTTTTTGGTACGATAATCCTTTTTCAAGGAATCCACATACTAAGTAGTTTGCATAGTCTACAAACCATGGAATTTCATTATAATCTATCTTCAATAGATATTCATCAGGAAAGTTGTGTTGTATGGCCGATTCATTTAGAACTTCTAATTCAGGATTTTCAAGACGAGAAAGATGATCAGCGGCGAGATTTTCTGCTCCTCTTTTATCTTTAATTTCAATATCGAACTCTTGTAAGAGTAAGATCCAACGGATTATTTTTGGTTTAGCATCTTGTTTCGAAAATAGGTATCTAAGAGCAGAATGGTCAGTATAGACCACCGTTTTAGCTAGAACGAGATATGAACGAAATTTGTCAAAGCAAAGACAATAGCAAGGAGTTCTTTTTCAGTAGTTGTGTAATTTGTTTGTGCTCCTTGTAACGTCTTACTAGCATAATATATAGGTTGAAATCGTTTTTCAATCCTTTGTCCTAAAACGGCTCCCATTGCAAAATCACTTGCATCGCACATTAGTTCAAATGGTAGATTCCAATTTGAAGTTATCATAATCTTCGCATTAGTGAGTTTTTCTTTAAGAATATTAAAAGATTTGATGCATTCATCTGAAAAGATAAATGGAGCATCCTTTTCAAGGAGTTTATTCATAGGAGTGGCAATTTTAGAGAAATCTTTTATTAAACGTCGCTAAAAACCGGCATGCCCTAGAAAACTCCTAACTCCTCTAACATTGGTGGGATGTGGAATTTTAGCAATTACATCTACTTTAGCTCTATCCACTTTAATTCCTTCCTTTGAAATTTTATGTCCAAGAACGATGTCTTCTTTAACCATGAAATGGCATTTCTCCCAATTAAGAACTAGATTTGATTGTTCACATCTAATAAGCATTCGTTCAAGATTAACTAAACATGATTCAAATGTATCACCGAAGACTGAAAAGTCATCCATGAAAACTTCCATGCATTCTTCTATCATGTCGTGAAAAATCGCCATCATACACCTTTGAAAGGTTGCAGGGGCGTTGCAAAGTCCAAATGGCATGCGTTTGTAAGCAAAAGTACCATAAGGGCACGTGAACGTGGTTTTTTCTTGGTCCTCGGGTGCTATTTGGAATTTGAAAATATCCGGAAAAACTATCAAGAAAACAATAGTAACTATTTCCGGCTAATCTTTCCAATATTTGATCAATAAAAGGTAAGGGAAAGTGATCTTTTCTGGTGGCGTCATTTAATTTCTATAATCAATACAAACACGCCATCCTGTTACAGTCCTAGTAGGAATAAGCTCATTTTTCTCATTTGTGATGACAATCATGCCACCCTTCTTAGGCACGCATTGAACTAGGATTACCCATGGACTATCAGAAATTTGATAAATTAAACCTGCATCAAGCAGTTTAATAATTTCTTTCTTAACAACATCTTGCATATTAGGATTTAGTCTTCGTTGGCGTTGTACATACGTTTTATGACCTTCTTCCATAAGGATTTTATGTGTGCAATACGAAGGACTTATTCCTTTAATATCATGAATCTTCCATGCAATAGCTGGTTTATGAGCTTTTAACACAGAAATGAGTTGAGATTTTTCATTTTCAGTAAGAGAAGACGATATTATTACAGGTAATTCAGATTCACCATGTAAATAAGCGTATTCCAAATGGTTTGGAAGTGGTTTTAACTCTAATATCGGTGGTTCTTCTATCGATGATTTATATCGATATTTGTCTTCTTCTTTTAGCATTTGAATTTCTTCTGTTGTTGGTTCATATCCATTAGCCATAAGTGTAGCTAACATTTCAGTTTCATCAATTGGTTCAGTACCTTCTCCTAAAGAACATTCTCCTGTTCCTTGTAATTCTGGAAATTCTTCTAACAATTCTGCATGTGATTCTATAGTTTGAATATAGTAACATGTATCATCTGCAGATTGCGGTTGTTGCATTGCTCTATCAACTGAAAAGGTAACACTTTCTTCCTATATACTTAGGGTTAGTTTCTTACTGAACACGTCTATCATTGCTTTAGCCGTGTTTAAGAATGGTCTTCCTAATATGAGAGGAACTTCAGAATCTTCTTCCATGTCCAGAATAACAAAATCTACTGGAAATACTAAAGTACCAACTTTAACTAGCATGTTTTCCATTATCCCTCTAGGATATTTTACTGATCTATCGGCTAGTTGTATGCTTATTCTTGTTGGTTTCAATTCTCCAAGGTCTAGTTTAGTGTATAGTGAATACGGCATTAAATTTATACTAGCACCTAAATCTGCCAATGCTTCTATTGAACTTAGACTACCCAGAAAATATGGAATTGTGAAACTTCCTGGATCAGATAGTTTTTCTGGTATCTTATTCAACAGCACTGCAGAATAATTAGCATTCATAGTAACAGCCGAGAGTTCTTCCATTTTCTTTCTATTTGTGATTAGATCTTTCAAAAATTTAGCATATCTAGGCATTCCTGAAATCACATCAATGAAAGGAAGATTTACATTTATTTATTTAAACATATCCAAGAATTTGGATTGCTCGGCTTCAAGTCTCTCTTTTTTCATTTTACTCGGGTAAGGAAGTGGTGGTTGGTATGGTTTAACATAAGGTTTAGCTTTAACTGTATTATCTTCATTAACCTTTTCAACTACCGGTTCTTTTTCCTTATCTTATTCAGGTTGTGGTTCTTGTGGAGTAGGAATAGCTTCATTAGAAATTACAGGTATTTCAGGTGGTTTAAGTGTAATACCACTTCTTGTGGTAATGGCTTTAGCTGTTTCATTCCGGGGGTTAGCATTTGTATCACTAGGTAAACTTTCTGGTTTTCTTTCACCTATTAACCTTGCTAGGTTGCTCACTTCTTGTTCCAGATTTTGAATAGAAGCTTGTTGATTTCTAAATGCTTGAGCATTTTGTTCATTGGTTTGTTTCTGAGATGTGAAAAACTGTGTTTGAGATTCAACTAGCTTCGTCATCATATCTTCTAAATTCGGCTTTTTATCATCGGTTTGTGGTGGTTTGTTTTGAAAATTAAGTCTTTGCTGATTGTAAGTATTATTGGATACTTGTTGATTGCTAGGACCTTGTTGGTTGTTGTATGGAACATTTCGATTATAATTCTGGTTTTGATTGTAAATCGGTCTAGGCTGTTGATAATTATTCTGATAATTATTTCCAGGCCTTTGGTTTATATATGAAACATTCTCTCTTTGTTCCATTGTTAGTTCAATACCGAGACAATCTTTTGTCAAATGTGGTCCTCCACACTGCTCACAACTAATTCGTATTGAGTGAATATCCTTAGTCATCTTTTACATTCGTCTCTCGACAGCATCTATCTTTGCAGAAATGGAATCTAAGTCATGACTAGAATTGGCTCTAGCTGCTTTAGATGATCTAACGATATCTTTTTCTTGGTGCCACTCATGTGAGTGGGAAGCAGTGTTATCAATAATTTTATAAGCATCAGTTTCTGTTTTCTTCATAATAGAACCACCAGCTGCTATGTCGATGTCTTTCCTTGTAGTGATGTCGCATCCTTGGTAGAATATTTGTACTATTTGACAGGTGTCTAAACCATGTTGTGGACATCCTCTTAATAACTTTCCAAATCTGGTCCAAGCCTCATATAGAGTTTCATTTAGCTTCTGTGTGAATGTAACAATTTCTCCTTGAAGTCTTACGGCTTTAGATGCCAGAAATAATTGTTTAAGAAATTTTTCAACTAAAACGTCCCATGTATCAATCGCCCCCTCAGGTAACGATTCTAACCAATCTTTGGCTTCTCCCTTTAAAGTCCAGGGAAATAACATGAGATATATCTGTTCATCTTCAACTTCTCTTATTTTAAATAGAGTGCAGATTCTATTAAATGTACGAAGATGTTCATTTGGATCTTTCTTCGACGCACCACTAAATTGGCATTGATTAGTCACCATGTGTAGGATTTGTCCTTTGATTTCATAATCTGGCGCATTAATTCCTGGTTGAGTATTTGCGTGACCTTGGCCAGTGCGTTTAGCTCTCATTCGGTCTTCCATACTTAAAGGTTCCAGATTTTCCATGATTGAATTTGTTGAATCTGAATCACTAGAGGATTCTGATTTAATGGTTCGTTCCTCAACAATCTCTGTTTGAATGATTGGTGGTTCCGGAGGAAAAATTAGTGGTTCAGGATCTATGAATCGTCCCTGAATATTCTCCGGATTCTCAATTGTGAGGTCGGGTTCAAAAAATGGATTATCGGAAATTTGAATTGGAGTACTTGGTCGACTGGATGACGATTCTAAAGAAAAATCAACGGTGACAATATTTGCTAGATGTCTTGATCGAGTTACATGTGGTGAACGTACAAAAGGTAGTGAACGTTTTGCTCGGTGCATTCACTGAATATCCTATTAGTTTTTAAAAAGAAAGAAAAATTATATAAGTTATCCAATTAATAGACTTTTCTGATTTTGCTCACGTTTCGAATAGCCAAAAGATGCAGCAGAGGGGCAGGATTCGTTTGGTCTCAATATAATTGAGTACTGTTTGGCTCCAATAACCCGGTCCACGTAAAATCCAACTATTACTACGAACCAGAAAATTTTGATGTCTATCAATTTAACCGCTTAAAATAATTTTTCGTAATTTAAAGAAATTTAGATAAGAAATAGAGAAAATTCTAAGTCCTAAAAACTAGAATGGCGAGAAATAAGAAAGAAAAATAGTGCGTCGAAATTAAAATTAAAATTGGAGAAATAAGAAAGAAAAAGAGTGACTTATAAAACTTTAAAACACTCGACTAACCCAACCTTATTATTATCACTAACTTAAAATTAAAATTGCAAATTGAGATTACTAATTGGAGTGATAATTGATACATAGGTAAAAGGCGTCGAAAAATAAAAATAAGAAAGTAGCGCGTTGAAACTTAAAAAGGAACTAAAAACTAAGAATTAAAAGTTGCGTCTAAAAATATTAAAGCTTACAAGTAAAACTATATCCCAAATGGCAATATCTTAAAAAGGTACTAAAATTTTAAAAATGGTGTCGCAAAATTCTAAAGCACCTAGATCTTAGTATAAAGAAAAAGCACTTAAGGGATTTTACGACAAATCTTAAAAATCTAGAAATAAAAATAACTATGGCAAAAACTATGATTTAAAACTAAAAACGAGCGAAAAATATAAATATTACGCTAAAAAAATAAAAAGAGACAAAATATAAAAATATACTTAAAGTTGTAAAAAGTATAATTTTTATAAAAATATTATTTTTATATTATTTATTTTGTAAAAGTATTAATTTTATAATTTAATTAAACTAAATAAACTAAATATACAAAATAATAAAATTAAAACTAAATATTATAAAAATATAACCCTAATTAGGGTTTAATTAAATAATAATAATAATTACTCCGTATTTAATGCTCTTTAGGGTTTTACTGTGGCGTGTCAGGTGCCTTCATGCGATCTAATGAAGTTATGCCTTTGGGCTCATGCGATCGCATGAGATTTGATTTTGGGCCACGGTCTGGGCTGCTACAGTACCAGGCCGTGAGAGTTTTTAATTTTTTTTTTTCTGTTTTATATAAATACAAAATATTTAGATAAAATTTATATTTTTACAAACTAAAAATAAAAATAAAGAAACTTTATAAAACTTAAATATTTAACAAACTCTTAAAAATATATAAATTTTATTTTTCTTTTTATATTTTCGTATATTTAAAACGTATTTTTTACAAAAACGTATTTTTATAAAATTAAACTTAAAATAAAATTTTTTTTATAGCGTTGCGCTTCCGGCGTTTTAGCTGATCCCCGGCAGCGGCGCCAAAAATACTTGATGTGCGTAGAGGTGTATATGAAATAGCTTATATTTTACTAGAAAAAATTATTAAATACGATACAATTTTACACAAGATTTTTATTTATGTATAGAATGGATATACTTAAACCTTGCTACAACACTTATAGGAAGTGTACCTAATCGTACAGTAGTGTAGTTTTTAGTAAGTCTGGTTCGTTCCACAGGGAGATCTTTAAACAAAGCTTAACGCTATATTAGTTTTAATTTATAAAAATACAAATATATATATAAGTAATATTATTATTATAAAAAGGGGGGGTTTTACCGTTTAATGACCGGTTTGTCGATTTTTAAAACTTTAGTCGCAGTTAAAACCTAATGTAAAATATTAAATAAATAAAAGACTTAATTTAAAGCGTAAAGTAAATAAAGATAATGAAATTGCGATAAATAAAAGTGCGATAAAATAAAATTACGATAATTAATGAGTACGAAAATTAAAAGTGCAATTAAATACAATCACAATAAATAAAAGTACAATTAAATACAATAACAATAAATAAAAGTGCAATAATTAGAAGTGCAATTAAATATGAAAATAAAGAAATTAGGCTTATTTAAACTTCCATGATCATGATGTTTGACGTGTTGATTTTAGTTTTATGCCCATGGGTTAATTGTTCTTTGTCCTGGATTATTTAATATGTCCGTCTGGTTTTTGTCCATAACAGTCCATCAGTCATAAATATAAAGTGCGAGTGTCCTCGTCAAATTATCCTTATACCCGAAGTCAAATATTCCAACTAATTGGGGACTTAAACTGTAACGAGGTTTTAATACTTTGTTTAATAATTACACCAGGTTATCAACTGCGTGTAACCCAAGGTTTTAATACTTTGTTATCAATTATGCCAAGTGTCCTTGTACATAATTTCACCCCTGTTTTAATAATTTCATAGACTATTAATCCATTCCCGTGTCCGGTTAAATGAACGATTTTTCGTACATATAAAAATCCCGCCCATCGTGTCCGATCGAGTGTATGTGGTTATTTATAGGTACATCCAATTGTAAATCTTTATATTAAAATTAACAAACTATCATTTAGTAAAACAAATATAAAGCCCATTAATAGCCCATAGTCTAATTTCCACAAGTGTCGTTCTTTAGTCCAAACCCCAATTATGGTACAAAGCCTAATTACCCAATTTTAGTATTTTAGCCCAACATCATGATTACTTCATTTTAAATAAGCATAATAATGACTTAGCTACGAGACATTAAATTAAAAAGGTTGAACATAACTTACAATGATTAAAAATAGCGTAGCGTTACACGGACAGAATTTTGACTTACACCCTTACAATATTCGCTAACATACCCTTATTATTGGAAATTAAAATTAAAATTAAAATTATAATATATATATATATATATATATATATATATATATATATATATATATATATATATATATATATATATATATATATATATATACGTTGAGAGAGTTGGATGGATGGATATATATCCTTGATGTGCGTATATATATATATATATATATTTATATTATAATTTTAATTTTAATTTTAATTTCCAACAATAAGGGTATGTTAGCGAATATTGTAAGGGTGTAAGTCGAAATTCTGTCCGTGTATATTATATAATATATATATATATATGGAAATATATCCTTTGGCCTCTACGTGACAGATATCGATATAAATCATCGATAGAAGAACCACCGACATTAGAGTTAAAACCACTTCCAAACCATTTGTAATACGCTTATTTACATGGTGAATCTGAATTACCTGTAATAATATCGTCTTCTCTTACTGAAAATGAAAAATCTCAACTCATTTCTGTGTTAAAAGCTCATAAACCAGCTATTGCGTGGAAGATTAATGATATTAAAGGAATAAGTCCTTCGTATTGCACACATAAAATCCTTATGGAAGAAGGTCATAAAACGTATGTACAATGCCAACGAAGACTAAATCCTAATATGCAAGATGTTGTTAAGAAAGAAATTATTAAACTGCTTTATGCAGGTTTAATTTATCCAATTTCTGATAGCCCATGGGTAAGCCCAGTTCAATGCGTGCCTAAGAAGGGTGGCATGACTGTCATCACAAATGAGAAAAATGAGCTTATTCCTACTAGGACTGTAACAAGATGGCGTGTTTGTATTGATTATAGAAAATTAAATGACGCCACCAGAAAAGATCACTTTCCCTTACCTATTATTGATCAAATGTTGGAAAGATTAGCCGAAAATAGTTACTATTGTTTTCTTGATGATTTTTTCGGATATTTTCAAATTCCAATAGCACCCGAGGACCAAGAAAAAACCACGTTCACGTGCCCTTATGGTACTTTTGCTTACAAACGCATGCCATTTGGACTTTGCAACGCCCCTGCAACCTTTCAAAGGTGCATGATGGCGATTTTTCACGACATGATAGAAGAATGCATGGAATTTTTCATGGATGACTTTTCAGTCTTCGGTGATACATTTGAATCATGTTTAGTTAATCTTGAACGAATGCTTATTAGATGTGAACAATCAAATCTAGTTCTTAATTGGGAGAAATGCCATTTCATGGTTAAAGAAGGCATCGTTCTTGGACATAAAATTTCAAAGGAAGGAATTGAAGTGGATAGAGCTAAAGTAGATGTAATTGCTAAACTTCCATATCCCACCAATGTTAGAGGAGTTAGGAGTTTTCTAGGGCATGCCAGTTTTTACCGACATTTCATAAAAGATTTCTCTAAAATTGCCACTCCTATGAATAAACTCCTAGAAAAGGATGCTCCATTTATCTTTTCAGATGAATGCATCAAATCTTTTAATATTCTTAAAGAAAAACTCACTGATGCGCCGATTATGATAACTCCAAATTGGAATCTACCATTTGAACTAATGTGCGATGCAAGTGATTTTACAATGGGAGCCGTTTTAGGACAAAGGATTGAAAAACGATTTCAACCTATATATTATGCTAGTAAGACGTTACAAGGAGCACAAACAAATTACACAACTACTGAAAAAGAACTCCTTGCTATTGTCTTTGCTTTTGACAAATTTCGTTCATATCTCGTTCTAGCTAAAACGGTGGTCTATACTGACCATTCTGCTCTTAGATACCTATTTTCGAAACAAGATGCTAAACCAAGATTAATCCGTTGGATCTTACTCTTACAAGAGTTCGATATTGAAATCCGAGATAAAAGAGGAGCAGAAAATCTCGCCGCTGATCATCTTTCTCGTCTTGAAAATCCTGAATTAGAAGTTCTAAATGGATCAGCCATACAAGACAACTTTCCTGATAAATATCTATTGAAGATAGATTATAATGAAATTCCATGGTTTGCAGACTATGCAAACTACTTAGTATGTGGATTCCTTGAAAAAGGATTATAGTACCAAAAACGAAAGAAATTCTTTAGTGATATAAAACACTATTTTTGGGAAGATCCACATTTGTTTAAAAGTTGTCCCGATGGAATAATACGCTGATAATGCTAAAAACGAACATATATTTCATAGCATTATCCCTCAACAAAGACAAGCTTTTAGTTGCAATTGTCCTATTTACAAGTGATATTCGTTTAAATAATAAAAGGTGAAGACAAAAGACAGATTCGACGAATTGAAGACGCAAACGACCAAAAAGCTCAAAATTACAAAATACAATCAAAGAGGTTCCAATTATTGATAAGAAACGTCTCAGAATTACAAGAGTACAAGATTCAAAACGCAAAGTACAAGATATTAAATTGTACGCAAGGACGTTCGAAAATTCGGAACCGGGACCAGAGTCAACTCTCAACGCTCGACGCAACGGACTAAAAATTACAAGTTAACTATGTTTATAAATATAATATAATATATAATTAATTATATAAATTATATATATATTATATTTATATATTAAAACTGTCGGCAAAGAAGATCCAAAAAGGGTTGAGCTGTAAAAGCAAACTCCGCGACTTGCGGAGTTTGAAGGGCAAAAATACCGCGACTCGCGGAGCCCCAAATTCTGAAAATGCCTATAAAAGCTCGCGCATTCTGAACGTTTTATATATCCTTTAATCTCTCTATCTAAACGTATATATATATATATATATATATATATATATATATATATATATATATATATATATATATATATATATATATATATATATATATATATATATATATATATATATATATATATATTAATTTTAATTTTAAATCCTAATAATAAGGGTATGTTAGCGAATGTTGTAAGGGTGTAAGTTGAAATTCTGTCCGTGTAACGCTATGCTATTTTTAATCATTGTAAGTTATGTTCAACCTTTTTAATTTAATGTCTCGTAGCTAAGTTATTATTATGCTTATTTAAATCGAAGTAATCATGATGTTGGGCTAAATATTAAAATTAGGTAATTGGGCTTTGTACCATAATTGGGGTTTGGACAAAAGAACGACACTTGTGGAAATTAGACTATGGGCTATTAATGGGCTTTATATTTGTTTAACTAAATGATAGTTTGTTAATTTTAATATAAAGATTTACTATTGGACGTCCCTATAAATAACCATATACACTCGATCGGACACGATGGGCGGGATATTTATATGTATGAATAATCGTTCATTTAACCGGACACGGGAATGGATTAATAGTCACTAGAATTATTAAAACAGGGGTGAAATTATGTATAAGGACACTTGGCATAATTGATAACAAAGTATTAAAACCTTGAGTTACACGCAGTCGATAACCTGGTGTAATTATTAAACAAAGTATTAAAACCTCGTTACAGTTTAAGTCCCCAATTAGTTGGAATATTTGACTTCGGGTATAAGGATAATTTGACGAGGACACTCGCACTTTATATTTATGACTGATGGACTGTTATGGACAAAAACCAGATGGACATATTAAATAATCCAGGACAAAGGACAATTAACCCATGGGCATAAAACTAAAATCAACACGTCAAACATCATGATTACGGAAGTTTAAATAAGCATAATTATTTTATTTCATATTTAATTTCCTTTATTTTACATTTAATTGCACTTCTAATTATCGCACTTTTATTTATTGTTATTGTATTTAATTGCACTTTTAATTATCGTACTTTTTAATTATCGCAATTTTATTTTATCGCACATTTATTTATCGCAATTTCATTACCGTTATTTACTTTACGCTTTAAATTAAGTTATATTTATTTTTAATATTTTACATTAGGTTTTAACTGCGACTAAAGTTTTTAAAATCGACAAACCGGTCATTAAACGGTAAAAAACCCCCTTTATAATAATAATATTACTTATATATATATTTGTATTTTTATAAATTAAAACTAATATAGCGTTAAGCTTTGTTTAAAAGATTCCCTGTGGAACGAACCGGACTAACTAAAAACTACACTACTGTACGATTAGGTACACTGCCTATAAGTGTTGTAGCAAGGTTTAAGTATATCCATTCTATAAATAAATAAATATCTTGTGTAAAATTGTATCGTATTTAATAGTATTTAGTTGTAAAAATAAAGCTATTTCATATACACCTCTGCGCACATCATACACCGATGTGTATTCGGAGATGAAGCTAGTCAAATCTTAAACCATTGTCAACGTGACGAAATGCCACAAAATGTCATTCAAGTATGTGAAGTATTTGACATTTGGGGTATTGACTTTATGGGTCCATTTTCAAAATCTCATAATAATCTATACATTCTCGTTGCCATTGATTATGTATCTAAATGGGCGGAAGCACAAGCTCTCCCAACTAACGATGCACGAGTTGTAGTCAACTTTTTAAAACGTCTTTTTGCAAGGTTTAGAACACCGAAAGCTTTAATAAGTGATCGGGGTACTCATTTCTGTAATAATCAACTTGAGAAAGTTCTTAAAAGATATGGAGTAACTCATAAAATCTCCATCGCATATCATCCACAGACAAGTGGACAAGTTGAAAATACCAACCGAGCTTTAAAACGTATTCTAGAGAAAACCGTAGGATCAAATCTGAAGGAATGGTCCATTAAATTGGAGGATGCACACTGGGCTTTTAGAACAGCCTACAAAACTCCAATTGAAACCACACCTTTTAAACTCGTTTACGGAAAAGCATGTCATCTTCCAGTAGAAATTGAACACAAAGCATTTTGGGCTTTGAAGACATGTAATCTTGATTTACATGAAGCTGGACGTCTACGGTTAAGTCAACTAAACGAATTAGAAGAATTAAGACATGAAGCATACGAAAATTCGTTAATCTATAAGGAAAGAACGAAGAAATGGCATGATAAAAGAATCAGAAGTTCAAAAGAATTTAAAGAAGGAGACAGAGTTCTTCTTTTCAATTCACGATTCAAGCTATTTCCTGGAAAATTGAAATCAAGATGGTCTGGACCATTCATAGTCAAAAGAGTTTTCCCGTACGGAACAGTAGAATTAATAAATTCAAATGGGATTGAATTTAAGGTTAATGGTCACAGAGTTAAACATTACATAGATAGTCCGATGGAAGTCGACAACAAAGTTAATCACAATTTCGACACCACAGCTAACTAAGTGTGGGGAGAATCAAGTCTTTAATGGATAATATGTATTTCTGTTAGAGTTAGATTTTCTGATTTCGTGTAGTTCTCGAAAATGGAACCCGAATGGTCTTTCCCTAGCAGACCCTAAAGAACTAGTCTTCTCCCCCCATTCTGAATTTTTATTTTTTTTAGGTTTTTCGAAATGAAGACTTCCTGTGAATTAAACCATGGTCTAATGCTACACACTTTGTTTACTAAACTTAATAATGACACCCTTCCAAGTGAAATAGTATCATTAATCAGAAGTAAATTGGACGGAGTAAGAAAAGAATCCAGATGCGAAAATAATAAGTTACAATTTGGTAAAGGAAAATCAAAATCCGCAGCGAAAAGAAGAGCACGACACCTTGAAAGATGTGACAAATGCGGAAAATGGTCACACGAAGGTAAATGTTCAAATAATCAAACCTATTCAAACACCGAATTTGTTACTTTATGCAGAGACGGACCGTTCATATGTTTAGAAGAAAAATCGATAAATGCTCGAGGTTACGCCTATGTAGCTATGGAAAACCAATTAGTCCGACTATCTTATGAGTGGACTAGAGCATATCACTAAGAAATCTCTTTCACAGGTAAGTTTGTACAGTTTTCATTTTTATTTTTATTTTTATTTTTAACCTTTTGATAATAAATGCTAATTTGTTCGCTATAAAGTATAAAATTGGTATTCGATAAAATTAGGTCTTGCGACCGAAATTATTGATATCATACAAAAATTTATTACATAACTGCGAAATTTACCGTTTATTCTTAAGGTATAAATATCTTTAATCAATCAACCAAAAATATTTCAAAATTTGTCATGAGTTAAATTAGGTCATGGAACCGAAATTACTTTACCGAAAAGAGGGGCGCATATTTTTGATAATATTTGATTGATTAAAGTGGGAAAAAAGCCAAAAAGATTTTCAATTTTTTTACCATGTTTTTAAAATTAATATATAAATATTAAATTAATATTGTAAACTTCTTTAAAATTGTAAATATCTGAAAAATTAATATTTTTAATATAAGTTTGTATGTATAAAAACAAAAATATAATTTAAGTTTGGTGTGAATTTTTAATATGAATTTTTAATTTTATGCATTTTAAATTTAAGTTTGGTGTGAATTTAAAAACAAAAATTTACTTTATTTCGCTAAGTTAAAAATATGATTTTTAAAATTCGCGTGAGTTGAAGACTAGGTCTTTGAACCGAAATTGCTTTACCCGAGGGAGGGACGAGAACTTTTATTATCATTATTTTTAATCTTATTGAATTGAAGTATGCCAAAAAAAATTAAAAAAACCCAAAAATCTTTGCTTTTAAAACCGCACTTTGAATTGACAAATTTTAAAATTTTGTCGAGGGACGGACTAGGACATCGATTCGAAAAGCCCTCATCCTAAAAAGAAACAAATTTTTAAAATTTTATTAATTTTATGTTTTATAAAGTGTAAGGTTTTATATAAAAAAAAAAAAGGTCAAAACACTGTAGCCGGCACCCCATGCGATCGCATAGGGTTTACACTCCAACCTCATGCGATCGAATGAGGGTGGAAATCAGGCCAGACACAAAAGCGCAGCGAGCTGTTCTTCAACACCACAACACACAAACACATACGAAAATACACTCAAATTCTCTCCAAATTTCACCAAAATTCACCGTAATTCGTCAAATTTCTTGCTCTAATCATGCCTAGATTCGCATTTTTCTGCAAAAAGGTAAAAATTACACCCCTAAACTCTATAAATTCCTAGTTTTTGTGATAATTACCAATATTTTACCTAATGCAATTTTGTTAATTTCTAGTGTAATTAGTGTTAAATTGTTAGTATTTTATGCATGTATAACCTAGATTGATGCTATTTAACATGATTTGAAGCCAAAAACTTCAAAAATTTTAGAAATCTAGGGTTTGTGTTCTTGAGCAATTTGGGGCTTTTTGATATAAACAGGTTATGGTCGATTTTTGTCATGAATTATTACTAAATTAAGTAGTGTAACATGTTTAGGTAGCTAAATGATCCAAACATTGATCCTAAACATGATTTTTGAAGATTAAAGTGGACTTTTTAGGTGCAAAATTCATGAACATGATTAATTTGATATATTTGCCATTTGAGACTTGTTTAATTATTAGTAATGACTATTTTGACATGTTATTTGAGTTAAATGCTTATGAACTTTGTATACATTTTCATATATGCTTATTTGGAAAAGTGTAGAATTGTGAATAAAATGTGAAAATGTGTATAAGTTTAATTTTGATTTAACATGTTATTGTGAATGTTTTAAGTTGTTATTTTTCTAACACTAATGCATACTTGGATGCACAAATTTTGTGTCTAATGTGTTTTGCAGAAAGCCGATACTGGAGGTTCAGGATCATCATCATCTAGACAGCCTGCTCCAGCTCCAGAACCAGAACCAGAAATGCAATATGAACCTGAACAACAACCACAACAGGAACCACAACATCAGCCTGATCAGCACGTACCTTATTATGATCCGCTACAGTTACCTAATGAATTCACAGTATTTCCCCCTCATCCGCCTGTCGAATACCCAACAATTCCGGAACACACGTTACATCCTAATCTGAGATCCGATAGACGATGGAGAGATTACCCGGCATATCAAAGTAATAAATTTAAATTGGTAACAAAAGAGGTAGATGTGCCGAGGGTAATTGATTGGAATCCTTTAGAAACGGTCCATCTGGCTGGCCGTGTTAGACAGCAAATGATTCAAAGGTATGGCAGTTCTTCTTTTATAGATTGGGAACGTCTTTTCACCATTCGTAGACCTGTATATAAGGAATGGTGTGTTGAGTTGATGAGTACTATAGCGTTAAATGTAGATGTAGATAGGTTAGACGATAGAAGTTTTCTTAGATTTATCTTGGCGGTAGGATGTATAGAATGTCCATGATGGACATGGCCAGGGCATTACAGATTTACACTCCTAGTGAATTGCTACTACCCGATTGTATGAGTTTGATTTATCGTGGCGAAAGGGTAGATAGGAACTTTGATGCTGACGCCATTTGGAGGCGTATGTCGAACTATAATGTTTTTACACTAGGAGGAAAACACTCCTACTTACATATTAACAAAGCCGAGCTTCGTGTGATTCATAGATTTTTGGCTAACTCGATTACACAGAGAGGTCACAATAAGGAGAAAATGAACTTACATGATTTATTTTACCTAAAGTGTATTCGAGACCCGAGGAGCTTTGTTAATATCCCTTACTGTGTTGGTTTTTATTTATCTAAAATGGTAGAAGGAATGCAGGACGGGAGTATAATAGGAGGAGGTATTTTTGTTACTCTTATTGGAGAGTATTTAGGTGTTGATAGGAACCAAGGGGGTCCATTACAGCTTTGTAGAGAACAGGATGAGACCATTGGATTGCGGGTTTATGTGGGTGCTAAGGTATTGAAGAGAAGACACAACCAGGCATTACCCTATGAAGGTAATCATCCACAGGTAGAAAGGGGTTCAGACGAAGAAATGAAGGAAGCAGAAGACATTAGGGATGTCATTCGAGATGCTATTCTTGACGTCCACGTTCATATAGATGAGGAAGCAATGACGAGCTCGGCCAGACATAGTATGTATGAGCAGTGGAACTCCGAGCGAGTATACAAGGATTATAGGCGACGCCAACACGATAGCTGGTTAGTTCATCAGCACCAAATCATGAGCCAGCTATCATATCAGGTACCAAATAATTATGTGCCTACTCGACCTGCTCATTTTTCGCCACACAACCCCGACATCCGACCACCCTTTAACCGGTATGACTATAACCAAGCCTATCAGAACACCTATAACCAACAATGGAACCCACCTGACGAGATGAACTGGAACCCCTATCCAGACTGATTTGGTTCCAATGGTTATTTTTATGATTTTTATGTTTTTATCTTTTTACTTATTCATGTTTAAACTTATGTTATTGGATATATTTATGTAATTTTTATCATTTTTATTATTATTGTGTACTAATATTTCACATTTAGGATTTGAAAGTGGGATATTAAGTCCCATTTCAATTTGTCATGCATGTTTATATTTGTATGTATGTATATTGTCGATTGTACAAAACAGGGTAAAACAGCGCATTTTCAAAGACTGGCATTAAGTTCAGCAAAAGCTACTAATTTTGACGACAAGATGAAAAATAAATGTGATGTAACAACAAGATGGAATGAACAAATGATGTGCACCATTTATCATTCAGCAAACAAACGCCAATATGTTTTGAAACTTTGGTAAAATTTAATCATTTTTCTACGCTATTTACCCTCAATAATTTAAATTGTTACTGATTTCTTGCAAATGAGGGCATTGCAAGATCTTAAGTGTGGGAAGGGGTTAAATTCTTTCGGATTTTAAAAAAATTTGATTTAAACACTTGGTTACCATTAAAAATACTAGTAACGCAGTAGTTGTATTAGAATCGAGTGCTCTCTGATAACAAAGAACAGCCCTAGTCTTATATACTGACTACCCAATTCTAATAAAATTTTTCAAAATTTTCAATTAAATGAACTCAAAATCATGTTTATACATATTTATGAACGATAAAACTAGGTGTTAACACCGAAATTATTGTTACCTCGGAAAGGACATAAATTGAGAAACAAACCAAAATGTTAGAATTCATTTAAAATGGAATAGGGGACAATAAAAAGGCAAATAAAAGAAAATAAAAGCCAAGTGTGGGAAAATTTACCAAGTTATTTAAAACATAAGTCACATATTTTTGTAACAAATAACTGAAGATACTTTTGTTTTGGACGATTTTAATCAGTTTTACCCGATTTACTGTAATATATTTGAAAGAAAGATGGATCTACACGATGAATCAATTCCATCGTTAAAAGGAATTAAAGTCTTCCGAAAAAGAAATGCGCTTCTTGATTTAGGTCATGAAGTTGTCGTCCAGACCAGCTGTAGGTTGACGAAAAATCTAGAAAAGTCATCACTAAAATCAGCAGGAAATCCACGGACCTCAGCATCAAACAGGGTCGCCAAGTGGTCAGACTTATCCTAACCATGAGAGGATCTGTCTTGTAAAATGGGGAGGACGCTGTGCAAATTAGCTTGATAAGACTAATGAATCAGATCCCCAGAAAGGATAATCTCCTTAAAGATCAAAAATCAGCTTTTAAGACTGATATTACTCAATCCTTGAGATTGACCTTAAAGATTGAGAATTACAAACTCATGGAATTCAATGATATCTAAACTCGAGCTTGAACGAGAAAATATTTTGATCAAAATTTCAAACTGATTTATTTTCTGAAAACCCATTTTCAATGCGTTCATTACCATTGAACGTAAAATTCTAGGAATTCACCTGGAATTCATTAGGTCACCTGAACCAAATCGGGTGTCAACCGTAAGAACGGTGGTTGCATAGCATGGTCAAAGACAGGACCTTGTGCCAGACCAGAAAATTATAAGGGTGAGCTTTACTATTGCTCCTACAAAGGATAGTAATTGCGTCCGACACGTTATAGACCATAATTAAAAGCATGTCAGGGGACATTGCCTTAACAGTTGCTTGTTCAACGCTTTCCTTTACAACCGGACGGTAGTTTATCGAAAGGTAATATTCGGAACAAGTATACTGGACGTGTTGCTTTCCCAATACAAGGTTAGCAAGTGGGTGACACAAAATCGCAAGTTTTGAACTAAAATTTTCAAATCTAAAACCCACCAAACCCACAAAAAGAATTTGCAAACACCGGTGAAGGGTTATTCCGGAAAACTTATCTAGGGTAAAAGCTAGATTTAATTTTCAAAAAGATCAAATGTTTTCATAAAGATCCAATTTCCCTAATGGATCTAAATTTTATAGTCATGTGGGACTGTAAACCACATCGTTACTACCATTGTTTATACCGCCGTATAGAAATCACTGATGTACAAAGTGTGAAGAATAAAGAAGTGATTCTAGTATATTTCAAGACTATATTGCTTGAGGACAAGCAACACTCAAGTGTGGGAATATTTGATAATGCTAAAAACAAACATATATTTCATAGCATTATCCCTCAAGAAAGACAAGCTTTTAGTTGCAATTGTTCTATTTACAAGTGATATTCGTTTAAATAATAAAGGGTGAAGACAAAAGACAGATTCGACGAATTGAAGACGCAAACGACCAAAAAGCTCAAAAGTACAAAGTACAATCAAAGAGGTTCCAATTATTGATAAGAAACGTCTCAAAATTATAAGAGTACAAGACAAGAAACGCAAAGTACAAGATATTAAATTGTACGCAAGGACGTTCGAAAATTCGGAACCGGGACCAGAGTCAACTCTCAACGCTCGACGCAACGGACTAAAAATTACAAGTCAACTATGCACATGAATATAATATAATATATAATTAATTCTTAAAATTAATATATATTATATTATATTATAAAACCGTCGGCAGAAGAAAACAACCACATGTGAGCCTCCCCAGCTGGCCATGCGATCGCATGGCCTTGAAGGGCAAAGCTCATGCGATCGCATGAGCCCCTTTTTCAGCTCACAGGCCTATAAATTCGCGTGTTTGGTTCAGTGTAAAAGATATATATCCATCCATCCAACTCTCTCAACGTATATATATATATACATTTATATTATAATTTTAATTTTAATTTTAATTTCCAATAATAAGGGTATGTTAGCGAATATTGTAAGGGTGTAAGTCGAAATTCTGTCCGTGTAACGCTACGCTATTTTTAATCATTGTAAGTTATGTTCAACCTTTTTAATTTAATGTCTCGTAGCTACGTTAGTATTATGCTTATTTAAAACGAAGTAATCATGATGTTGGGCTAAAATACTAAAATTGGGTAATTGGGCTTTGTACCATAATTAGGGTTTGGACAAAAGAACGACACTTGTGGAAATTAGACTATGGGCTATTAATGGGCTTTATATTTGTTTAACTAAATGATAGTTTGTTAATTTTAATATAAAGATTTACAATTGGATGTACCTATAAATAACCACATTCACTCGATCGGACACGATAGGCGGGATATTTATATGTACGAATAATCGTTCATTTAACCGGACACGGGAATGGATTAATAGTCTATGGAATTATTAAAACAGGGGTGAAATTATGTACAAGGACACTTAGCATAATTGATAACAAAGTATTAAAACCTTGGGTTACACGCAGTCGATAACCTGGTGTAATTATTAAACAAAGTATTAAAACCTCGTTACAGTTTAAGTCCCCAATTAGTTGGAATGTTTGACTTCGGGTATAAGGATAATTTGACGAGGACACTCGCACTTTATATTTATGACTGATGGCCTGTTATGGACAAAAACCAGACGGACATATTAAATAATTCAGGACAAAGGACAATTAACCCATGGGCATAAAACTAAAATCAACACGTCAAACATCATGATTATGGAAGTTTAAATAAGCATAATTTCTTTATTTTCATATTTAATTGCACTTCTAATTATTGCACTTTTATTTATTGTTATTGTATTTAATTGTACTTTTATTTATTGTCATTGTATTTAATTGCACTTTTAATTTTCGTACTCTTTAATTATCGTAATTTTATTTTATCGCTCTTTTATTTATCGCAATTTCATTATCGTTATTTACTTTACGCTTTAAATTAAGTCTTTTATTTATTTAATATTTTACATTATGTTTTAACTGCGACTAAAGTTTTAAAAATCGACAAACCGGTCATTAAACGGTAAAAACCCCCTTTTTATAATAATAATATTACTTATATATATTTGTATTTTTATAAATTAAAACTAATATAGCGTTAAGCTTTGTTTAAAGATCTCCCTGTGGAATGAACCGGACTTACTAAAAACTACACTACTGTACGATTAGGTATACTGCCTATAAGTGTTGTAGCAAGGTTTAAGTATATCCATTCTATAAATAAATAAATATCTTGTGTAAAATTGTATCATATTTAATAGTTTTTCCTAGTAAAATATAAGCTATTTCATATACACCTCTATGCACATCAAGTATTTTTGGTGCCGCTGCCGGGGAACGAACCCGGGTCACCCGCGTGACAGGCGAATTTTACTATAAATAGATATATCCATCCATCCAACTCTCTCAACGTATATATATATATATATATATATATATATATATATATATATATATATATATATATATATATATATATATATATATATATATATATATATATATATATATATATATATATATATATTATAATTTTAATTTTAATTTTAATTTCCAATAATAAGGGTATGTTAGCGAATATTGTGAATGGATATATCCTTATGTCACGTATAAATATCCAGGCAGCGGCGCCAAAAATACTTGATGTGCGTAGAGGTGTATATGAAATAGCTTATATTTTACTAGGAAAAACTATTAAATACGATACAATTTTACACAAGATATTTATTTATTTATAGAATGGATATACTTAAACCTTGCTACAACACTTATAGGCAGTGTACCTAATCGTACAGTAGTGTAGTTTTTAGTAAGCCGGTTCATTCCACAGGGAGATCTTTAAACAAAGCTTAACGCTATATTAGTTTTAATTTACAAAAATACAAATATATATAAGTAATATTATTATTATAAAAAGGGGGGTTTTTACCGTTTAATGACCGGTTTGTCATTTTTAAAACTTTAGTCGCTGTTAAAACCTAATGTAAAATATTAAATAAATAAAAGACTTAATTTAAAGCGTAAAGTAAATAACGATAATGAAATTGCGATAAATAAAAGTGCGATAAAATAAAATTACGATAATTAAAGAGTACGAAAATTAAAAGTGCAATTAAATATAATGACAATAAATAAAAGTACAATTAAATACAATAACAATAGATAAAAGTGCAATAATTAGAAGTGCAATTAAATATGAAAATAAAGAAATTATGCTTATTTAAACTTCCATAATTATGATGTTTGACGTGTTGATTTT
This sequence comes from Rutidosis leptorrhynchoides, assembly GCF_046630445.1. NCBI lineage: Eukaryota > Viridiplantae > Streptophyta > Magnoliopsida > Asterales > Asteraceae > Rutidosis > Rutidosis leptorrhynchoides. Next base: position 420,813,241 of record NC_092335.1, on the reverse strand, counting down.
AGTTTTATGCCCATCGGTTAATTGTCCTTTGTCCTGGATTATTTAATATATCCGTCTGGTTTTTATCCATAACAGTCCATCAGTCATAAATATAAAGTGCGAGTGTTCTCGTCAAATTATCCTTATACCCGAAGTCAAATATTCCAACTAATTGGGGACTTAAACTGTAACGAGGTTTTAATACTTTGTTTAATAATTACACCAGGTTATCGACTGCGTGTAACCCAAGGTTTTAATACTTTGTTATCAATTATTCCAAGTGTCCTTGTACATAATTTCACCCCTGTTTTAATAATTCCATAGACTATTAATCCATTCCCGTGTCCGGTTAAATAAACGATTATTCATACATATAAATATCCCGCCCATCGTGTCCGATCGAGTGTATGTGGTTATTTATAGGTACATCCAATTGTAAATCTTTATATTAAAATTAATAAACTATCATTTAGTTAAACAAATATAAAGCCCATTAATAGCCCATAGTCTAATTTTCACAAGTGTCGTTCTTTTGTCCAAACCCCAATTATGGTACAAAGCCTAATTACCCAATTTTAGTATTTTAGCCCAACATCATGATTACTTCATTTTAAATAAGCATAATAATAACTTAGCTACGAGACATTAAATTAAAAAGGTTGAACATAACTTACAATGATTAAAAATAGCGTAGCGTTACACGGACAGAATTTCGACTTACACCCTTACAATATTCGCTAACATACCCTTATTATTGGAAATTAAAATTAAAATTAAAATTATAATATAAATATATATATATATATATATATATATATATATATATATATATATATATATATATATATATATATATATATATATATATATATATATATATATATATATATATACGTTGAGAGAGTTGGAAGGATGGATATATATCTTTTACACTGAACCAAACACGCGAATTTATAGGCCTGTGAGCTGAAAAAGGGGCTCATGCGATCGCATGAGCTTTGCCCTTCAAGGCCATGCGATCGCATGGCCAGCTGGGGAGGCTCACATGTGGTTGTTTTCTTCTACCGACGGTTTTATAATATAATATAATATATATTAATTTTAAGAATTAATTATATATTATATTATATTCATGTGCATAGTTGACTTGTAATTTTTAGTCCGTTGCGTCGAGCGTTGAGAGTTGACTCTGGTCCCGGTTCCGAATTTTCGAACGTCCTTGCGTACAATTTAATATCTTGTACTTTGCGTTTCGTGTCTTGTACTCTTGTAATTTTGAGGCGTTTCTTATCAATAATTGGAACCTCTTTGATTGTACTTTGTACTTTTGAGCTTTTTGGTCGTTTGCGTCTTCAATTCGTCGAATCTGTCTTTTGTCTTCACCCTTTATTATTTAAACGAATATCACTTGTAAATAGAACAATTGTAACTAAAAGCTTGACTTTCTTGAGGGATAATGCTATGAAATATATGTTCGTTTTTAGCATTATCAAATATTCCCACACTTGAGCGTTGCTTGTCCTCAAGCAATATAGTCTTGAAATATACTAGAATCACTTCTTTATTCTTCACACTTTGTACATCAGTGATTTCTATATGGCGGTATAAACAATGGTAGTAACGATGTGGTTTACAGTCCCACATGACTATAAAATTTAGATCCATTAGGGAAATTGGATCTTTATGAAAACATTTGATCTTTTTGAAAATTAAATCTAGCTTTTACCCTAGATAAGTTTTCCAGAATAACCCTTCACCGGTGTTTGCAAATTCTTTTTGTGGGTTTGGTGGGTTTTAGATTTGAAAATTTTAGTTCAAAACTTGCGGTTTTGTGTCACCCACTTGCTAACCTTGTATTGGGAAAGCAACACGTCCAGTATACTTGTTCCGAATATTACCTTTCGATAAACTACCATCCGGTTGTAAAGGAAAGCGTTGAACAAGCAACTGTTAAGGCAATGTCCCCTGACATGCTTTTAATTATGGTCTATAACGTGTCGGACGCAATTACTATCCTTTGTAGGAGCAATAGTAAAGCTCACCCTTATAATTTTCCGGTCTGGCACAAGGTCCTGTCTTTGACCATGCTATGCAACCACCGTTCTTACGGTTGACACCCGATTTGGTTCAGGTGACCTAATGAATTCCAGGTGAATTCCTAGGATTTTACGTTCAATGGTAATGAACGCATTGAAAATGGGTTTTCAGAAAACAAATCGGTTTGAAATTTTGATCAAAATATTTTCTCGTTCAAGCTCGAGTTTAGATATCATTGAATTCCATGAGTTTGTAATTCTCAATCTTTAAGGTCAATCTCAAGGATTGAGTAATATCAGTCTTAAAAGCTGATTTTTGATCTTTAAGGAGATTATCCTTTCTGGGGATCTGATTCATTAGTCTTATCAAGCTAATTTGCACGGCGTCCTCCCTATTTTATAAGACAGATCCTCTCATGGTTAGGATAAGTCTGACCACTTGGCGACCCTGTTTGATGCTGAGGTCCGTGGATTTCCTGCTGATTTTAGTGATGACTTTTCTAGATTTTTCGTCAACCTACAGCTGGTCTGGACGAAAACTTCATGACCTAAATCAAGAAGCGCGTTTCTTTTTCGGAAGACTTTACTTCCTTTTAACGATGGAATTGATTCATCGTGTAGATCCATCTTTCTTTCAAATATATTACAGTAAATCGGGTAAAACTGATTAAAATCATCCAAAACAAAAGTATCTTCAGTTATTTGTTACAAAAATATGTGACTTATGTTTTAAATAACTTGGTAAATTTTCCCACACTTGGCTTTTATTTTCTTTTATTTGCCTTTTTATTGTCCTCTATTCCATTTTAAATGAATTCTAACATTTTGGTTTGTTTCTCAATTTATGTCCTTTTCGAGGTAACAATAATTTCGGTGTTAACACCTAGTTTTATCGTTCATAAATATGTATAAACATGATTTTGAGTTCATTTAATTGAAAATTTTGAAAAATTTTACTAGAATTGGGTAGTCAGTATATAAGACTAGGGTTGTTCTTTGTTATCAGAGAGCACTAGATTCTAATACAACTACTGCGTTACTAGTATTTTTAATGGTAACCAAGTGTTTAAATCAAAAATTTTTAAAAATCCGAAAGAATTTAACCCCTTCCCACACTTAAGATCTTGCAATGCCCTCATTTGCAAGAAATCAGTAACAATTTAAATTATTGAGGGTAAATAGCGTAGAAAAATGATTAAATTTTACCAAAGTTTCAAAACATATTGGCGTTTGTTTGCTGAATGATAAATGGTGCACATCATTTGTTCATTCCATCTTGTTGTTACATCACATTTATTTTTCATCTTGTCATCAAAATTAGTAGCTTTTGCTGAACTTAATGCCAGTCTTTGAAAATGCGCTGTTTTACCCTGTTTTGTATAATCGACAATATACATACATACAAATATAAACATGCATGGCAAATTGAAATGGGACTTAATATCCCACTTTCAAATCCTAAATGTGAAATATTAGTACACAATAATAATAAAAATGATAAAAATTACATAAATATATCCAATAACATAAGTTTAAACATGAATAAGTAAAAAGATAAAAACATAAAAATCATAAAAATAACCATTGGAACCAAATCAGTCTGGATAGGGGTTCCAGTTCATCTCGTCAGGTGGGTTCCATTGTTGGTTATAGGTGTTCTGATAGGCTTGGTTATATTCATACCGGTTAAAGGATGGTCGGATGTCGGGGTTGTGTGGCGGAAAATGAGCATGTCGAGTAGGCCTATAATTATTTGGTACCTGATATGATAGCTGGCTCATGATTTGGTGCTGATGAACTAACCAGCTATCGTGTTGGCGTCGCCTATAATCCTCGTATACTCGCTGGGAGTTCCACTGCTCATACATACTATGTCTGACCGCGCTCGTCATTGCTTCCTCATCTATACGAACGTGGACGTCAAGAATAACATCTCGAATGACATCCCTAATGTCTTTCGCTTCCTCCATTTCTTCGTCTGAACCCCTTTCTACTTGTGGATGATTACCTTCATAGGGTAATGCCTGGTTGCGTCTACTCTTCAATACCTTAGCACCCACATAAACCCGCAATCCTATGGTCTCATCCTGTTCTCTACAAAGCTGTAATGGACCCCCTTGGTTCCTATCAACACCTAAATACTCTCCAATGAGAGTAACAAAAATACCTCCTCCTATTATACTCCCGTCCTGCATTCCTTCTACCATTTTAGATAAATAAAAACCAACACAGTAAGGGATATTAACAAAGCTCCTCGGGTCTCGAATACACTTTAGGTAAAATAAATCATGTAAGGTCATTTTCTCCTTATTGTGACCTCTCTGTGTAATCTAGTTAGCCAAAAATCTATGAATCACACAAAGCTCGGCTTTGTTAATATGTAAGTAGGAGTGTTTTCCTCCTAGTGTAAAAACATTATAGTTCGACATACGCCTCCAAACGGCATCAGCGTCAAAGTTCCTATCTACCCTTTCACCACGATAAATCAAACTCATACAATTGGGTAGTAGCAATTCACTAGGAGTGTAAATCTGTAATGCCCTGGCCATGTCCATCATGGACATTCTGTACATCCTACCGCTAAGGATAAATCTAAGAAAACTTCTATCATCAAACCTATCTACATCTACATTTAACGCTATAGTACTCATCAAGTCAACACACCATTCCTTATATACAGGTCTACGAATGGTGAAAAGACGTTCCCAATCTGTAAAAGAAGAACTGCCATACCTTTGGATCATTTGCTTTCTAACACGGTCAGCCAGATGGACCGTTTCCAAAGGATTCCAATCAATTACCCTCGGCACCTCTACCTCTTTTGTTACCAATTTAAATTTAATACTTTGATATGCCGGGTAATCTCTCCATCGTCTATCGAATCTCAGATTAGGATGTAATGTGTGTTCCGGAATTGTTGGGTATTCGACAGGCGGATGCGGGGGAAATACTGTGAATTCATTAGGTAACTGTAGCGGATCATAATAAGGTACGTGCTGATCAGGCTGATGTTGTGGTTCCTGTTGTAGTTGTTGTTCAGGTTCATATTGCATTTCTGGTTCTGGTTCTGGAGTTGGAGCAAGCTGTCTAGATGATGATGATCCTGAACCTCCAGTATCGACTTTCTGTAAAACACATTAGACATAAAATTTGTGCATCCAAGTATGCATTAGTGTTAGCAAAATAGCAACTTAAAACATTCACAATAACATGTTAAATTAAAATTAAACTTATACACATTTTCACATTTTTTTCACAATTCTACACTTTTCCAAATAAGCACATATGAAAATGTATACAAAGTTCATAAGCATTTAACTCAAATAACATGTTAAAATAGTCATTACTAATAATTAAACAAGTCTCAAATGGCAAATATATCAAATTAATCATGTTCATGAATTTTGCACCTAAAAAGTCCACTTTAATCTTCAAAAATCATGTTTAGGATCAATGTTTAGATCATTTAGCTACCTAAACATGTTACACTACTTAATTTAGTAATAATTCATGATAAAAATCGGCCATAACCTGTTTATATCAAAAAGCCCCAAATTGCTCAAGAACACAAACCCTAGATTTCTAAAAATTTTGAAGTTTTTGGCTTCAAATCATGTTAAATAGCATCAATCTAGGTTATACATGCATAAAATACTAACAATTTAACACTAATTACACTAGAAATTAACAAAATTGCATTAGGTAAAATATTGGTAATTATCACAAAAACTAGGAATTTATAGAGTTTAGGGGTGTAATTTTACCTTTTTGCTGAAGAATGCGAATCTAGGCATGATTAGAGCAAGAAATTTGACGAATTACGGTGAATTTTGGTGAAATTTGGAGAGAATTTGAGTGTGTTTTCGTATATGTTTGTGTGTTGTGGTGTTGAAGAACAGCTCGCTGCCCTTTTGTGTCTGGCCTGATTTCTAGCCTCATACGATCGCATGAGGTTGGAGTGTAAACCCCATGCGATCGCATGGGGTGCCGGCTACAGTGTTTTGACCTTTTTTATTAATATATATAAAACCTTACACTTTATAAAACATAAAATTAATAAAATTTTAAAAATTTGTTTCTTTTTAGGATGAGGGCTTTTCGGATCGATGTCCTAGTCCGTCCCTCGACAAAATTTTAAAATTTGTCAATTCAAAGCGCGGTTTTAAAAGCAAAGATTTTTGGGTTTTTTTAATGTTTTTTTTGGCATACTTTAATTCAATAAGATTAAAAATAATGATAATAAAAGTTCTCGTCCCTCCCTCGGGTAAAGCAATTTTGGTTCAAAGACCTAGTCTTCAACTCACGACGAATTTTAAAAATCATATTTTTAACTTAGCGAAATAAAGTAAATTTTTGTTTTTAAATTCACACCAAACTTAAATTTAAAATGCATAAAATTAAAAATTCATATTAAAAATTCACACCAAACTTAAATTATATTTTTGTTTTTATACATACAAACTTATATTAAAAATATTAATTTTTCAGATATTTACAATTTTAAAGAAGTTTACAATATTAATTTAATATTTATATATTAATTTTAAAAACATGGTAAAAAAAATTGAAAATCTTTTTGGCTTTTATCCCACTTTAATCAATCAAATATTATCAAAAATATGCGCCCCTCTTTTCGGTAAAGTAATTTCGGTTCCATGACCTAATTTAACTCATGATGAATTTTTGAAATATTTTTGGTTGATTGATTAAAGATATTTATACCTTAAGAATAAACGGTAAATTTTGCAGTGATGTAATAAATTTTTGTATGATATCAATAATTTTGGTCGCAAGACCTAATTTTATCGAATACCAATTTAATACTTTATAGCGAACAAATTAGCGTTTATTATCAAAAGGTTAAAAATAAAAATAAAAATAAAAATGAAAACTGTACAAACTTACCTGTGAAAGAGATTTCTTAGTGATATGCTCTAGCCCACTCATAAGATAGTCGGACTAATTGGTTTTCCATAGCTACATAGGCGTAACCTCGAGCATTTATCGATTTTTCTTCTAAACATATGAACGGTCCGTCTCTGCATAAAGTAATAAATTCGGTGTTTGAATAGGTTTGATTATTTGAACATTTACCTTCGTGTGACCATTTTCCGCATTTGTGACATCTTTCAAGGTGTCGTGCTCTTCTTTTCGCTGCGGATTTTGATTTTCCTTTTCCAAATTGTAACTTATTATTTTCGCATCTGGATTCTTTTCTTACTCCGTCCAATTTACTTCTGATTAATGATACTATTTCACTTGGAAGGGTGTCATTATTACGTTTAGTAATCAAAGCATGTAGCATTAGACCACGGTTTAATTCACATGAAGTCTTCATTTCGAAAAACCTAAAAAAATAAAAATTCAGAATGGGGGGAGAAGACTAGTTCTTTAGGGTCTGCTAGGGAAAGACCATTCGGGTTCCATTTCCGAGAACTACACAAAAATAGAAAATCTAACTCTAACAGAAATACATATTATCCTTTAAAGACTTGATTCTCCCCACACTTAGTTAGCTGTGGTGTCGAAATTGTGATTAACTTTGTTGTCAACTTCCACCGGACTATCTATGTAATGTTTAACTCTGTGACCATTAACCTTAAATTCAATCCCATTTGAATTTATTAATTTTACTGTTCCGTACGGGAAAACTCTTTTGACTATGAATGGTCCAGACCATCTTGATTTCAATTTTCCAGGAAATAGCTTGAATCGTGAATTGAAAAGAAGAACTATGTCTCCTTCTTTAAATTCTTTTGAACTTCTGATTCTTTTATCATGCCATTTCTTCGTTCTTTCCTTATAGATTAACGAATTTTCGTATGCTTCATGTCTTAATTCTTCAAATTCGTTTAGTTGACTTAACCGTAGACGTCCAGCTTCATGTAAATCAAGATTACATGTCTTCAAAGCCCAAAATGCTTTGTGTTCAATTTCAATTGGAAGATGACATGCTTTTCCGTAAACGAGTTTAAAAGGTGTGGTTCCAATTGGAGTTTTGTAGGCTGTTCTAAAAGCCCAGAGTGCATCCTCCAATTTAATGGACCATTCATTCGGATTTGATCCTACGGTTTTCTCTAGAATACGTTTTAAAGCTCGGTTGGTATTTTCAACTTGTCCACTTGTCTGTGGATAATATGCGGCGGAGATTTTATGAGTTACTCCATATCTTTTAAGAACTTTCTCAAGTTGATTATTACAGAAATGAGTACCCCGATCACTTATTAAAGCTTTCGGTGTTCCAAACCTTGCAAAAAGATGTTTCAAAAAGTTGACTACAACTCGTGCATCGTTAGTTGGGAGAGCTTGTGCTTCCGCCCATTTAGATACATAATCAATGGCAACGAGAATGTATAGATTATTATGAGATTTTGGAAATGGACCCATAAAGTCAATACCCCAAATGTCAAATACTTCACATACTTGAATGACATTTTGTGGCATTTCATCACGTTGACTTATTTTTCCGGCCCTTTGACAAGCATCACAGGATTTGCAAAGAAGGTGTGCGTCTTTGTAAATTGTAGGCCAATAGAATCCAGCATCATAAACTTTTCTTGCTGTGAGCTGAGGCCCATAATGCCCTCCTGTTGGTCCTGTGTGACAATGGTTTAAGATTTGACTAGCTTCATCTCCAAATACACATCGGCGTATTATTCCATCGGGACAACTTTTAAATAAATGTGGATCTTCCCAAAAATAGTGTTTTATACCACTAAAGAATTTCTTTCGGTTTTGGTACGATAATCCTTTTTCAAGGAATCCACATACTAAGTAGTTTGCATAGTCTGCAAACCATGGAATTTCATTATAATCTATCTTCAATAGATATTCATCAGAAAAGTTGTCTTGTATGGCCGATTCATTTAGAACTTCTAATTCAGGATTTTCAAGACGAGAAAGATGATCAGCGGCGAGATTTTCTGCTCCTCTTTTATCTCGGATTTCAATATCGAACTCTTGTAAGAGTAAGATCCAACGAATTAATCTTGGTTTAGCATCTTGATGTTATGCGAGGTGTATATAAAATAGTTATTAATTTTAGCAGGAAATACTATTAAATACGATACAATTTTACACAAGATATTTATTTATTTATAGAATGGATATACTTAAACCTTGCTACAACACTTATAGGCAGTGTACCTAATCGTACAGTAGTGTAGTTTTTAGTAAGTCCGGTTCGTTCCACAGGGAAATCTTTAAACAAAGCTCAACGCTATATTAGTTTACTTTTATAAAAATACAAATATATATATAAGTAATATTATTATTATAAAGGGGGGTTTTTACCGTTTAATGACCGGTTTGTCGATTTTAAGATTTTAGTCGCAGTTAAAACCTAATGTAAAATATAAAATAAATACAAGACTTAAATTAAAGCGTAAAGTAAATAACGATAATGAAATTGCGAATAATAAAAATAAATAAAAGTGCGATAATTAGAAGTGCAATTAAATATAAAATAAAGGAAATTAAATATGAAATAAAAGAATTATGCTTATTTAAACTTCCGTAATCATGATGTTTGACGTGTTGATTCTAGTTTTATGCCCATGGGTTAATTGTCCTTTGTCCTGGATTATTTAATATGTCCGTTTGGTTTTTGTCCATAACAGTCCATCAGTCATAAATATAAAGTGCGAGTGTCCTCATCAAATTATTCTTATACCCGAAGTTAAATATTCCAACTAATTGGGGATTCGAATTGTAACAAGGTTTTAATCCTTTGTTTAATGAATACACCAGGTTATCGACTGCGTGTAAACCAAGGTTTTACTACTTTGTTAACAATTACACCAATTACCCTTAAATGTAATTTCACCCCTGTTTTAATTATTCTAGTGGCTATTAATCCATTCCCGTGTCCGGTTAAATGAACAATTATTCGTACATATAAATACCCCGCCCATCGTGTCCGATCGAGTGTATATGGTAATTTATAGGGACGCCCAATTGTAAATCTTTATATTAACATTAACAAACTATCATTTAGTTAAACAAATATAAAGCCCATTAATAGCCCATAGTCTAATTTCCACAAGTGTCGTTCTTTTGTCCAAACCTCAATTATGGTACAAAGCCCAATTACCCAATTTTAGTAATTAGCCCAACATCATGATTACTTCGTTTTAAATAAGCATAATAATAACTTAGCTACGAGACATTAATGTAAAAAGGTTGAACATAACTTACAATGATTAAAAATAGCGTAGCGTTACACGGACAGAATTTCGACTTACACCCTTACAATATTCGCTAACATACCCTTATTATTAGAATTATAATTAAAATTAAAATATAAATTATAAATATAAATATAAATTTTACGTATGAATGAGGAAGAAAAAGATGATGATTTTGATCAGAATTCGGTTGGCTTTATAGGCAGTTTTCAATTTTGGAGCTCCGCGACTCGCGGCAAAAGCCTCTTCAAACTCCGCGAGTCGCGGAGGTTACTTTTACAGCTCAGTCCTTGGAGTTTTTCTCTGCCGACGTTTTTTTTTATTTATAAATATAATATATATATAATTAATATAATTAATTATATATTATATTATATTTATATACATAGTTAACTTGTAATTTTTAGTCCGTTGCGTCGAGCGTTAAGAGTTGACTCTGGTCCCGGTTCCGGATTTTCGAACGTCCTCGCGTACAATTTAATATCTTGTACTTTGCGTTTTGAATCTTGTACTTTTGTAATTTCGAGACGTTTCTTATCAATAATTAGAACCTTTTTTATTGTCTTTTGTACTTTTGAGCTTTTTGGTCGTTTGCCTCTTCAATTCGTCGAAACTGTCTTTTGTCTTCACCTTTTATTATACAAACGAATATCACTTGTAAATAGAACAATTGCAACTAAAAGCTTGTCTTTCTTGAGGAATAATGCTATGAAATATATGTTCGTTTTTAGCATTATCACATCTTGTTTCGAAAATAGGTATCTAAGAGCAGAATGGTCAGTATAGATCACCGTTTTAGCTATAACGAGATATGAACGAAATTTGTCAAAAGCAAAGACAATAGCAAGGAGTTCTTTTTCAGTAGTTGTGTAATTTGTTTGTGCTCCTTGTAACGTCTTACTAGCATAATATATAGGTTGAAATCGTTTTTCAATCCTTTGTCCTAAAACGGCTCCCATTGCAAAATCACTTGCATCGCACATTAGTTCAAATGGTAGATTCCAATTTGGAGTTATCATAATCGGCGCATTAGTGAGTTTTTCTTTAAAAATATTAAAAGATTTGATGCATTCATCTGAAAAGATAAATGGAGCATCCTTTTCTAGGAGTTTATTCATAGGAGTGGCAATTTTAGAGAAATCTTTTATGAAACGTCGGTAAAAACCGGCATGCCCTAGAAAACTCCTAACTCCTCTAACATTGGTGGGATGTAGAAGTTTAGCAATTACATCTACTTTAGCTCTATCCACTTCAATTCCTTCCTTTGAAATTTTATGTCCAAGAACGATGCCTTCTTTAACCATGAAATGGCATTTCTCCCAATTAAAAACTAGATTTGATTGTTCACATCTAATAAGCATTCGTTCAAGATTAACTAAACATGATTCAAATGTATCACCGAAGACTGAAAAGTCATCCATGATAACTTCCATGCATTCTTCTATCATGTCGTGAAAAATCGCCATCATGCACCTTTGAAAGGTTGCAGGGGCGTTGCAAAGTCCAAATGGCATGCGTTTGTAAGCAAAAGTACCATAAGGGCACGTGAACGTGGTTTTTTCTTGGTCCTCGGGTGCTATTGGAATTTGAAAATATCCGAAAAAATCATCAAGAAAACAATAGTAACTATTTCCGGCTAATCTTTTCAACATTTGATCAATAAAAGGTAAGGGAAAGTGATCTTTTCTGGTGGCGTCATTTAATTTTCTATAATCAATACAAACACGCTATTCTGTTACAGTCCTAGTAGTAATAAACTCATTTTTCTCATTTGTGATGACAGTCATGCCACCCTTCTTAGGCACGCATTGAACTGGGCTTACCTATGGACTATCAGAAATTGGATAAATTAAACCTGCATCAAGCAGTTTAATAATTTCTTTCTTAACAACATCTTGCATATTAGGATTTAGTCTTCGTTGGCGTTGTACATACGTTTTATGACCTTCTTCCATAAGGATTTTATGTGTGCAATACGAAGGACTTATTCCTTTAATATCATGAATCTTCCATGCAATAGCTGGTTTATGAGCTTTTAACACAGAAATGAGTTGAGATTTTTCATTTTCAGTAAGAGAAGACGATATTATTACAGGTAATTCAGATTCACCATGTAAATAAGCGTATTCCAAATGGTTTGGAAGTGGTTTTAACTCTAATGTCGGTGGTTCTTCTATCGATGATTTATATCGATATCTGTCTTCTTCTTTTAGCATTTGAATTTCTTCTGTTGTTGGTTCATATCCATTAGCCATAAGTGTAGCTAACATTTCAGTTTCATCAATTGGTTCAGTACCTTCTCCTAAAGAACATTCTCCTGTTCCTTGTAATTCTGGAAATTCTTCTAACAATTCTGCATGTGATTCTATAGTTTGAATATAGTAACATGTATCATCTGCAGATTGCGGTTGTTGCATTGCTCTATCAACTGAAAAGGTAACACTCTCTTCCTCTATACTTAGAGTCAGTTTCTTACTGAACACGTCTATCATTGCTTTAGCCGTGTTTAAGAATGGTCTTCCTAATATGAGAGGAACTTGAGAATCTTCTTCCATGTCCAGAATAACAAAATCTACTGGAAATACTAAAGTACCAACTTTAACTAGCATGTTTTCCATTATCCCTCTAGGATATTTTACTGATCTATCGGCTAGTTGTATGCTTATTCTTGTTGGTTTCAATTCTCCAAGGTCTAGTTTAGTGTATAGTGAATACGGCATTAAATTTATACTAGCACCTAAATCTGCCAATGCTTCTATTGAACTTAGACTACCCAAAAAACATGGAATTGTGAAACTTCCTGGATCAGATAGTTTTTCTGGTATCTTATTCAACAGCACTGCAGAATAATTAGCATTCATAGTAACAGCCGAGAGTTCTTCCATTTTCTTTCTACTTGTGATTAGATCTTTCAAAAATTTAGCATATCTAGGCATTCCTGAAATCACATCAATGAAAGGAAGATTTACATTTATTTGTTTAAACATATCCAAGAATTTGGATTGCTCGGCTTCAAGTCTCTCTTTTTTCATTTTACTCGGGTAAGGAAGTGGTGGTTGGTATGGTTTAATATAAGGTTTAGCTTTAACTGTGTTATCTTCATTAACCTTTTCAACTACCGGTTCTTTTTCCTTATCTTGTTCAGGTTGTGGTTCTTGTGGAGTAGGAATAGCTTCATCAGAAATTACAGGTATTTCAGGTGGTTTAAGTGTTGTACCACTTCTTGTGGTAATGGCTTTAGCTGTTTCATTCCGGGGGTTAGCATTTGTATCACTAGGTAGACTTCCCAGTTTTCTTTCACCTATTAACCTTGCTAGGTTGCTTACTTCTTATTCCAAATTTTGAATAGAAGCTTGTTGATTTCTAAATGATTGAGCATTTTGTTCATTTGTTTGTTTCTGAGATGTGAAAAACTGTGTTTGAGATTCAACTAGCTTCGTCATCATATTTTCTAAATTCGGCTTTTTATCATCGATTTGTGGTGGTTTGTTTTGAAAATTAGGTCTTTGCTAATTGTAAGTATTATTGGATACTTGTTGATTGTTAGGACCTTGTTGGTTGTTGTATGGAACATTGCGATTATAATTCTGGTTTTGATTGTAAATCGGTCTTGGCGGTTGATAATTATTCTGATAATTATTTCCAGGCCTTTGGTTTAGATATGAAACATTCTCTCTTTGTTCCATTGTTAGTTCAATACTGAGACAATCTTTTGTCAAATGTGGTCCTCCACACTGCTCACAACTAATTCGTATTGAGTGTATATCCTTAGTCATCTTTTCCATTCGTCTCTCGACAGCATCTATCTTTGCGGAAATGGAATCTAAGTCATGGCTAGAATCACCTCTAGCTGCTTTAGATGATCTAACGATATCTTTTTCTTGGTGCCACTCATGTGAGTGGGAAGCAGTGTTATCAATAATCTTATAAGCGTCAGTTTCGGTTTTCTTCATAATAGAACCACCAGCTACTATGTCTATGTCTTTCCTTGTAGTGATGTCGCATCCTTGGTAGAATATTTGTACTATTTGACATGTGTCTAAACCATGTTGCGGACATCCTCTTAATAACTTACCAAATCTTGTCCATGCCTCATATAGAGTTTCATTTGGCTTTTGTGTGAACGTAACAATTTCTCCTTGAAATCTTATGGCTTTAGATGCCGGAAAGAATTGTTTAAGAAATTTTTCAACTAAAACGTCTCATGTATCAATTGCCCCTTCAGGTAATGATTCTAACCAATCTTTGGCTTCTCCCTTTAAAGTCCAGGGAAATAACATGAGATATATCTGTTCATCCTCCACTTCTCTTATTTTAAATAGAGTACAGATCCTATTAAAGGTACGAAGATGTTCGTTAGGATCTTCCTTCGGCGCACCACTAAATTGGCATTGATTAGTCACCATGTGTAGAATTTGTCCTTTGATTTCATAATCTGGCGCATTAATGTCTGGATGAGTAATTGCGTAACCTTGGCCAGTGCTATTAGCTCGCATTCGGTCTTCCATACTTAAAGGTTCCAGATTTTCCATGATTGAATTTGTTGAATCTGAATCACTAGAGGATTCTGATTTAATGATTCGTTCCTTAACAATCTCTGTTTGAATGATTGGTGGTTCCGGAGGAAAAATTAATGGTTCAGGATCTATGAATTGTCCTTGAATATTCTCCGGATTCTCAATTGTGAGGTCGGGTTCAAAAAATGGATTATCGGAAATTTGAATTGGAGTACTTGGTCGACTGGATGACGATTCTAAAGAAAAATCAACGGCGACAATATTTGCTAGATGTCTTGATCGAGTTACCGGTGGTGAACGTACAAAAGGTGGTGAACGTTTTGCTCGGTGCATTCACTGAATATCCTATTAGTTTTTAAAAAGGAAGAAAAATTATATAAGTTATCCAATTAATAGACTTTTCTGATTTTGCCCACGTTTCGAATAGCCAAAAGATGCAGCAGAGGGGCAGGATTCGTTTGGTCTCAATATAATTGAGTACTGTTTGGCTCCAATAACCCGGTCCACGTACAAATCCAACTATTACTACGAACTAGAAAATTTTGATGTCTAACAATTTAACCGCTTAAAATAATTTTTCGTTGAAATTTAAGAAATTTAGATAAGAAATAGAGAAAATTCTAAGTCCTAAAAACTAGAATGTCGAGAAATAAGAAAGAAAAAGAGCGCGTCGAAATTAAAATTAAAATTGGAGAAATAAGAAAGAAAAAGAGTGACTTATAAAACTTTAAAACATTCGACTAACCCAACCTTATTATTATCACTAACTTAAAATTAAAATTGCAAATTGAGATTACTAATTGGAGTGATAATTGATACATAGGTAAAAGGCGTCGAAAAATAAAAATAAGAAAGTAGCGCGTTGAAACTTAAAAAGGAACTAAAAACTAAGAATTAAAAGTTGCGTCTAAAAATATTAAAGCTTACAAGTAAAACTATATCCCAAATGGCAATATCTTAAAAAGGTACTAAAATTTTAAAAAGGTGTCGCAAAATTCTAAAGCACCTAGATCTTAGTCTAAAGAAAAAGCACTTAAGGGATTTTATGGAAAATCTTAAAAATCTAGAAATAAAAATAACTATGGCAAAAACTATGATTTAAAACTAAAAACGAGCGAAAAATATAAATATTACGCTAAAAACAAATAAAAAGAGACAAAATATAAAAATATACTTAAAGTTGTAAAAAGTATAATTTTTATAAAAATATTATTTTTATATTATTTATTTTGTAAAAGTATTAATTTTATAATTTAATTAAACTAAATAAACTAAATATACAAAATAATAAAATTAAAACTAAATATTATAAAAATATAACCCTAATTAGGGTTTAATTAAATAATAATAATAATTACTCCGTATTTAATGCTGTTTAGGGTTTTACTGTGGCGTGTCAGGGGCCTTCATGCGATCGCATGAAGTTATGCCTTCGAGCTCATGCGATTGCATGAGATTTGATTTTGGGCCACAGTCTGGGCTGCTACAGTACCAGGCCGTGAGACTTTTTAATTTTTTTTTTCTGTTTTAAATTTTCTGTTTTATATAAATACAAAATATTTAAATAAAATTTATATTTTTACAAACTAAAAATAAAAATAAAGAAACTTTATAAAACTTAAATATTTAACAAACTCTTAAAAATATATAAATTTTGTTTTTCTTTTTATATTTTCGTATATTTAAAACGTATTTTTTACTAAAACGTATTTTTATAAAAGTAAACTTAAAATAAATTTTGTTTTTTATAGCGTTGCGCTTCCGGCATTTTAGCTGATTCCCGACAGCGGCGCCAAAAATACTTGATGTGCGTAGAGGTGTATATGAAATAGCTTATATTTTACTAGGAAAAATTATTAAATACGATACAATTTTACACAAGATATTTATTTATTTATAGAATGGATATACTTAAACCTTGCTACCACACTTATAGGCAGTGTACCTAATCGTACAGTAGTGTAGTTTTTAGTAAGTTCGGTTCGTTCCACAGGGAGATCTTTAAACAAAGCTTAACGCTATATTAGTTTTAATTTATAAAAACACAAATATATATAAGTAATATTATTTTTATAAAAAGGGGGGTTTTTACCGTTTAATGACCGGTTTGTCAATTTTTAAAACTTTAGTCGCAGTTAAAACCTAATGTAAAATATTAAATAAATAAAAGACTTAATTTAAAGCGTAAAGTAAATAACGATAATGAAATTGCGATAAATAAAAGTGCGATAAAATAAAATTACGATAATTAAAGAGTACGAAAATTAAAAGTGCAATTAAATACAATGACAATAAATAAAAGTACAATTAAATACAATAACAATAAATAAAATTACAATAATTAGAAGTGCAATTAAATATGAAAATAAAGAAATTATGCTTATTTAAACTTCCATAATCATGATGTTTGACGTGTTGATTTTAGTTTTATGCCCATGGGTTAATTGTCCTTTATCCTGGATTATTTAATATGTCCGTCTGGTTTTTGTCCATAACAGTCCATCTGTCATAAATATAAAGTGCGAGTGTACTCGTTAAATTATCCTTATACCCGAAGTCAAATATTCCAACTAACTGGGGAGGCTCACATGTGGTTGTTTTCTTCTGCCGACGGTTTTATAATATAATATAATATATATATTAATTTTAAGAATTAATTATTTATTATATTATATTCATGTGCATAGTGTAACATCCCGCCTTTTTCCATTTACTTTTCCGTTATACTAATATAAAGTCCGTTATATGTTTATAACATCTCCCGTTGATACGCGTTTGAATTATCTCGTTTAGGTAATTCCCGTACCCGTTTCCTAAGTTGAGGGACTAAAGTTGCCAAATGGAGAAAGAGATGACTAGGTCAACTAGTCAACTCTTTCCTCTCCATTCATTTTATCACCTCCCAAATAATACTTCACCTTTTTCTCTCAAAACCCTCAAACCTTCAATCATCATCCAAATTCGTTCAAGAAGGATTCGATCAAAACAAATTGCATATTTGAACTCCTCGTGATCTCCTCTTCATTTCCATACCGATTTCATCAATTTTGGGTAACTTTCTAAAAATCACTAATTCTTGTGTTCTTGAGATTTTTAAGTTATAAGGTTGTTAATTAGTGTCTATGGCTCGAGTCTAGTTTGTTTATGTGATTTGTATGCTCGTTTTTGATATTTTGATGTAACTAGTTCATATTGAAAGAATGCTTGCTTAATCTTGAGTTTTAGGTGTTCATATGTTGTTGAATGATGAAAGTTCATGTTTTAATTGTGTTCCTAACATCACTAGCTTCAAATTGGTATGTAGGTTGACATGGATTAGTTTCATATGCAAGATTGTTGAATTTGTGATTTTGGATTAGGGTTTGATGAGCTTTACATGAACTTTTGATGCGTTAAATGCTATGAGATATTGTTGTTAAGTGTTTTGTTGCAATGTGTGTTTGATTACCTTCGAAACGGCATAACATACATGTAAATTGGTTGCCCGAATCATAAAATGCGTTTTTGGAACTTAAACTTTGATTATGAATGTTTAATTACGGTTTTTGGTTGTTGTAAGTGGAAGTTTGATTGATGAAATGTGCTTAGTTGTATTCCTCGTCAAAATACCTTTCCAACGATATATGATAGGCATTATAAGTGTTTGCGGGTCAAGAGTTTGGTTGGAAAGGGTTTTGGCTCGTGCATACTTGGGAAAAACAGAAACAGACCTGCACAGATGGTGGCGCGGCGCGCCCCTACCCCGCGCGGCGCGCCGAATGGCCTGGACAGATTCTGACCTCCATGTCCCTTTTAACGTGAAATGTTTGACTAGCTACCGACCTCCGATTCACATGAAACTTGTTTTAATATACTTGTATATGAATAATTAGCATGGAAAATTTGTCCGGGACCCGACCCGAACATGTTGACTTTTTCGTTGACTTTGACCCGACCAAGTTTGACTTTTTGTCAAACTTAACCAATTAATTATGCAATCTTCCTAACATGCTTTTATACTTGTATCTTGCATGAAACTTGACAATTTGCTTCACATGCTATATTAATCGAGTCGTATTGAGCCATAGGACTAATTGAACATCTTTGACCCTTCGTGACTATCGTTATTGATACAACCTAATTGTTTAGGTCGAGACTAGCATTGTTCTTTGCACGTTTACTTGTTGAAGTACTATTTCACTCTTGCAATCAAAGGTGAGATCATAGTCCCACTTTTACTCTTTTAAACTTACTTTTGGGATGAGAAAACATAAACGATTCTTTTGAACTAAGTGAACACAAGAACGGGAAAACAAACATTCTACATACGAGTTTAGAACGAAAATCCTCAATCCGATTATCATTAGTTACATCAGATGGTGTAAGCGAGAACTTATGTTATATGGCCATATGGGTTTGACAAACCCTCATTCAAACGGTTCGCTACCGTTTACGAATGAAATATATTTTCGGGAACAGTGTTGTTCTAGCACTAATTGATGGGGTATTCAACGGACGGAACGTTAAGCTTTGATAATTGGGTGCTCGTGAATATTAACTTTTAGAATGTACTATGGCTTTATCGATGTTGCAAATCTTGTGGTTCAACTTACTATTACTCATTTACTTGTTTAAACCTATGATTTCACCAACGTTTTCGTTGACAGATTCTCTATGTTTTTCTCAGGTCCTTGAACTTAGGTGATACATGCTTCCGCTCATACTATTTGATACTTGCGTTGGATGTCGAGTATACTTGCATACGTGGAGCGTCTTTTTGACTACTTTTAATCGTGTCGCACGTGTTTCATACAAACTTTAAACATTGTTATGTACTTGTTATGGAAACTACTTTTGTAAACTTTGAAACACCCTTATTTATGAAATGAATGCGACATACTTTTCGGTCAAACTTTGTTATAAAGACTTACGACCATGTAATGGGACCATACGTAGATGACGCCGTCATTTGACGATTTGTCGGGGTCGCTACAAGTGGTATCAGAGCTTTGGTTGTAGGGATTTAGAGTTCATTGGTGTCAACCCCGAGTCTTAGGGTACATTGGTGAGTCTAGACTACAACCGGCATATAGACTTGACGTAGGAATTACTTGACTATTTGTGCATTTATACTCGAACTCTCTTACTCATATCTACTCTTATCCTATCTAAATCTTGCGTTGTATAATTTAATTGACACGCCACCTTGACTATATGATGTAATGTCGAATGCACATATGAATTAGGGTAATATAATTCCCGGAAATTATATTACGGTGACTCATATGAACATACCGACATTATGACATAAAGAATTTAAGGCGGGTCAAGGATAATTTTCTCTCTATCTATATCCCATATCACGGTTAGTATCATTTAGAATACTAACCAACGGTATTCTTTTGTTTTGAAGGAACAATGGCTCCTCGTCGTGTACGCCGCAATGAAACTCCCGAACAAGCTCTCGAACGGATGATAGCTACCGCCGTAGATGCGGCCATGGCCGGTCACTCTTCCAACAACAATAACAATAACAACAACCACAACAACAACAACAACAACAATGGGGCCGGTAACTCAAACGAGGGATGCTCCTACAAAGCTTTCATGGGGTGCAAACCTCACACTTATGATGGAACCG
Organism: Rutidosis leptorrhynchoides; assembly: GCF_046630445.1. Classification (NCBI taxonomy): domain Eukaryota; kingdom Viridiplantae; phylum Streptophyta; class Magnoliopsida; order Asterales; family Asteraceae; genus Rutidosis; species Rutidosis leptorrhynchoides. Next base: position 420,792,903 of record NC_092335.1, on the reverse strand, counting down.
GTGGACCGGTTGTGCTTACTCGTTGGTTTGAACAAACCGAGGCCGTCTTTAGCATAAGCGGTTGTCGGGATCAAGACAAGGTCAAATACTCCACCCACACGTTCTCCGGTGTTGCTCTCACTTGGTGGAACACCTATGTTCAATCGGTGGGTACCGATGAAGCTCATGCCCTCTCTTGGACCGATTTGAAGGAAAAGATGATTGTCGAATATTTTCCGCGCGAAGAAACCCGAAAGCTTGAAGAAGAACTAAGAGCTTTGAAAGCGGTCGGAAACGATCTTAAAGCTTATAATCAACGCTTCGCCGAACTATCCTTGATGTGTCCTAATCTTGTTAACCCCGAATCTCAAAGGATTGAGCTCTACATGCTCGGTCTTCCAAAAAGCATCAAACAAGGGGTAATGTCATCCAAACCCACTACTCATCAAGCCGCTATGAACATGGCTCGCCAATTAATTGAAACGGTTGACGAAATCGTAGTGCCGGCTCCTAAGGCCGAGGACAAGTCGGGTGGCAACAAAAGGAAATGGGAAGCCACTCCATCAACTAACTACAACAACAACACCTTCACCAAAAAGCCCTTCAACAACGACGGCAAGAAGGGTTATGTCGGAAACTTACCTTTGTGCAACAAGTGCCACAAACATCATTACGGCGAATGTAACAAGCTAATTTGTCACCGTTGCCAAGGAGTTGGTCATAGGGCCAACAATTGCACAAGCACCGCCCCCGTCGCTCGAAAGGGGCCCAATCCTCCAAAAACGGTCACTTGTTACGAATGTGGCCAAACGGGCCATTATAAGAACGAATGCCCGAAAAAGAAAACCAACCCCAACAACCGAGGCCGAGCCTTTAACATCAACACCGAGGAAGCCCGAGATGACAATGAACTAGTCACGGGTACGTTTCTTCTCAACAACACTTATGTTACTTGCTTATTCGATTCGGGTGCCGATAAATGTTTTGTGTCTAAGACTTTGACTCCTACTCTTTGCACTCCACCACACCCCTTAGATACTACTTATTCTATCGAAGTGGCCGACGGAAAACTCTTAAGTGCCGACAAATATTACCGGGGGTGTACTTTGAACATTTTGGGTAAGGAATTTGAAATTGACTTGATACCCATGGAATTAGGGAGTTTTGATGTAATAATCGGTATGAATTGGATGGTCAAAAATAAATCTCACATTCTTTGCGATCTTCACGCAATTCGAATTCCTATCGAGAATGGTGAACCATTGATTGTCTATGGCGACAAAAATTGCACCGGACTCAATCTCGTTTCGTGCCTTAAAGTTCGAAAGCTACTTCGCAAGGGTTGTTTCGCGATTCTTGCTCACGTTAAGAAAGTCGAGTCCGATGATAAGCATATCGATGATGTGCCCATTGTTAGTGACTATTCCGATGTATTTCCCGATGAATTGCCGGGTCTTCCACCTCCTCGACCGGTTGAATTTCAAATCGATCTTATTCCAGGAGCCGCACCTGTAGCGCGTGCACCGTATAGACTCGCTCCATCCAAATTACAAGAATTACAAAGTCAAATCCAAGAGTTACTTGACCGTGGTTTCATTCAACCTAGCCATTCACCATGGGGCGCTCCGATTTTGTTCGTCAAGAAGAAAGACGGATCCCTACGAATGTGCATTGATTATCGTGAACTAAACAAATTGATGGTTAAGAACCGATATCCTCTTCCTCGCATTGATGACCTTTTTGATCAACTACAAGGTTCTCGTGTATACTCAAAAATCGATCTCCGCTCGGGTTATCATCAATTAAGGGTTAAGGGGGAAGATATCTCCAAAACCGCTTTCCGGACTCGTTACGGTAGTTATGAATTCCTTGTCATGCCTTTCGGTCTCACTAACGCACCGGCGGTGTTCATGGATCTCATGAACCGCGTGTGCAAACCTTACCTCGACAAATTCGTTATCGTGTTCATCGATGATATTTTGATCTATTCTAAAAACGAAGAGGAACACAAAGAACATCTCCGACTCGTGCTCGAGCTCTTGAGAAAAGAGCAACTATATGCCAAGTTCTCCAAGTGTGAATTTTGGTTAAGGGAAGTTCAATTTCTTGGTCATGTTGTAAGTGATCAAGGCATTAAAGTCGATCCCGCAAAAATCGAAGCCATTAGTAAATGGGAGACTCCTACTACTCCTACTCAAATTCGTCAATTCTTGGGTCTCGCCGGATACTATCGTAAATTCATCAAGGATTTCTCCCTAATCGCTCGTCCTTTAACCGCGTTAACTCACAAGGAACGAAAATTCGTTTGGACATCCGAACAAGAAACCGCTTTTCAAATCTTGAAAACTAAGCTAACCACCGCTCCTATCTTGTCACTTCCCGAAGGCAATGATGATTTTGTTGTATATTGTGATGCCTCGAAAAACGGTTATGGATGCGTATTAATGCAACGAAAGAAAGTCATTGCTTATGCCTCTCGACAACTCAAAGTTCACGAACGAAACTACACGACACATGATCTTGAACTCGGTGCCGTCATCTTTGCACTTAAGCTATGGAGACATCATCTTCTTGGTGCCAAAAGTACCATCTTTACCGATCACAAAAGTCTCCAACATATCTTCGATCAAAAGCAACTAAACATGAGACAACGAAGGTGGATTGAGACCTTGAACGATTATAATTGCGAGCTTCGTTATCACCCCGGAAAGGCAAATGTAGTGGCCGATGCCTTAAGTCGAAAGGAAAGAGCGGTGCCTCTTCGTGTCCGAGCTTTAAACATCACCATTCACTCCAAACTTAGTAGCCAAATTCGTGTAGCCCAAGAGGAGGCTCTTAAAGACAACAACATCGCACGCGAACTTTTAAACATTCTCGTCTCCCGATTCGAAGTTAAGGAGACCGGACTTCGATATTACGCCGGAAGAATTTGGGTGCCTAGATATGGCGACTTACGAAACCTCATTCTAGACGAAGCCCACAAATCGCGATACTCGATTCATCCCGGCGCCAATAAGATGTACCACGACCTTAAAGAACGATATTGGTGGCCGAACATCAAAAAGGAAGTCGCTACTTACGTTGCCAAATGTTTGACTTGCGCTAAAGTCAAAGCCGAACACCAAAGACCGTCCGGGTTACTTCAACAACCCGAGATCCCGCAATGGAAGTGGGAAAGGATCACGATGGATTTTATCACCAAACTACCAAAAACGTCAGGCGGTTATGATACTATTTGGGTCATTGTCGATCGCCTCACCAAATCCGCGCACTTTCTCGCCATGAAAGAGACCGACAAAATGGAGAAACTTGCACGACTATACATTAAGGAGATTGTAGCCCGACACGGTGTACCTTTATCGATTATCTCCGACCGAGATGGTCGTTTCGTTTCTAGATTTTGGCGTACGTTACAAGAAGCGCTGGGAACGCGTTTGGACATGAGCACCGCATATCATCCTCAAACCGATGGACAAAGCGAACGTACAATTCAAACCTTAGAAGACATGTTACGAGCTTGCGTGGTGGATTTCGGAAAAGCTTGGGACAAGCACTTACCTCTCGCCGAGTTCTCTTATAACAATAGTTATCACGCGAGTATTAAAGCCGCACCTTTTGAAGCGCTATATGGCCGCAAATGTCGTTCACCTCTTTGTTGGGCCGAGGTAGGCGACGTGCAAATCACCGGACCCGAACTCATTCACGAAACCACCGAGAAAATCGTTCAAATCCGAGATAGGCTTAGGACGGCCCGAAGTCGTCAAAAGAGCTATACCGACAAACGACGCAACGATCTTGAATTTCAAGTCGGTGACCGAGTAATGTTAAAAGTCGCACCTTGGAAGGGTGTAATCCGTTTTGGGAAACGCGGGAAGCTAAATCCGCGGTATATTGGTCCTTTCGAAATCTTGGAGCGTATTGGAACCGTTGCTTATCGTTTAGATCTTCCGCCTCAATTGAACTCCGTTCATCCTACCTTCCATGTATCTAACTTGAAAAAGTGTCTTGCCGAACCCGATATCGTCATCCCTCTCGAAGAACTTACTATTGATGACAAACTTCATTTTGTGGAGGAACCGGTTGAAATTGTGGACACCTCCGTCAAGACATTGAAACAAAGCCGAATCCCGATTGTCAAGGTTCGTTGGAATGCCAAAAGAGGACCCGAGTTTACTTGGGAAAGACAAGATCAAATGCAAAGGAAGTATCCTCATCTATTCGTGAATTCGGAAACGCAAGATCTCGAGGAAGAAACAACGACTACTACGCCTACCTAAATTTCGGGACGAAATTTCTTTTAAGGAGTAGGTAATGTAACATCCCGCCTTTTTCCATTTACTTTTCCGTTATACTAATATAAAGTCCGTTATATGTTTATAACATCTCCCGTTGATACGCGTTTGAATTATCTCGTTTAGGTAATTCCCGTACCCGTTTCCTAAGTTGAGGGACTAAAGTTTCCAAATGGAGAAAGAGATGACTAGGTCAACTAGTCAACTCTTTCCTCTCCATTCATTTTATCACCTCCCAAATAATACTTCACCTTTTTCTCTCAAAACCCTCAAACCTTCAATCATCATCCAAATTCGTTCAAGAAGGATTCGATCAAAACAAATTGCATATTTGAACTCCTCGTGATCTCCTCTTCATTTCCATACCGATTTCATCAATTTTGGGTAACTTTCTAAAATCACTAATTCTTGTGTTCTTGAGATTTTTAAGTTATAAGGTTGTTAATTAGTGTCTATGGCTCGAGTCTAGTTTGTTTATGTGATTTGTATGCTCGTTTTTGATATTTTGATGTAACTAGTTCATATTGAAAGAATGCTTGCTTAATCTTGAGTTTTAGGTGTTCATATGTTGTTGAATGATGAAAGTTCATGTTTTAATTGTGTTCCTAACATCACTAGCTTCAAATTGGTATGTAGGTTGACATGGATTAGTTTCATATGCAAGATTGTTGAATTTGTGATTTTGGATTAGGGTTTGATGAGCTTTACATGAACTTTTGATGCGTTAAATGCTATGAGATATTGTTGTTAAGTGTTTTGTTGCAATGTGTGTTTGATTACCTTCGAAACGGCATAACATACATGTAAATTGGTTGCCCGAATCATAAAATGCGTTTTTGGAACTTAAACTTTGATTATGAATGTTTAATTACGGTTTTTGGTTGTTGTAAGTGGAAGTTTGATTGATGAAATGTGCTTAGTTGTATTCCTCGTCAAAATACCTTTCCAACGATATATGATAGGCATTATAAGTGTTTGCGGGTCAAGAGTTTGGTTGGAAAGGGTTTTGGCTCGTGCATACTTGGGAAAAACAGAAACAGACCTGCACAGATGGTGGCGCGGCGCGCCCCTACCCCGCGCGGCGCGCCGAATGGCCTGGACAGATTCTGACCTCCATGTCCCTTTTAACGTGAAATGTTTGACTAGCTACCGACCTCCGATTCACATGAAACTTGTTTTAATATACTTGTATATGAATAATTAGCATGGAAAATTTGTCCGGGACCCGACCCGAACATGTTGACTTTTTCGTTGACTTTGACCCGACCAAGTTTGACTTTTTGTCAAACTTAACCAATTAATTATGCAATCTTCCTAACATGCTTTTATACTTGTATCTTGCATGAAACTTGACAATTTGCTTCACATGCTATATTAATCGAGTCGTATTGAGCCATAGGACTAATTGAACATCTTTGACCCTTCGTGACTATCGTTATTGATACAACCTAATTGTTTAGGTCGAGACTAGCATTGTTCTTTGCACGTTTACTTGTTGAAGTACTATTTCACTCTTGCAATCAAAGGTGAGATCATAGTCCCACTTTTACTCTTTTAAACTTACTTTTGGGATGAGAAAACATAAACGATTCTTTTGAACTAAGTGAACACAAGAACGGGAAAACAAACATTCTACATACGAGTTTAGAACGAAAATCCTCAATCCGATTATCATTAGTTACATCAGATGGTGTAAGCGAGAACTTATGTTATATGGCCATATGGGTTTGACAAACCCTCATTCAAACGGTTCGCTACCGTTTACGAATGAAATATATTTTCGGGAACAGTGTTGTTCTAGCACTAATTGATGGGGTATTCAACGGACGGAACGTTAAGCTTTGATAATTGGGTGCTCGTGAATATTAACTTTTAGAATGTACTATGGCTTTATCGATGTTGCAAATCTTGTGGTTCAACTTACTATTACTCATTTACTTGTTTAAACCTATGATTTCACCAACGTTTTCGTTGACAGATTCTCTATGTTTTTCTCAGGTCCTTGAACTTAGGTGATACATGCTTCCGCTCATACTATTTGATACTTGCGTTGGATGTCGAGTATACTTGCATACGTGGAGCGTCTTTTTGACTACTTTTAATCGTGTCGCACGTGTTTCATACAAACTTTAAACATTGTTATGTACTTGTTATGGAAACTACTTTTGTAAACTTTGAAACACCCTTATTTATGAAATGAATGCGACATACTTTTCGGTCAAACTTTGTTATAAAGACTTACGACCATGTAATGGGACCATACGTAGATGACGCCGTCATTTGACGATTTGTCGGGGTCGCTACACATAGTTGACTTGTAATTTTTAGTCCGTTGCGTCGAACATTGAGAGTTGACTCTGGTCCTAGTTCCGGATTTTCGAACGTCCTTGCGTACAATTTAATATCTTGTACTTTGCGTTTCGTGTCTTGTACTCTTGTAATTTTGAGACGTTTCTTATCAATAATTGGAACCTCTTTGATTGTACTTTGTACTTTTGAGCTTTTTGGTCGTTTGCGTCTTCAATTCGTCGAATCTGTCTTTTGTCTTCACCCTTTATTATTTAAACGAATATCACTTGTAAATAGAACAATTGCAACTAAAAGCTTGTCTTTCTTGAGGGATAATGCTATGAAATATATGTTCATTTTTAGCATTATCAGAAATTAAAACCGACAAGGACAGACACAACTTGTCATGGGGCAAACTTGAACGTTTAGTCTAAATATCACGCTTTGGCATAACTTTAGATCCTGCGGGAGATCAACTTTACAAACTAAATCTTGTGGTCTAAAACAACGGTCAAACTTTTGTTAAACCTATGAACTTCACTCAACCTTTTTGGTTGACACTTTAGCATGTTTTGTCTCAGGTGCTGTTTGATTCAAGCTTACTTATCTACTGCTTATATGATGCTACTTGGACATAGGATCAAGATATTATCGCATATTTTACTATTGCATTTAAACATTTACTTTATTCCGTTGTAACGACATTTCATTTTCCGCTGCGTACTCATTAAAGTTAATTTTCTCATTTAGTATTGTTCTCCTTATTATAATATGTTGGTATATTTTGATATTAAGTCACATTTCGCCCAGGCCCTAACTAGGGGTGGGATAGATTGGTATCAGAGCAAACCATGCTGTTATAGAGAACCAGGATTGCATCTTTATGTGTGCTTTATTTGCTAGCTAGGGTGCCTTAACAATCTAGGAAACTATAACCTTTCCTGCCTTAGACTTTAAAGCACTTAGGATTACCCTCTAATCTTAACATTTATGCTTTTCAAAACTTGACTAAAAGATTCTAATCAAAGTCTCTTTCCGAATGATAGGATGTCAAACTCAAGCGTTAACAAGCCCAACAAGGCAAATCACAACCCTACTATCGAAGTAGGTGTTGGACACTCTGAAGCATCAAGACCTGTTCGTAGTCCTTCTTACAGTCCTGCTTCACCAAACTATAGTCCAAATACTCTGCGAAATTCACAAAGGTCTCCTCAATATTATCCAACTCTGAGAATTGAAGAAAAAGGAAAACGTCATGAAGAAGCCGGTCCATCAAGGAAGAGAGCCCGGACTCCTTCTTATAATGATGCTGCTAAGTATGAGGATTTGCTTCGCCACATGGCGAGAGTGGAGGTCCGTATGGATGAGAAGGACCGCGAAGTTAAGAAGTTGGTGGAGGAAAATGTTGAACTAAGAAAAGAATTAAGGCTCCTAAAGTACGAGGAAGAATGCAACACTCGTTGGGGGAAGCAATTACTTGCTCATCTCCAGGAGGATATTGACTTCCGAATGAAAATGGAGAGAAGCCGAGTCAACAAATAACTTGCCTTAAGGGAATACGACACCAATGCCATTAACAGTCATGTTACCAACCTCTACGACAATCTCGAATATCTCTATGAAAAGCAAAAAGGGAAGAACGAGCGATATGATAAGTTTATCCAAGAGACTCTCGACTCTCAAACCGAAAGGCTAGAGAAACTTGTGAAGGATAACATGGAAAAAGTGATGAAGCAGTTTGAGGACAAGAAGAAGAGATATGAAGATTATTTCAATCTTAATATTCTTTAGTTATCTTTCCTATTTTTCCATCTATGTAAAGGCTATGCCTTAAAACTATTTCTAATTTCGAATCGTGTAATAAGGCTTATTTAATGCCTCGTTCCTTAATAAAATAAAGTGTTTTATTTATATCATGTGATATTAATACTTTATCTTATTCCTACTTGTAATTGCTCAACCCTATAATTTGTTAACTTATCCGACTTATGTTCACTTATGTAGCGACATCATGGTTCGTCCAGCTGCACCTACTGTTAACAATATCGTCTTGACTACTGAGCAATTCCAACAACTACTCACTGCCGCACAAGGCAACAATCAAGCTAACAATGTTAATCCTTAACCGAAACCTTGTTCCTACAAGGATTTTTCAAACTGTCATCCTCCTGCATTTAAGGGAACTGAGGAAGCTGTCGAACTAGTCTGTTGGTTCGAGAAAATGGAATCTATATTCCGTATTTGCAACTGTGGTGATGACGATCGAGTAAAGTATGCCACTAGCTCATTGGGTGGTAATGCTTTGACTTGGTGGACTGCTCATGCCAAGTCCGTAGGAATTGATAATGCTAATGCAATTTCATGGGATGAACTCAAAATCATGATGGTCAACAAATTTTGCCAGAGGAGTTAAGTTCAGAAACTTGAAGCTGAGTTCTGGGAACTCAAGGTCAAGGGTACTGATATTGAGAACTACACCAATCGTTATTTGGAACTTTCTACTCTATGTCCTGAGATGTTTCCTACCGAAGCTAGAAGAATTGAACGGTATATAGAAAGTCTTCCCGAGGATGTTCAAGGGAATGTTATAGCTGCCGAGAAGGTTACTCTGGATACTGTGATTCTTATGGCACAAAATCTGATGTTGGCCAAGAGAAGAAGAGTGTCGGCCAATAAGCAGGTTGAAACCAAGGGTAATGATGGTAAGAGGAAGTTTGAGCCATCTCAAAGTTCAGCTCAGAATGATAATAAGAAGCCTGCTGATAACACAAGGTCAAATTATAAGGGTACTTATCCCTTCTATATTCGTTATGAGAGGCATCACCCGAGGAAGTGTACTGCGGTTTGTGCGTTGTGTAAGAAAGTGGGACACGTTGCTAAGACGTGTAAGACTCCTCCAAAGGATAAGGCTATTGTTCCAGCCAAAGCTCCTCCAACCTGCTATACTTGTGGAGAAAAGGGACACATTAGTCCTAATTGTCCTAAGAAGAAGGATAATCCCGCTACTGGAGCTAATGCTACTGCTGCGAAGGGTCGTGCGTTTGTTATCACTGCTGCTGAAGCCCGAGATGAGGATGAGGTCATCACGGGTACGTATCTTGTCAATAATTGTTATGCAACTATTTTATTCGATACTGGTGCCGACCGAAGTAATGTGTCTAGTGATTTTTGTACCCTATTTACTGAAAAGCCATAACCCTTAGAAACTAAATGATTAGTAGAAGTAGCCAACGGAAAGATCATGCAGGTCAATAAAATCTATAAAAATTGCAACTTAATCTTAGCCGATAAGGAATTTAAGATAGACCTTTTGCCGGTCGAACTAGGAAGTTTTGACGTTGTAGTCGAATGGATTGGTTATGTCCATCACATGCTGCTATCATGTGTTACGATAAAAATGTTCATGTTCCATTGGGAAATGGGGAGACTCTCATCATCCAAGGTGAAAAGAGTGGTTCCAATCTCAACATCTTCTCCTGTATTAAAACTCGCAAATACCTTATGAAAGGTTATCCAGCTATTTTAGCTCACGTTAAGATGATTGAATTGAAAGAGAAGCGTATTGAAGATGTACCAGTGGTTAAAGACTTTCCCGATGTGTTTCCCGAAGATCTTCCTGGTCTTCCACCTCCTCGACAAGTTGAATTTCAAATTGATTTAACTCCTGGTGCTGCTCCTATTGCTAAAGCGCTGTATCGTTTAGCACCCTCCGAGATGAAGGAATTATCCAACCAGCTCCAAGAACTATTGGATAAAGGTTTCATTCGTCCTAGCTAGTCCCCATGGGGAGCTCCTATTCTGTTTGTTAAGAAGAAAGATGGTACGTTAAAGATGTGCATTGATTATCGCGAACTTAACAATCTTACTATCAAGAACCGTTATCCGTTGCCGCATATTGATGATCTATTCGACCAACTTCAAGGGTCAAGCGTCTATTCAAAGATTGATTTGAGATCTGGTTATCACCAACTCCAAGTGTAGGAATCCGATATTCCTAAGACTGCTTTTCGTACTCGATATGGACATTATGAATTCTGTGTCATGCCTTTTGGTTTGACCAATGCTCCTGCTGTATTCATGGATCTTATGAATCGTGTATGCAAGCCTTACCTCAATAAATTCATTATTATGTTCATTGACGATATTTTGATCTATTCCAAGAGTGAGAAAGAGCATGAGCAACATTTGCGTATGATTCTTAAACTCTTAAGAAAGGAACAACTCTATGCTAAATTTTCTAAGTGCGAGTTTTGGCTCAAAACCGTACAATTCCTTGGACATGTTGTTGATAGAGAAGGAATACATGTCGATCCAGCTAAGATTGCTGCTATTCGGAACTGGGAGATACCAAAGACTGCGAAACATATTCGCCAGTTTTTGGGACTTGCTGGTTACTATCGAAGGTTCATAAAAGATTTTTCTCTCATTGCTAAACCTCTTACAAAGCTAACTCAAAAAGGGAAGAAATTTGAGTGGTCCAAAGAACAGGAATCTGCTTTCAAGATTCTGAAGGAGAAATTGACCACAGCCCCGATTCTATCTTTACCTGAAGGTACTGATGATTTTGTTGTTTACTGCGATGCTTCGTAGCAAGGCTTTAGTTGTGTTTTAATGCAACGTGAGAAGGTTATCGCTTACGCATCTAGGCAGTTGAAGAAACATGAAGAAAACTATACCACACATGACCTTGAGTTAGGTGCCGTGGTATTTGCATTAAAGATATGGAGACATTATTTGTATGGTACCCATTTTACGGTGTACACTGATCATAAAAGTCTTCGACACATCTTTGATCAAAAACAGCTGAACATGAGGCAAAGATTGAACGATTATCACTGTGAGCTGAAGTATCATCCTGGCAAGGTGAATGTAGTTGCCGATGCCCTTCGTCGGAAAGACGATGTTAAACGTATTCGTGCTCTAAACCTGAAAATCAAATCAAATCTTATCTCACGAATCTGTGAAGCTCAATTGGAAGCCATTAAACCGACACTTATCGAAGGTGAAGGACCCATTGGTTTTGAGAACCAACTTCAAGTGAAATCTAATGGTACACGGTATTTTGGCAACAGAATTTGGGTTCCTCGTTTCGGTAATCTCCGTGAACTAGTCTTGGATGAAGCTCATAAGACTAGATATTCTATTCATCCCGGTTCCAGTAAGATGTATCACGATGTGAAGAAATTCTACTGGTGGCCTAATATGAAAGCCGACATTGCTACTTATGTTAGTAAGTGTCTTACTTATTTGAAGGTCAAGGTCGAGCATCAAAAGCCTTCTGGTCTGTTGACACAACCTGATATTCCGTAGTGGAAGTGGGAATGTATCACTATGGACTTTGTTACTAAGTTACCTAAGACTACAAACGGTAACGATACTATTTGGGTCGTAGTTGATCGTCTTACTAAATCTGCACATTTCATACCGATCAAGGAAACCGACAAGATGGAGAGATTAGCACAGCTTTATATTAAAGAAATCATCTCACGTCATGGTGTTCCTATCTCGATTATTTCTGATCGCGACAGTCGATTTGTTTCTAGATTCTGGAAAACTTTACAATCTGCTCTTAGAACTCAACTCGACATGAGTACAGCCTATCATCCTCAAACTGATGGTCAAAGTGAACGGACTATTCAAACCATGGAAGATATGCTACGTGCTTGTGCAATCGATTTCGTCAAAGGTTGGGATAGACACCTACCTTTGGTTGAATTTTCCTACAATAACAGTTATCACTCTAGCATTAAAGCTGCACCTTTTGAAGCTTTATATGGACGGAAGTGTAGATCCCCTCTGTGTTGGGATGAACTTGAGGACAGACATTTAACTAGTCCTGAAATTTTCCACGAAACTACCGAAAAGATCATTCAGATTAAGCAACGTTTATAAACTGCCCGTAGCTGACAGAAGAGCTATGTCGATAAGAAACGAAAAGACATCGAATACCAAGTTGGAGATAAAGTCATGTTGAAAGTATCCCCTTGGAAAGGTGTTGTTCGCTTCGGTAAGCGAAGTAAACTCAGTCCACGATATGTAGGACCTTTCACAATCACTGAAAGGGTCGGTCCTGTAGCATATCGATTAGAACTACCAACCGAACTCAGTCAAGTACATGATGTGTTTCAAGTCTCAAATCTTAAATGGTGTCTTGCTGATGACACGCTCGTTATTCCTCTGGATGATGTTCGCATTAATGAGCAAATGCACTTCGTTGAAGAACCTATAGAAATCATGGAAGGAGAAGTCAAACAAACGCGTAAAAGCAACATACCTATTGTTAAAGTTCGGTGGAATTCGCGTAGAGGCCCCGAATATACCTGGGAATGCAAAGACCACATGAAACAGAAATATCCCCATCTCTTCTCAACTGCTGATGCAAACGAGGAAACTACCTAAAAACTTCGGGACGAAGTTTTCAATACCGGGGAGGTACTATAACGACTCTCATTTTTCCATTTTATATTTCTCATTTTTCCATTCAATACTTTTCCTTATTAAATGCCCAATAAAATAATTAAACTTAATAAGTAAACTTTAATCGATAAAGGTTAAGCGTTAAGAATTATAAAATACGATAATTAACTTTGTACATTAATTGACAAGTTAATAAAAATAATAAGTTAATAAACTTTTGTGAGTAAATAAATAACTAAAAAGACTTGTGTAATTAAAATGAATAAACTTGAATAATTAAGGGTTATTAAGCTAAATTAAAATACAAGGACTTAAGTGAAAATATTAAAACTCTAGCTCATAAAACCCTAGCCAATTTGGAAGGGAAAAATTACCCTTCTACCCCTCTAAATTTTTGGCCCAAATCACCACCATAACCCCTTCTCCAAGCCTACTTGTTCCCTAAGTAATTCCTTATTAAAACCTAATTCTAGAATGCTCCATTCCTCCCTATAAATAGACCCCTAAGTTAAATCATTCCATGTACCAAATCATAAACAAATCCCTCACTCAAATCTCTCTCTCTCCCTCTCTAATTTTCGGCCAAAACTGAAAATTCACCACCACCACCATCGAAATCCTCAAGGGTTTCCAAGAAATCTTCAAGTGTTCTTCGCGTTCTTCGTGTTCTTCAAGAATCTTCAAGGTGTTCTTCAAGATATTCAAGGCTTTGATCTTCCTTCTTCATCAAGTTCTTCTTTTCTTCGTTAGTCATCTTCGAATCTTCAAAGGTATAACATAAAACCCTAATTTATTTTTTTAATTCTTTGATCTTTGTTTTAATCTATATTCACATAAAATCATAAACACATAAACATAAGAACAAACCTAGATCTATACATGTAAAAAAATATAAATCTATACATATACATATATATCGACACATATACATATATACATGTAAAAAAATATACACATATATACATATACACGACATTATATATGTATACATACTAAAACCCTAAATCCTAATTTAACTTATACTACTTTAATTAAAACCCTAGTTTTATTAAAAACCTAATTAATTATTAAACCCTAATTCATTAAACATAACCCTAATTATTTAATACCTAAACCCTAATCATTACCTAATCATTATTACATTAAATAAAACCCTAATTTACTAAACCCTAATTTATAAAACCCTAGGACATTAATTACTAAACCCTAGTTAATTAATTACTACTTTAAATAACTAACTCTAATTAATGAAACCCTAATACTACTTATACTATTAATTAACATGTATACACTATTACTATTACTAGCACCTATAACCTGCTACTTATATTATAACACTTAAGAACGTTTTGGGATATGTATTAGAGATGTATAGATCTTCAAACTTTCTTGACGAATGGTTCTACGAGACTCTAGACAGAGGGTTTGGACTTCCGATTTAAAGGGTCCTATGGCTCAAGCCCCTAGATCTCAAATGGTCATTTGAAGGGAAAGGGGTGATTGGAAGCTTATCTAATACGACAAGTATCCTAAAATGGAAAACACTCTTTAAGTAGAAACTTTCTAAGTATAGAAACTTACTAGGAATAGAAACTTAGTGAAACAAACTATACATAAACACGTACTTAAACTCAAACATGGGCAAAACACTTAACTACTCTTAAATGTCAATAGGTTGACTTTCCTGCTCACTCGTTTAACTCTCTATTCCGAGGAATAACTCTCTCTCTACTTACTAAGGTGAATTCATAGCCCCTCTTTACTGCTAGCAAACTTACTTACTTTACTTGGGGTGAGACACATGCTGTTTTTACTTTTTACACTTTAGACACAAGTACCAAACTGTTAAACTATGCTATACCCGGCTATGTCCGACTAAGTCCCTACAGTGATATTTTTAATTGCTGCTGCATCCTTAATTATTAGGGGTAGGCCTATCGGGAGTAACGTTCCTGATACATTTGACTCAGTCTTTGTATTACTTGATAATGAAATTAAAACCGACAAGGACAGACACAACTTGTCATGGGGCAAACTTGAACGTTTAGTCTAAATATCACGCTTTGGCATAACTTTAGATCCTGCGGGAGATCAACTTTACAAACTAAATCTTGTAGTCTAAAACAACGGTCAAACTTTTGTTAAACCTATGAACTTCACTCAACCTTTTTGGTTGACACTTTAGCATGTTTTGTCTCAGGTGCTGTTTGATTCAAGCTTACTTATCTACTGCTTATATGATGCTACTTGGACATAGGATCAAGAGATTCTCGCATATTTTACTATTGCATTTAAACATTTACTTTATTCCGTTGTAACGACATTTAATTTTCCGCTGCGTACTCATTAAAGTTAATTTTCTCATTTAGTATTGTTCTCATTATTATAATATGTTGGTATATTTTGATATTAAGTCACATTTTGCCCAGGCCCTAACTAGGGGTGTGATAATTTTGGATGTCTATCAATTTAACCGCTTAAAATAATTTTTTGTTTTGAAATTTTAGATAAGAAATAGAAAATTCTATGTCCTAAAAACTAGAGCGTCGAGAAATAAGAAAGAAAAAAAGTGCGTCGAAAAATAAAAGGTCAAAAAATAAGCGTCGAAAAATTATAAAATGCAGCGTCGAAACTTAAAAGTTTAAAAACTAAGAATTAAAACTTATGTCTAAAGGTATTAAAGCTTAAAAGGAATTCTATACTCAAAACGGCAATAACTTAAAAAGTACTAAATTCTTAAAACGGCGTCGCAAAATTCTAAAGCACCTAAATCTTAGTCTAAAGAAAAATCACTTAAGGGATTTTACGACAAAGCCTAAAAATCTAGAAATAAAAATAACCACGGTAAAATACTAGTCTTAAAACTAATTACGAACGATAACTATACAACTACGAATAAAAAGATACAAAATATAAAAATAAAACTTAACGTTATAAAAATACAATTTTTATAAAAATATTATTTTCATATTACTATTTAATAAAAGTATTAATTTTATATTTTAATAAAACTAAAAACACTTAATATTACAAATTTAATTAAAACTAAAACTAATTATATTAAATTACTAAACCCTAATTATAATTAATAATAATTAATTTTTAACCCTAATTTCGTAATAAATGAGGTATCAGGTCAGGCGTGTCAGACGGCTCCGCGAGTACGGATGTCTTCTGACCAATAAATCCGCGAGTGCGGAGGATACAGTTTCAGATGAGCTGCAGGCTCAAATTACACAGGTTCAGTTTTTTTTTTAAATTTTAATTTTCCGTTTTGTTTTTTTTAAATATAACTTAAATAAAACTTATATTTTAACGATTACTTATTAGATTTTTATAATTCTAAAAAAAAATTAAACTTTTTAATTAAAACACCTAAATAGATATATATATTTTTTTATGTTTTTATATTTTTGTTTTTAATATTTAAAACTTATATTTTTACAAAAATAGATTAAAACTTAATAAAATATATTTTTATATTTTTATGTTTTATGCGTTTCGCTTCAGCGTTGAATTTTTCCCCGGCAGCGGCGCCAAAAATACTTGATGTGTGCAGCAGCGTATACGAAATAGTTATATATTTACTACGAAATACTATTAAATACGATACAATTTTACACAAGTTATTTATTTATTTATAGAATGGATATACCTAAACCTTGCTACAACACTTATAGGCAGTGTACCTAATCGTACAGTAGTGTAGTTTTTAGTAAGACCGGTTCGTTCCGCAGGGAGCTAGCCAAGTTTAACGCTATATTTTTAAACTATAGTTGTATATATATATATATATATATATATATATATATATATATATATATATATATATATATATATATATATAAGTAGTATTATTATTATAAAAAGGGGGTTTTACCGTTTAAAGACCGGTTTGTCGATTTTAAAACTTTAGTCGCAGTTAAAACCTAATGTAAAATATTAAAAATAAATATAGCTTAATTTAAAGCGTAAAATAAATAACGATAATTAAAGTGCGATAAATTAAGGTGCGAAAAATAAAATGACAATAAATTAAAAGTGCGATAATTAAAAAGTACGATAATTAAAAATGCGAAAAGATATAAAATAAAGAAATTATGCTTATTTAAACTTCCGTAATCATGATGTTTGACGTGTTGATTTTAATTTATTACCATGGGTTAATTGTCCTTTGTCCTGGATTATTTGATATGTCCATCTGGTTTTTGTCCATAACAGTCCATTAGTCATAAATATAAAGTGCGAGTGTCCTCGTCAAATTATCCTTATACCCGAAGTCAAATATTCCAACTAATTGGGGACTTAAACTGTAACAAGGTCTTAATACTTTGTTTAATAATTACACCAGGATATCGACTGCGTGTATCCCAAGGTTTTAATACTTTGTTAACAATTACGCCAAGTATCCTTGTACATAATTCACCCCTGTTTTAATGAGTCCATTGACTATTAAACCATTCCCGTGTCCGGTTAAATGAACGATTATTAGTATTTATAATTATCCCGCCCATCGTGTCCGATCGAGTGTATATGGTTATTTATAGATACGTCAAATTGTAAATCTCTATATTAAATTAACGAACTATCATTCAATTAAACAAATATAAAGCCCATTAATAGTCCATAGTCCAATTTCTACAAGTGTCGGTCTTTTGTCCAAACCCCAATTATGGTACAAAGCCCAATAACCCCGTCTTTAATATTTAGCCCAACATCATGATTACTTCGGCTTAAATAAGCATAATAATAACTTAGCTACGAGACATTAATTTAAAAAGGTTGAACATAACTTACAATGAGTATTAATCGCGTAGTGTTACACGGACAGAATTTCGACTTACAAACTTACAACATTCACCACTATAACCTTATTATTATTAAACTTAAATTAAAATTAAAATTAAAATTATAAAATATATATATATATATATATATATATATATATATATATATATATATATATATATATATTTACGTATATAGAAAAGAAAGAAAAGGGGTAATGAATCGATCAGAATGCGCGGCCTTTTATAGGCCCACGTTACACTGTTGAGCTCCGCGAGTGCGGAGGTTTTCTTCATCAAAGCTCCGCGAGTGCGGAGGTCTGGAATCCAGCTCATAGATCAAATTCAAAACGTGGGCTGCGTATAATTATAATATATATAATTAATTATATATTATATTATATTCTTGTGCATAGTTGACTTGTAATTTTTGGTCCATTGCGTCGCGCACTGAAAGTTGGTTCATGTCTCGGTTCCGGATTTTCGAACGTCCTTGCGTACAATTTAATATCTTGTACTTTGCGTTTTACGGCTTGTACTATTGTAATTTTTAGACGTTTCTTATCAATAATTTGAACCACTTTGATTGTACTTTGTACTTTTTAGCTTTTTGTTCGTTTGCGTCTTCAATTCATCGAATCTGTCTTTTATCTTCACCTTTTATTATTTAAACGAATATAACTTGTAAATAGAACAATTGCAACTAAAAGCTTGTCTTTCTTGAAGGATAATGCTATGAAATATATGTTCGTTTTTAGCATTATCACGCACAAATAAAACCGTCCATTTCGGCCATATCAAGAGGGTAGCTAGTTTTTGATGACCAAGTCTTTGATGCCATAACTGAGCAGAATCATAGCAAATAGCATTATAACTAAAAGAATTCATCTTACAATAATCAATAGCATTAAACAAATAAAGACCTCCAGAACATCTACTTGTCCCCACAGTTTTCATCAATTTCAAGTCCTGAATATAGCAGTAAGATTCATCAAAACCAACAAACAATTTGCTATCTTTAGACAATTTACTAATAGAAATAAGAGTAACACAATAGTCAGGAACAACTAAGATATCAAATAAAGTAATGTTATCAGTCAATTTTAAATTTCCAACTTTTATAATTCTGGCTTGCGTCCCATTAGGATGACCAACAGTAAGATGTAATTTAGAAATATCAACAACATCATAAAGACATTCTTCATCAGAAGTCATATGTTGATTAGCACCAGTATCAACAATCCAACCTTGAGACTTATGTCTCATTGTCTTAGAATTATTAACTTTAAAAAACTCAGTGAATCTTTCATTAAAAAGTTTACTGTTATTAACAAACATACCACTCATATTAGAACTCATCTCTACAACAGGACTCTTGTCAGATATAAGATTCAAAATTTTCATCATTTGATCCTGTGAAAAACTTAAAGGAACAGAAGAAGAGAAAGTAGAGCAGTCCTGACTACTATTAAGATTAGTATTATCCACAATAGAATTATTAGAAGCATTTTTAGATTGATTAAAATTATAATTCTTTTTCTTATAGCCAGGTGGATAACCTTTTATCTCAAAGCATCTTTCAATTGTGTGGCCAAACTTTTGACAGTTATCACATTTTAAATTCATATTTGGACCTCTTCTTGTGTTATCAAAACCAGGTTTAGTAGTAAAAGTTGGAGTTTGAACTTTCTGATTTTGACTTTTAACAAAAAAAAAGCAGAAGCTTGAGTTTTATTACTCTTCCCATCAGTATGTAATCCTCTATTAGATTCTTCCCTAGACACTACTGCAAAAGCAGTTTTGACATCAGGAAGAGGATCCCTAGTAAGAAGATTACTTCTGACAGGTTGATAAATATCATCAAGCCCCATCAAAAATTGCATCAACTTAATAAGTTGATTATGAGCAGTGAAACCATTTGCAGCATTACAAGTACAAGCAGGAAGTTTAGTTAAAGCATCATATTGTTTCCAAAGTGTATTAAGTTAATGATAATAATCAGCCACATAAGATCCACTTTGAGTTAAAGAGTTAATCTTATGATGCAAATTAAATGTAACAGACCCATCAACTTTGTCATATGTATCAGAAAGATCTTTCCAAACAGCAGATGCATTATTAGGAAAAATTTGACCCATATAAAGTTCTTCAGATATAGAACTTAAGATCCATGAAAGAACAACAGAATTACATCTATCCCACTGACTTGCAAGTGCAGGGTCAGTGGTACTCTTTACACAAGTACCATCAATAAAACCTACTTTATTTTTGGTACCAAGAGCAAGTAACATAGCACGATTCCAAACATTATAATTCTCAGTACCAATAAGTTTATAACTAATTAATGGTGTACCAGTAGTATCAGAAGGATGCAAATATAAAGGATCACCAAAATCAAGTTTGTTAATAAGAGTAAGAACATTTTCATCAGCCATTATAAGCAGATAATAATCACAATAAGATAAACACAAATATATGTATAAAAAACACAGATAATCCTAAAGGATAGCCTTAGCAGGGACCAAATAGATGAATTCTCAATAGGAATTCACCCCAAGCCTTACTGCGGGTCCTCTCTTCTACAAGAAGAAATTAAAACAATCAAATAAACAATTAAACAGATATAAAAGATAACACAAAAAACAAGTAACACAGAAAGATATAAGAAACAAGAAAATATAGATTGCACAAAAAACAAGTAACACAGAAAGAATGAAGGATTTCTGTAGATCAGAAATCGGACTAGATTACTAGTCACCAGTGAATAATAACAAAATAAAAAATAAATGGTTAAATTCTTGTAAACACAAGAATTAAAACTAGATAGATCTAGTTACCAGCGAAAAATAAAGAATACTTACAGAGGTTTCTTTCTTGAATTAAGAAAGAAACAATAGCACCTTTAATAACGCAGCGGAAGAACAGAGAGCGTGTGGGTTTCAAACAAACCCTAATAGGTAAGATAACAAATCACGAACACAACAACAATCAATGATTAACGATCACCCACAGCTCCGTAACGATACCCAAACAGATTGAAAATCACGAAAGCGAAACAATGAAACCCTAATTCTTCTGAGATGAAGAATCGAAGAATCAAATCGAGCGATGGATCATCCATCGCTCTGATACCATGTAAAGAAACCTTACAAATACAATAATCGAACCAGAAATCTTCCAATCACACAAATACCAAATCTGATATCTAAATAATAAACAGATTTACACTCAATGAAAGAAGAAATCACTTAACAACTGAAGTCTAACAATGAATTAGACTATAACGAATTAAAGAACAAAAATCTGAAGATGTATATCTCATGAATGAAAACACCAGAGAGAATGTGCAGCCGATGAAGATGATAAAGTGATCGGATCAACAATCTGAAACCCTAATCCAAGCTTTAAATATAGCATCAGAATTCCAATATTGCAACTTAAGTCCTTGTAGAATAAATAATGCTCTATAGACACAAACTTCAGAATAGCTTCAAATTTACTATCAAAAATAACACTTTGAACCCCTCAACTTCAAAACCTGAAAAATAAACACTAGAAAACACCACAAATTAGAACAAGATACATACAATGACTTATTCATTAAGCTTGAAGTTCAATATAGTTTTAACAAGAATAATGACAACTTTGCTTAATTAACTTTAGTATTTTCGACAATAATATAACATTTCTTTAGATTTATACTTTATTATATTTTTATTTTTATATATCATTAAAATATGTTTTAGATAAAGACACTCTATTATCGTTCTCGTTACCTCCTGGTTCATGCGATATATTTATATTCAACTTCTTAAATGGCAATTCCAATTCATTTTTCCTTTAAAATAATTGGCCCACATTCCGTTTATGATTAATATTTTTTGTTTAAACCATATATACTAGGAGAAGGAGGTTGAGTCGTAAAATCCCAGTCTTAGATTCCTTCTTTCTATTTATGCTTACATGATATTCAAGCTTTTTACTCGAAAGGGTTGTTGAATATGGATTAGGTATATATTTTTTTCTGACTTAAAGTTAAATACTGGCCGTCCATGATGGTGATGTTTAGATAAAGGATAATTTGAAAAGGGTTGTTTTGTTGAATATGGGTTAGGTATATATTTGTTTTCAGACTTAAAGTTCAATACTGGCCAACCATGATGGTGATGTTTAGATATAGGATAATTGATAAACTTCCTCTGTCCTACATTAACTGTGTCGAGACAAAAATAATACAGATTAAGATTAAGAAAAAGTCACATATGTACTTTTTCCTTACTTTACAATTTTATACTCATTTAATTAATTAAGAAACTCTTTTACTTATGTAATTTAATTAATTAATTAGAGACAATATGATAAATTTGACTTTTTTTTCGACAACTCAAATTAATTAAAGGATGGGGTACTATATAATGAGGAATGAGGAGAACCCCCAACGTACAAAAATCTATATCAATTTCAGCAACAAAAAAAAAAGGATAAAAACACCCTCCTACTTTCCGTATGAAAACGATACCACTTATTATTCTCCTCTTATTCTTTCTTACTTCTTCTGCTCAAATTCTTGATCAAGCTTCCAAAAATGGCCATAAAGTTTTCAAATTGGAAGATACTGAAGAACCCCATGTCAAAAGATCCGATTTTCCATCTGGGTTTCTCTTCGGAGCAGCATCTTCTGCTTACCAAGTCGATTTTCAGTCCTTTCTTTAACTTTTTCGTTCATGACTAAAAATATTTATTATTCAAGATCGGCTTGAAATGTTTACAGGTGGAAGGAGCTTATCTTGAAGATGGTAAATCATTAAGCAACTGGGATGCATTTTGTCATTCTGTAGGTTAGTTTTGTTCATTCTCCAGTGATTTATTAATTAATAATCGAACTATATATATTCAAGTGATAATTATACCATCTATGTTATTAGGATGTGCAGAAAATGGAGTAAATGGAGACGTTGCAGATGATCATTATCATCTGTTTATGGTAAAACAGATTGTTTTGTATATACTCTCCTAGTTTTTTTTTTTCTTTTTTCTTTTTTGTGTGTGTGTGTGTGTGTGTGTGTGTGTAAAAAATAGATTTCTTTTGTTTGAATTTTGAGAACTTTTAATATATGCAGAGAGACATTGAGTTGATGCATGGACTTGGTCTAAAATCATACCGATTTTCGATTTCATGGGCTAGAATTCTTCCTAGAGGAAAGTTTGGTGATGTTAATGCTGCAGGCATTATGTTCTATAACAAGATCATAGACAACTTGATTCTCAAAGGTGAGCGCTATGAGTAAAAAATATTATTTCTACGTACACCTTATCATAAAAGTTTTTATTACTTGCTAGTCTTAAATTCGAAGTCATATGTTATTTAACATCACAAGTTGGTAACTTTTACAAATTTAAATCTTTATTCGCGAATCTTGATTCAACCGATGCAGGAATTGAGCCCTTTGTGACGATTTTCCATAACGATTTTCCTCAAGTACTTGAAGAAAGACACGGGTGGCTAAACTCCGAAATGCAGTATGTCTAAGGAACACCAATTTATATTATTCCATTAATATATCAGCATTTGTGTTAGCTTATCATATGTATAATGTATAATGTATATCTATTTTACTTGCAGGGAAGAGTTTGTATATCTGGCGGAAATTTGTTTCAAGTTTTTTGGAGACCGAGTAAAGTATTGGGTCACGATTAATGAACCTAATATGTTCGTAGAATTGGCTTACGTACTCGGAACTTTTCCACCATCTCGTTGTTCAGAGCCTTTCGGCAACTGTTCTGAAGGAAATTCGGATATCGAGCCTCTCATCGCTATGCACAACATGTTGTTGGCCCATGGCAAGGCAGCCAAGTTATATCATGAAACTTTTCAGGTATTCAACTTAATTTAAATCTAAACTATTTAAGTAGTTACCAATGTTTTTATTTTTTTTGTATGCAGTTTTTGCTCAATGTGTTTTTCGGTAGTTATGTTTTTCAGTCTCGAGCCTAGCTATTATTTTGTTTGTATTCTTGCTTGGCCTCTTTCATCTTTCGATGAACTTGCCATAATTATACAGTTTTCGTTATTTTTGCAAAAAACATAAATAAATAAATAAATAAAACAATTTTGAAAGTTATTACTTCATTGTTTTACCGTACATAGTTAGTTAACTTAGACCTATTGTATTTGAATGTGCAGCCTACGCAAGGTGGTTTAATTGGGCTTGTTGCATATTGTTACATGTTTGAACCATTAACAGATAATGAGCTTGACATCGAAGCAGCCAAAAGGGCATTTGCATACAATGTTGCTTGGTAATTTTCCCTTCTCGAACTTTATACTCATCATAACGAAAAGTCAAAAACTATGAATAATAATATGATATTGGTTCTAATCTGTGCCGCTAAACAGGGTATTTGATCCGTCAATATTTGGACACTACCCTGAAGAAATGCGAAAATATCTTGGAAGTAAATTACCAAGTTTTTCTAGTGAGGAAAAAAACTTCATGAAGAACAGTATCGACTTTATTGGCATCAATCATTATTCGGCTATATATGTTAAGGATTGTATTAATTCTAGTTGCACTGCAACTGGAAATCGTGCGATCCAAGGTTTTCTTGACACAGTTGTGCAACGTAATGGCGTCCCAATTGGTGAACTTGTAGGAACTCTATATTTTTGGCCTCATTATCTTTTATTTTAGTTATGTTATGTATAATGTTTTTTTTTTTTTTTTTTTTTTTTACCTTTATTGATTAAACAGACCGGGCTAGAATATTTATACGTTGTTCCTAGCGGAATGGAGAAGATTGTTAACCTTATCAAGATTCGTTACAATAATAAACCAATGTTTATTACTGAAAATGGTAAGTTTCATAACTTTTTATTCCAACATTTAAGGTAATGCTATTATGCTTTAATGATTATTCTGTTTCTTGCAGGGTATTCGTCACCTGATGTGAACGCACAAGTTAATGAGATAGTTAATGACGTAAAGCGAATTGAATTTCATACTGCGTACCTTGCTTCTTTAGCCAATTCTATAAGGTTTGCAGTTAGCTGTACAATTTTTAATTTAGTCATTAAAATTTACACTATGTTAAGTAAATTAGGTACCCATCAATAAACCAGCTTTAGAAGCATAAAAAGTACCATTTCTGATGATTTGAAGAATTGTTTGGTTTTTAAAACAGAGATGGAGCAGATGTACGAGGATATTTTATATGGTCTTTGATGGATAGCTATGAATGGAATGTTGGTTATGATGCGAGGTTCGGGTTATACTACGTGGATCGTAAAACACTAACTCGAATACCAAAACTTTCTGCAGCATGGTATAAGAACTTTTTAGCAGATAACAATGTTGTTGTTGATATAGATGCATCAAGACACAAAAGATCAATTGGGAAAAATGTTAGTATATAAATATTGTATGAGACAAGCTACCCAAAACTATCGTTGATCTATTATTTATTTAATTCTTTGATGATAAAAGGACCAATAATTGCCCTTTTGGGTTGTTAATTTGTTATATATACTATCTAATATCCATAACTTTCTTGATGAGTTGTATACCATGGATTGTGTGCATTCTTGTATGTATTTCAGTATGTGTGTGTTTCAGAATTAAAGACTAGTTTTAAAAATTTGAGCATATGACCCGGAATTGCATGGTTTTGTAAGATACAGAATGTTTCTTTTTTTAATGGCAGAATATATGTAGATAGCAACTAACAAAGAGCTTGAGAAAATTACAAAGGATAATTAAACTATTTGTTTAACTAGTAACTTTAGGATCTCTAACTTTTAACCATAAAAGCAAAAAAGAATACAAGATTATCAAAATATCGCTTTTTCTAATGCTAAAAGAGGAAAAAAAATTATGGGGTTGGGTAACCCTTAGCAATTATATCTTAGCCCATGTATTTAGGAGTTGAGTCTAGCCCATTTATATTGTTAGGATTTAGCTCTTTATATATCTATGTATTATGTATTGTTAAACATTCAGAAATAATGTAACGCATCTTTATTCTAACATGATAATAAGAGCTTAGGTTTTCTCCTTTAATTATAAAACCTACTGCTTACACTTCAAAATCACGGCGCAAAAGCTTTGAAGTTTTTTTTTTCCTTCCTTGATTGGTTCCACGAAGTCAACTACAACAATCAATTTATTTAGCAAGTTGTACAAAGAAAGCATAAGGACAGAATGCACGTGTACACATAGGCAATCTTTTCAAATTGAAATTTATTATTTGCTTTCATATTGCAATTTCTATTATTGCTTTCAAATCAATTGATATTTTGTCATTGAGGAATTCAATTCGTGAGGTTTACAAAGTTAGAATTCAATCTCATTTCGGTTAGTAAATTTATTCGTGATAATATTGTCTCTATTGAACTTCATCCTTTTGGATTTTCTGTGAAGAATTATCTAACGCGTTGTCTTCTCCTCCGATGTGACAGCGCCGGGGATCTCTACCCTGTCACTTCACCATCTATAATAGCCTAGCTTTGGGCCTAGTGGTAATAACCTATTTACTCTTATGTGTTAATAGAATTATTTTAATAATTATGTGTTATATAATTATTGCGTATGGGATAATTTGCGTTTTGTGATAAGGGTCACAAAATATATTTTCTTTTGTGAATTGGACTTGGAATAAATAAGTTATTAAAGATTTTGGGTTTCTGGTAAATACCTGTGTGTTAGACGGAAGAAGTTACCTATATGTGAAGAAACCTAAATTAGATATACACGTCTGTACGTTCTTATCCTTACCATTTTTTAGACGGAAAAAGTTACCAATATGTGAAGAAACCTAAATTAGATATACATGTCTGTATCAACCCTAAATCACCCTCTGCTCTTTAAATCTTAAAATCAACAAGTACAGATTTATAACAACCCTCACATTTCCATACTTGAATTGACTAATTTGCCTATAGGATGGGTTGTTATCCATACGTAATATATAATTAAATTCAACGTTGATCAAATATTTATTTTTAGTCGACACGTTTTGTTAACTAAAGTTTACACTAATTATATAAAATAACTTTAGTTAATATTAATATTAATGTGTATTATATTTAAAACTATATGTAACATAATTATTAATTAAATGATAAGTTATTTTAATCATTATATATATTTTTAGCTTATAAAAAAAAAGAGATTTTTTTTATAAATTAAATAATGAGCCCATGAATTTTGACTAAATATTTTCAAAGATAAAACTTATTAAAAACATTTTTAACATGTTTTCTTTTTTTTGTCAAAATTGGCACCTTTATTTTATTTTATTTTGTTTTTTTTCTTTTCACCAACCATTTTTACCTATAAATACATGGCTTCTCATTCATTTTTTTCTTGCCAAAAACAAAAACTTAAGTTATTCTCTCAAAACCTTGAAGAAAATTTGAGGTACTTTCTATTTTTATTATTTTTTTAATATTATCGATTATATTTATATTTATTGTATATTCATTGTAAAATTCGAAATTAATTATGTTTACATGTTATAATTAGTATTATAAGTATTATGATGTATAAAAATAATTTTGATAATTTATGGAATATTATTTATAATTAAATACGAATTATGTAGTATTTAAACGTAAAAACAATGTAAAATTCGTAATAAATATTTTTAACCAAAAATAAAATATATATAATTTTTTTCTGAGTTTATAAAACTTATATAGATCTGCAAAAATTATAAAAATAATTACTTGGGTTGAATTGGTAATTAATATATAATTAAACTCAATTATTATGTAATTCGAAGGTAAATTAAGAATAAATATAAAATAATAAAAAATATTTTTTAATATTTTTTCTACAGGTTATTAGACTGATAGAAACTTATACAATTATAAAAATAATTGTTTGGGTTTATTTAGTAATTATGTAGAATTAAACTTGTTTTGTGAATAAATTAAGGGTAAAAACAAAAATAAATATAAAAATATAATAAAAACATTTTCTTAAATTTTTCTACTAATCTATATGATTAACTAAGACTATAAAAATTATATATATAAATTTTAAATATTTAATTAATTATTTAGGCATTTTTAGATAATGTTCGATTAATAAAACACTATTATTTTTGAAGTAATTTAGGTATTATAACCCGAACTTCTTTAAACTAGGAGCTTACTATAAGTGGAAGCTTTTCATAAATAGTAGGTTTCCAATAGAAACTTTTAAAAAATATGAACTTTTCTCGAAAACCGTCACTGTTAATAAAGTTGCTATATTAATAAACAAACTTTATGTCTGTTAGACATTAACCAATCAAAGATTATATCTCTAGGTTAAGATCTCCGATCACTTACTCCGTTCATTCTTCTTTGCGTGGAATAACTTACTTGCTACTAAGGTGAACTTCATAGGCCCACTTTTTACTGTTTCATAACTGTTTTTATAACTTTTGAGGTGAGACACATGCTTGCTTTATAACTGTTTTACGCTTAGACACAAGTACTAATTTGTTAACTATGTTGTTGTGCTTTTATTCATGCTAAATCCCTACCGTAATATCGTCAATTGCTACGTTTAAATGCAAACATAATTATTGTGAGTAGGCCTATTGAGAGTAACGTCTCTAACCATTTGATCGTTGGTCTTTGGTTACATAATAATGATTCCACGACACTGACAGTACAAGGTGTCACAGGGTAAATTTTGTTTAGTAGCGATATTACAAACTGCATCAACACTTTTAGATTGATATTTCCATATCAATCAATTTTAAACTAAATCTTGTGATCTATCATTATTATCCAAATCATTGTTTATGATAAACCTATGAACTCACCAACCTTTTGGTTGACACTTTTAAGCATGTTTTATCTCAGGTACTTATATATTATGTTTCCTCTGTAGAACTTTGATGTACTTAGAAGTTAAGTCATGCACTGGGACTAGAGTTAATATCTGCGTCAATGTCGATTCATGACGGGGTGTTACAAGATTGAAGATTGAAACTTTGTGCACCTAATCCTTTGTGATTTCAGGATCTTAACAAGGTAAGTATCTTTGATTTGGGAAGAAGAAAAAAAAACTGATTACCTAAGAAGAGTGGAGAAGGAAAAAAAAAGATCCGAAAATATGGGAAGGAAATCAGGAGCAATCGTTATGCTCTAATTACCATATTATTTTCCAATGATGATTTCCATTCCCATTCAATCAATAAATACATAAAGATATTGGCTTTACAATAAGACAACCCAATATAAACATACAACTAAAAGGGCAAGCCCAATACAAACATAAATACAATATATACTGATTAATAACAACGAGTTGAGCTCGAACTTTTTACGTGATTCACCAGCCGAGATCGAGTTAAGAATTTAAAGCCCGAACCGAGCCGAGATCGAGCTAAGAGTTTAAAACCCGAACCGAGCCGAGTTCAAGCTCGAGCTTTCTAAAAATTAAACGATCCCAGCTCGAACACTACCAAGCTTGGGCTGGGCTCGGCTCGTTTGCAACCCTAGGTCCTAACGAATAATATAGGCTGTTTAAAAAAGACCCAAAAGGGCCTTGCTATAATGTTAGTTAGACTATGATTTTTTTTTCCTAGGGCCTTTAATTGTTGTTTTTATGTTTATTGTATTTCGTCTTCGCTGCTTCAGTTGTGTTTTCCTAGTTCCACTATTTCTTAAATCTCCTATTATATATATATATATATATATATATATATATATATATATATATATATATATATATATATATATATATATATATATATATATATAATTGGCCCCCTGAAAATCATGTGCTCCGAGCGGTCTATCACATTAATCCTCCTTCGGGCCTCCCCTGTTTAGTTTCATTGTGTATATTGCAAGTGTCGCTATCTTTACAGTTGCTGCTATTTTCCTTTATGTTTCGTTAAGGTTTACATATATTGTTTAATTAGTTTTTAGTGGGCCGATTTACTTGTGATACTGTTGGTTTGATATAAAATTATTTCCTTCTTCTAAAAAGAACGAGTCATACACTGATACGACAGGAACTCACCTTCAGGCCATAGATGAACATGCAACTCATGATGTCGAGCAACTGCCATAGGAACCGAAGACAATAGCCATTCAACACATGGGGTAACTATCCAAACCGCTACACATGTAGACATCAGCATAAGTGCAGATCAAAAAACGTGAAAGGACTAAAACAAAATAACGCGCTTCCAATTTAACCATCAAACCAAAAAAAAGAACATGTCACTGGTTGACAACTTTCAGTGTGTGTATGTAGCGATGAGTGTGACCTCACGTAGACGTTTACACCGATTTGTTTAAAAAAACCACTGGATACACAATTAATCAGTGACTAAACCAACACCAAAAAAATATATGTTAACTTAAACAAACACACATAACTATAAATTCTACTTTTGACAAAATATTATTCAAAAGAAATAACGAACAAAACAAAAAATTAAAAAGCAAATACAAAATAAATGAGGCTCATATCTATGTATAAAATCAAGCAACGGATCATGAATTGTCATAGCTGCAACCTGTAGGTTGTCCTGCCAATATACAAATTCAATTTTCACATTGCTCAACTCCCGCATATTCATCATCACAACCTAAATTCTTTGAACCTTTTTTATATAAACTACTTATCTTGATTTGGAGTTGTGAGTAGCTTCATAAATTTACTCTGATCGTCTACAAACAGAGGCACTGCCATGTCCAAGGGTTGCAACCAAAATACGCATAGTGGCTGCCGTGTAAGAAAGATAGTAGCGAAGCTGCTCAAAACAATTTGAAGTCATTCAGTAGAACAAACAGTAGTCACTTCCCACAATCATCACAAACCTGGATTTAGTACAATAATTTAGAGTTTGAGAAAAAAAATAACTCAATGTCTGACATGTTGGAATAATGCTCCAGCAAAGAAATGTATGTACAAACTAAAACAATATCATGAAAATTCAAAAATACCCAAATTATGAGAGCATTACTTCATTTCTAACATAAACAACCATGTATAAGTAAATAAAGCCATAATAGATTATGAATCATATTCCCTTCTTGCATCATATCCGTGTATATACATGTATCACATATCGTAAATTATATACCAAAAGTGAGGTAAAATAGAAAGAAATAAAGCCGTATATGTAAAAAATCCTTGTGTGTCAAATAAACGTACATAACTGATGTGTGCAGCGGGGTGTACGAAATAGTATTAATTTTTACTACAAAATGCGACGAAATATTACACAAGTTTTATTTATTTATTTATCGAGTGGATATACCTAAACCTTGCTACAACACTTATAGGCAGTGTACCTAATCGTATAGTAGTGTAGTTTTTAGTAAGTCCGGTTCGTTCCACAGGGAGCTGGTGAAGTTAACGCTTATATTATTAAGTTTATTTGTAAAAATATATATATAAATAAGTAGTAGTATTATTATAAAATGGGGGTTTTACCGTTTAATGACCGGTTTGTCGATTTTAAGCGTAAAAATAAATGATAAAAATTAAAGTGCGTAAAATAAATTGCGATAAATAAAATGACAGAAAATAAAATGACAGAAAATAAAAGTGCGATGAAAAATACAATAAAACAATTATGCTTATTTAAACTTCCGTAATCATGATGTTTGACGTGTTGATTTTAATTTATTACCATGGGTTAATTGTCCTTTGTCCTGGTTTATTTGATACGTCTATCTGGTTTTTGTCCATAATAGTCCATCGGTCATAAATATAAAGTGCGAGTGTCCTCGTCAAATTACCCTTATACCCGAAGTCAAATATTCCAACTAATTAAGGATTTAAACTGTGACGCAGTTATCACTTCTGTCAACAATTACACCAGTTATCACTGTATGTAATCTACCCCTGTTTTGATTAGATATGAATATTAATTTACCCACTTGATCAGTTTGATTAATCAATTACCCAACCCGAATAATTAATTAAATGATTATAATAGATTCCATATGAACGTCACTAAATAGGACAACCATAATCATTATTAATTATTAGGATAATTAATTTGAAGATAGGTTCGACAGACTCCAATGAGTTGTCACTCAATTAGACAATACCCCCCATCTATTAATAGTCAATAGTCCAATTTCCACAAGTGTCGGTCTTTTGCCCAAACCTTAATTATGGTACAAAGCCCAATTACCCAATTTTAGTAATTAGCCCAACATCATGATTACTTCGTTTTAAATAAGCATAATAATAACTTAGCTACGAGACATTAAATTAAAAGGAAAGACATAACTTACAGTGGGTATTAATATCGTAGTATTACACGGGCAGAGTCTTGACTTAAAACCCGTAAATCATTTGTTACAATACTAAACTAAATCATAATTATTAAAATTATAATTAAAATTATAATTATTTATTTATGTTATATGTTTACAGAGAAGGAAAAGAAAAAGATGTGTTTGAGTTCGTGCATAAACTGCCTTTTTATAGGCATTTGGCCAGATTTTTACTGCCATGCGACTCGCATGGGTTTATGCCTATTTGCCATGCGACTCGCATGGCCACGCTGGACAGCTCACATATCTTTTGTCTTCTTGTTCGTCGACATATTTATTAAATATATATAAAATATAAATAATTTTAATAATTATTTATATATTATATTATATTTATGTGCATAGTAGACTAGATATTATTGGTCCATTGCGTCGGGCGTTTCTTCTTGGCTCGGGTCCCGGTTCCGGATTTTCGGACGTCCTTTCGTACTATTTTATATCGTGTACTTTGCGTTCCGCAACTTGTACTCTTGTCATTTTTAGACGTTCTTCATCAATAATTTGAACCTTTTTATTTGTATCTTGTATATTTGAGCTTTTTGGACCTTTGTGTCTTTAATTCGTCGTTTTCGCCTTTTGTCTTCGCACTTATTTAATATAAACGAATATCACTTGAAAATGGAACAATTGCAACTAAAATCTTGTCTTTCTTGGGGGATTTTGCTATGAAATATATGTTCCTTTTTAGCCTTATCAATAACTTATCATAAGAGTATCAAAATCTCACCCTACTAATTTTAGAGTTCACTACAAATGAAATGGTTCTTCATGGATTATCTGAATATGTACTTTGTCCTGAAAAAAGTTTCAAATTATATAGCTGGCGAGTTGTGCTTTCGTACAATGACTTGTTATGTAGATTGTTTCTAGAAAATGTTACATTTACTTATCTCTGCGATCGATATGTCACCGTTTGACAAAAAAATATCAACATACAACTGTAAATATGCAAAAACCTCAAATCAACACAACATTTATCTTAAATAAATAAATAAATGGTTACCAAGGTATATTATAACGGCAAAATCAGCAACGACAACGATCATATTACTTTTCCGTGGTATGTATTAAAAGGAAAAAATCGAAATCACTCGCAACCAACGAAGCAACAAAAACCCTAACTTCTTAGCTCCAAATCATAAGTTGAAATCGATAGAAAAAACATGGTATACGAAAACCCTAGACATGCAAATATCGGCGCCAACTTTTTTTAGTTCCATACTACGCCGACAATTAGCAACAAATATACACCACCGATCACCAACATATAGGGAAACAGAAACCCTAGAGCCTCGATTAGGAAAAAAAATTAGGGAAACTAGTTCCGACAGTTAGCAACAAATATATACCATTGGTTACTGAATCAGAAACCCAAACATCACCATCGAATAGCAAAAAGAGTAGGTGGCGGTGATTAAGAAAAATAATAAATAGCTCAGCTAAAAGAAAGAAATAACCTTATGAATAAAATAAATAAGGTGAACAATAAAGATCATGTTCTATCGTGCAATTGACATTTCCACCTTCACATTACTTATTCCACCTAAATTTTCTAAACTGTCGTTGATGATAGACTTACATAAGTTTTCTGTTATAATTTATCAGAGGATATTTTTGACAAAAGTCATGGAATAATGGTGGAACAAGCAAATATGATGGTGGAATTATCACC
Source organism: Rutidosis leptorrhynchoides (assembly GCF_046630445.1). Taxonomy (NCBI): domain Eukaryota; kingdom Viridiplantae; phylum Streptophyta; class Magnoliopsida; order Asterales; family Asteraceae; genus Rutidosis; species Rutidosis leptorrhynchoides. The sequence goes on along the minus strand of NC_092335.1, from coordinate 420,759,165 downwards.
TCCCGATTGATATTATGTGATATATATATATATATATATATATATATATATATATATATATATATATATATATATATATGTGTGTGTGTGTGTGTGTGTGTGTGTGTGTGTGTGTGTGTGTGTGTGTGTGTGTGTGTGTGTGTGTGTGTGTGTGTGGGGGCATGATCAATGGGGAAGTAACCAATCGGGGGAAAGCAGGGGGAAGCAAATTTTTTTTTCTTCTTTTTGGATTTTTTTTCCGGAATCAAGATCACACGAAAATATAAACATTTAGAAAAGACACTTCGTGATGAATGTTATTATTTAGTCGGGAAAACGATCGACAAAAATAAATTCAAGATAATATTGTTCGTGAACAATGTGAACGTTTTTTTTTTCATGTTTTGTGAAGTAAAATTTAGTCCGATTTAGAGTTTAGGGTTTAGGGTTTAGGGTTTGGTGTTTTGGATTTATTCCATAAACCCAAAACACCAAACCCTAAACCCTAAACTTTAAACCGTTCGTGTTAAAAACTCAATCTAAATCCTAAATCTAAACCCTAAATCTAAACTCTAAACCCTAAATTTCTAAACCCTAATATCTAAACCCTATAAACGCTAATATCTAAACCCTAATATCTAAAACCTCAACATACGCTCGAAAAACAAAAAAATTGTTATATATTACTTCTTCGAGCGTTTTCTAGCCAAAATAAAAATATTTATCACAAAGTGTCTTTATTAAATGTTCATATTTTAATCCAATCTATAATGTTCGTGAACAAAGTTTTTTCAAAAAACGAAGAAAAAAATTGCTTCCCTCCGCTTCCCCCCGATTGGTTACTTCCCCCTTGATCCTACCAATATATATATATATATATATATATATATATATATATATATATATATATATATATATATATATATATATATATATATATATATATATATATAGTAGAGGGATCAAATGAGAACTTTTTAGCAATGAGAACCCTGAGAACTCAGTAATTAGAGCAAAAAAATTAACGCGGCCGAACAAAAAAATTACCTAGTCGAACAATTTTTCATTTCAACTTATACTCCTTTTAATTTGAGTGATTGCAGCAGGTTGATGATAAATTAGATCCCACTTTTGAGTTCTTTATCTAGAATACTCCAATGATGTAAATGAGACATGAAATTTTCTTTAGTGGTAGATATGGGCCCCACCTTAAGAAATCATTTGTTTGACTACAGTACCCACTTAAAAAACCCACTTGCAAAGAAGATAAAATTGCTTACAAAAATTATTAGAAGCCACCACTGTGCAATTAACTGTTGTTTTAATTGTCTGCAACAAGTAATGGTAATTTTTAAGCGACGGATTGAAGTGATTGAACTATTGAAACTCTTGTCCATGTAAGTATGCACTTTTTAAATTTTACACCTTGATCTTATTGAGGTTAGTATGCATCTAATTAAGCTTTACACCTTCAATTTTTTTTCTCCTTCTTGATTCTACAAAAAAATATAATTTTCAAACAAAAATGATGAGTTTGAACAATTTTTGTTATGCAATTTTTGTTCTACATCTTATGTTCTACAAATAGATGCAAGTTGATGCACCTATTAAATATGTAGAACATAAATTGTGGAAGGCGCAATTCGAACAAATTTGGATAAATTCGAACAAATTTGTAGAAATTCGAACAATTTTACGTTCTACAAAATCTCAATTAGAACAAAATCAGGTCTAATTCGTACAATTTTTCACCAATTCAAACCTGTTTTACATCCTTTTTGTTTCAACACCAAAAACATGCAGCTCCAATTTTTGTTCGCAATTTATAAAAAAAAAAAAAAAAAAAACTGATTTAGATCAAAACAGGTTGAATTCGAACAAAATTGGACGAATTCGAACAATTTTTGTTATACAATTTGTTATACAAACTGTATAGTCGAACAAAATTAGCCATAGTCGAACAAATTGGGCCATATTCGAACACTTTTTGTTCTACAACTTTTTGTTCTACAAAAAAGATGCATCAAAATTATTTGTTCGACTGTGCCCAAAAATGTTCGCCCGTGTCCTAATTTTTTGTTCGAATTCCCTTCTTTTTTGTTCGCCCGCCAATTTTTTGTTCGAATTACCTTGTTTTTGCTCGCCCGCGCGTGTTTTTGCTCGAATTTCAATGTATTTGGAGTTCTCATGGTTCTCACACCAATTGAGTTCTCACTGGATCCTCTCCCTATATATATATATATATATATATATATATATATATATATATATATATATATATATATATATATATTATTTGACACAATAAGTTTAGGATAGCGTAAATTTTGTTCAAACTAATTTTATTTGAGAGGAGCTTATGAAAAAACTTATGAAAAAAATAAGTTTTGAAAAATAAACTACTTTAACTAGCTTATAAAAAAAATGAGTTCATGAAAGATGAAATTATATTATTACCTATTATATCATTAGATACTACTCTATTTTTTATTTGTTTTATATGTCATTTTACAAAAGTATTAGCTAGTTTATCAAACACTTAGGGCGTTTTTACTTATCTCTTTATTCAATGATTCAACACTGAATGTTGATGCGTTTGATTTTCCTCTTATGGTGTTGAATCTTATCATTAAGCACCTAAACTTTTATATGATATTTTCTTTAAATCATATCAACAATCAACAATACTTATTAAATAACTACAATATAATTTTTATTCACGTGAAAGGTTAATAAGGTAAATTTGCATCATTCACATTATTCGTTCAAAATTATTATTAAACATATAATTTTCATTAAGAAGTAACCTCATTTATAACCTTTTAATCATTTAAATTATGAATCATTTAGCATTTAATTATTCATTAAAATTATGAACCATTCAATTTTAATTATTAAGTGTTATCATTCAATTTTAATTATCCTTAACTCACCTTCCTTTCTAGAACTAATAACCCATAGTTAAATTCACAACAGAAATGTTTTGTAAAAATAACTTCTCAAACATCTTTGAAAGTGACGTAACTTTGTAACTTTCTATTTATAAGTTGTGTTAACCATGTCATTACTCAGAATGAAAGTCCCATTTTACTTGTGTCGCCATTTCTCGATATTAATCTCCAAAAAAAACCAACAAAAAGTTGTCTTAACCATGTCATTAGTCAAAATGAAAGTTCCATTTTACTTGTGTTGTCATCTATATATTCATATAAATTTCTAAAATGATGATGTTATCATTTTAATAATTATTCTTTAATTTTTTTAATCATGATGTCATTATTAATTAATTAAAATTAATTAACTAATTCTAAATAAAAAACACAAAATAAAAAAACTATTTATAAATAAAACACTCCATGATCATATGTACAAACATTAAAACAAGTTGTACAATCTTTTATAAAACATTCTATAAACACATTTTACGAACTTTGAAGCATATTATACAACTTTCATATAATAATTGTATTTTAAATTTTTAAAGAATTTCAAGAGACATTTGTTATTACTAATTACTAATAATTATTATTACAATTATAAATACTCAATATTTATGCAAACTTTATAATTTTTGTTATTTATTATTATGTAACGACCCAACCCGTATTAAAACCGGCCCATAAAATTTTTTCCTTTTAATACGCTTTAAATAACACTTTAGGTCCCAATTGTGTTTCCATAAACATCTTTAATACAATAGAAGGTTTAATAAACCTTAAAACATTTAATACATTGATTAATTGAGCATGGTGATTCGGGACTACGCTACCCAAATCCTAATCGAATACAAAAGCAAGATCTTCTAAGCAACCTAACCAAGATCTCAAATCCCCAAGCTTACCCGAGCCGCCAAGCATGCGAACCTATAAAAATATCAACAACGAGAGGGTAAGCTAACGCTTAGTGAATGATAATATACTACATACATATATATGTATAAAATGGACACGCCACACAAATATCAAATACCGCATACCGAAACATCCATGTATAAGGCAACTACACTAAGCATACCGTACGATCTCTAAGCAACAAGCTAAAGATACACCAACAAATATAAGTTCACCAACGACGATGTGAACAACGCCAATAAGCTACACCCGGAGGGTTAGCTACATCACAACAATACAACAATATATATATATATAGAACAATATATAATAACGAATAAGGTTAACCCCTTAACCCATTTCCGAATATCAAACACCATAATGAAGATTGGCCGAACTACACGAGCCTTAGTAATCCGAAACCACACGAGATTACTATCTTCACAACATCGAGGTTGGCCGAACTACACGAGCCTTAGTAATCCGAAACCTCACGAGATTACTACCTCAATAAGATGACTGAACTACACGAGTTACCATGAATCCGAACTACACGAGATTCATTTTAGATAAGATGACCGAACTACACGCGTCATCGTGAATCCGAACTACACGCGATTCACTTCACCAACTCAACCCACGGTCACGGGATTATAAAATCCACCACATCGGGGTTATCCACATCACGACAATATCAACCCTTCGCCATTGGGGTTATATACTCCACATCACAAACACGTGTGATAACGTACACACAAAACGTGTACCTCGCCAAAGGTGGTCAACCAAAACGCACAAACGTGCCAATTGGACCTATACACAAGTCCATCAATTCCACCTACATGTGAAGTGAGCTCTATAGCCGAGAATCACTTCATCCGACCCGCACCCATCCTACACATACATATGCACATAGGATATTAACACTCACCTTGTCGCCTTGATGAACGCTTCCGAATAATCCGCAACTCGCCGAAGGAATGTACCTATTCCATTATCATAAATACCACAACACAATTAAGATGGATTTACAAACCAATCCAATTCGACACTTAGTGCAATTTCGACCCAATTGCACTTCCAAGTAGGGGTGTTCAAAATATCCGAATTCGAAATCCGAATCCGAATTATCCGAAATCCGAATCCGAAAATATCCGAAAAATCGGATATCCGAAAATTCGGATATCCGAAAATCGGATATCCGATTTTTCGGATTCGGATATCGGATGGAGTTTTCAAAATTTTCGGATATTCGGATATCCGAATATCCGAAATTCCGAAAAAAATCCGAAAAAATTCGAAAATTATTTGAAAATTATCCGAAATATTCGAAAACTATCCGAAAAAATATCCGAAAAATATCCGAATTATCCGAAAATATTGGAAGTTCTTAAAAAATATCTGATATTCGGATAATCCGATATCCGAATCCGAAATTTCGGATATCCGAAAATCGGATATCCGAAATTTCAGATTCGGATTTCGGATGGGGTTTTTCACTATCCGAATTTCGGATATCCAAAAATGAACACCCCTACTTCCAAGCACAAACCGTGCCCAATCTAACCAATAATCACTAACACAAGTGATAATGGTCCTAATATGCCAATTAAACCCGAACACAAGTGTTAAACACTTATCGTTCTCAAAATCGTCCATAAACCCTAATTTTGACCCATTAAGTCAAAATCTCACCATTTACAAGTTTTAACACCAAAACATAATTAACTCGGTTTTATACTTCAACTTAATCCATTTTAAGTTTATAAACCTCAACGAATCGACATTCGGGTCATAATCATCAACAAACCCTAATTTTGACTCTAGTCAAAATTAGTCAACCACAAGAACCCTAACGGTCTCCAATTCATCAATACTCACTAATACTAGTGATCATACACCATTCTCAAGCCTTAAACATGGTTAAATCATTAACCAACCCAAAATCCGCCTTTAACACTTATAAACTCGAATCTTGGTGTTAATTTTCAATTAACAACTAAATGGGTTCCATCTATGAACATACAAGCCAAAAGCCTCAAATTTGAATGATGAACACGAAAATGAAATTCGGAGTTAGAGCTTACCACTAGTATCACCGTGTAGCTAAGAACGAGGAGAACAAACTTTTCAACTACGCCAAAGATCAAATCCCGATTCTTCCTTTCCAAAATCCCACTTGAATCACTTGGGTGTTTGAGTTTTCTTGAGAGAAAATGAAAAGAAAAGATAAAAGAAAATAAGAAAATGAATGAGTGGATGAGGTTAAAACCCCAAATCTGGCTCAAACGTGAAATGACCAAATTGCCCTTGATCCATACTTAATTTTACAAGAATTCGGTGCCAGTTCGCACCATTTGCCGCGCCGCGGCCTAATTCGTCGCGCCGCGATGATTGCCTCGAACTGGTGACTTTGTTTACAAGCTTTCTGATCCTGATTCTAGTGTAATGCCGCGCCGCGGCCTTCTGTGTCGCGCCGCGACCCAAGGCTCGACTTGAGCCCTTCTCCCGCGTACAAGACTTTAACACCCAAATGTAGCGACCCCGACAAATCGTCAAGTGACGGCGTCGGCTACGTGGGTCCCATTACCTGATTATAAGTCTTTAAGATAACGTTTGACCAAAATATATCGCCTTCATTTCAAAATAAAGATTGTTTTCAAAGTTCACAAGAATTGTTCAACCAAAAGTTAAGTTACAACGTTATAAGTACGATTGAAATCTAGGCGACACGGTTTAAAGTAAAGTCAAAAGTCGCTCCATGAAATGCATGTATACTCGACATCGGATGCAAGTATCAAATAGTAAGCGGAAGCATGTTTCACATATCGTGCAAGACCTGAGAAAAACATAGAAATCTGTCAACGAAAACGTTGGTGAAATCATAGGTTTAAGTAAGTAAGTACAAGTTAACCACAAGATTTGCATCAATGAAATAATAGTAATACATTCCAAAAGTTTGTTTCACGAGCACCCAATTATCAAAGCTTAACATTCCTTCCATTGTATACCCCATCACTTAGTGCTAGAACAAACACTGATTCTCGAAAATATATTTCATCCGTAGACGGTAGCTAACCGTCAAAGATGAGGGTTGTCAACCCATATGGCCATATAACATAAGTTCTCGCTTACACCCGGCAAGTGTAACTAATGATAATCGAATTGAGGATTTTGTTCTAAACTCGTATGTAGAATGTTTGTTTTTCCTGTACTTGTGTTCACTTAGTAAAGAAATGTTTATGTTTTCTCATCCCAAATGTAAGTTCAAAAAGAGTAAAAGTGGGACTATGATCTCACCTTTGATTGCAAGAGTAAATAAGTACTTCAACAAGTAACGTGCGTAAAGAACAACGCTAGTCTCGACCTAAACAAATAGGTTGTATCAATAACGGTAGTCACGAAGGGTCAAAGTTGTTCAATTAGTCCTATGGCTCGACACGACTCGATTATGTAGCATGTGAAGCAAATTGTCAAGTTTCATGCAAGATACAAGTATAAAAGCATGTTAGGAAGATTGCATAATTAATTGATTAAGTTTGACAAAAAGTCAAACTTGGTCGGGTCAAAGTCAACGAAAAAGTCAACATGTTCGGGTCGGGTCTCGGACAAATTTTCTATGCTAGTTATTCATATATAAGCATGTTAGAACAAGTTGCATGCGAATTGGAAGTCTAAAACATGGCAAACATTTCACGTGAAACGGACATTGGAGACAGAAGCTGGGCACGGCTTATGCCGCGCCGCGGCCAGGCCTGTCGCGCCGCGACAATGGCCGTGGCCTGGTCCCAGGCCTGTTTCATTTGTTCAAGACTTGGTCAATTTTCAAACAAACGCAAAACTCAAACCGTAAACAACTAGAAGACGTATCTTATACCGTTGGAAAGCTCTTTTGACAAGGAACACAACTAAACATGTTTCACCAAACAAAAACATCATTTATAATAGCCGAAAACTCATCAAGTGATCATTAAACGTTCATTTTTAAGGTTTCAAGTTCTTCAAATGCAATTTGAGTTTCGGGAAACCAATTCACACATATAATATGCCGTTTTGAAGGTAATGAAACATACATTACAACTAAACACTAATAATTAACATTCCATGGCATTCAAGCATCCAAAAATTCATGTCAAGAACTATCAAACCCTAGTCAAACATCTCAAAATCAATAATCATGTTTTTGGAGTTTCCTTAATCAACCTATACATCAAAATGAAGCTAATGATACTAGTAACACTTTTAAAACATGCACTTTAACAATCTAACAACATTTGTTCATCCAAAATCAAGGATTTAGCAAGTAATTTCATATTGAACTAGTTACACCAAAAATAACGAATCGAGCATACAAATTACATACACGACATAACAATGAGCCATAGACACTAATTAACAACTTTATAACTCAAAAATCTCAAGAACACATAAAATTAGTGATTTTAGGAAGTTACCCAAAAGAGATGAAGTTGGTATCAAATTGAAGAGGATGAAGAGAGGATTCCAAATATGTATTTTGTTTTGATTGAAGCTTGCTAGATCATGAATGGATGATGAATCTTGATGATGAAGATTGAAAGAAAAATTGAAAGTGTTAAAGGAAAATGGAAATGAAAATGGAAATGAATGAATGGATGAGAAAGGGTGTTGACTAGTTGACCTAGTCACACCTTTGATCACTTGGCAAAAATGGTCCCTCTAGTTCGGGTGCGGGTGCGTGAATTAACCAAACGAATTATTTTAAATTACACGAGAGTACGGGAGACGTTATCTTCCAACAACGAGAATATTTAAAATGTTACATAACAAAGGATACGAATCTAGATACGAAGGGTATTATTTAAAAAGAAAAAGACGGGCGTTAAAATAATTTAACGGAAAAATGCGGGATGTTACATTATCCACACCTCAAAAGAAATTTCGTCCCGAAATTTAGTTGGAAGTAGTAGTCGATATCTCTTACTCGAGACTTAGAGTAGTAACTCTACGAATGAGTGAAGGTACTTTCTTGGACATTCCACGAATCCGGATAGTCGGGGTGTTACGTTGTATTGAGGTTCGATTTCACGATCCATGATTTCAACCAGTTTTCCCATGAAGAGGAGTTTGTCATCAATAGTTGGTGCATCTAAAAGGATTGCACATTCCTGTTCCGCATGACACGTTTCTAAGTTTGTTACACGAAATGTAGGGTAAACGGAAACTTAATTGAGTCGGAAGTTCTAAACGGTAGGGAGCGGTTCCAATACGCCCCAAGGTTTCAAAAGGGTTAACATGTCGCGGGTTTAACTTTCCCTGATTCCCGAAACGGATTACACCCTTCCAAGGTGCGGGTTCTCAATATTACACTGTTACTAACTTGGGATTCGAGAGGTTTACGTCGAATATCGGTATAGCCCCTTTGGCGACTACGGGTCGTCTTGAGTGAACGATCCTAAATGTTGTTTCTTGATGGAGTTCAGATTCGGTGATTTGCTTTGGTTAAATGAACAGGGGTATGACATTTGCGGTCATATAGGGTTTCGGAAGTGCTGCGTTAATATACGTGTGATAGCTGTCGTTGTAAGAGGAACTACTAAAGGTGACAACACCAGTCTGTAACATGTCTTTCCAAGATTGAATCGTACGTTTGCTCGGTTCGTCGGTTGTGGGAGATACGCGGTACATGTGTCTAAGCGGGTCTCCAAGGTTTCTTGTAAAACTAGAAGTGAAACGAGTATTTCGATACGGAATAATTGACAAAGATACACCGTGTTGGAATAGAATCTATTAAGATACGTTTGAACAAGTCAGTTAGGGTTCGAAAAATGTTCGTTAGGACTATTCACCCTCGTGGTGAATACTTATGTAATATGAGGAGTTTCTCTATCCATGGAGAAATGTTACAAGGAGTTTCTTTAAAGGGAAATGCGAACGGTAAAGATAGTAGTGAAATGAGGACTTAGAATAGGATGAGTTTACATCTCGAGGTTGCTATAACGTGCCTCTAGTTGTCAAAAGTTGAAGTCTGAAAGAGAAACGAGGTAGTATACGTAGTTGTATAGTTCGGGGTTGAATAATAGTTGACCGATTATCAGAAACACAAGGGCGTTAAGTCAAAGAAGAGTGAAGTATCGTTGGATTGTGTGTTATCTTAATTTCCAGTAATATCAGACGGTAACGGTGAAATAACAGAGGTATGTAGTGTGGTACGTGATGACAAGAATATTGATCGGATCCACAATTTAGTATTCGAATTCTTCGTGCAAAATAACGAATTTCCGTCCCGTTGATTTCGAGTCGAGGGAGTATGCCTTTCGGCGTCCAAGTAGAAATATTTCCATATTTGAGTCCCATCTGGTGTTGTACGAATTTAGCTAGAAATGTTGGTGTGAAGAATCACGCTCAAGGTTCGATCGCGGAGAGATTAAAGTCGTGTAATACGAGAAAAGTCAGAAATGAATCTTTGGTAACAACCGGTGAGATCTAAGATTTTTACGAATACAAGTCTGAGTTGGGAGAGTTTCCTGATTACATGTGGCTTGATTTCGAGATTGATTGTAATGCCTTGACCATTAACTTCATGGTCTAGAAAATTGGACTTCGTTCAACAGAAATTCTCACTCGGAGAATTTGGTATAAAGTTGCTCTTTTCTCAAAAGTTCGAGCGTAAGATGGTGATGTTGTTCGTTTTCCTTCTTTACTTAAATAAATTAAGATGTCATCCATAAATACGATAACAGCTTTGTCCAGATAAGTTGCATACGTGGTTTAGGATGTTCAGGAATACGGACGGAGTCCTAAATAAATCAAACGGTACTAGGAGAGATTTACAACTAACGTTGCGAGTTCGGAAAAATGGCTTAGGAGACATCGTCTCCCTTAACCCCCAATTGATGGTAACCGGAACGGAGGTCGTTTTGGAATGCACACGGGATTCATGCAAGTAATCAGGTGGTCATGGATACGAGGAAGAGGGTATCGGTTTTCAACCAAAAATTATTTAGTTCACAATAATCTATACCTAGTTGTAGGGAAACAATTTCTCCTTAACGAATAGGTTTTGAGCTCCTTAGTTCTATAGGTGTCAAGTCATAATTCTTAACGTATATCCTCTGATAAAATCTATAGGCACACAATATATTCCGTTGGTCACTTAAATTGCCTAAGTAGTGTCTAGGGAAAAAGTGGAGTGCAAAGAGCACGAGTCAAAGACTTGGTTATAAAACGTCTAACGGTAATGAAATCGAATAAGTATGAAGTATACGGTTTGTTGTGAAGAAACGTACCCGTTACTAGTCCATCGTCGTTCCGGGCATCCTAGGTGTCGATGTTGAAAGTTCAATGGCGTGCGTTGGGGCTGATTTCTTCTTTAGGCACACATTCCTAAAATGACCCAGTTGGCCACACTCAAAGCATGCACCCGTCCTGTGTGCGTTGGGCACCCTTCGAGCGACGGTAACGGTACCCTTACAGACATGGGCCACATGGCCACTTCTTTGACACTTGACACAAAATGGTTTGCCACATTCACCAAAATGATGTTTGCGACACTTGTTACAGTGAGGTAGGGTTCCGGCATACCCCTTCTTGCCGCCGGGGGTGAAAGGCTTCTTGGAGATGTTGCTATTGTTGTGGTTGCTTGGTTGCGAGGCTTCCCATTTTCTTTTGTTGTTACCCGGGTGGTTCTCGACCATTCGTACCGGTGCTTCCATTTCATTCACCGTTTCTAAAGTTTGGTGGGCCTTTGTTAAAGCCTCTTGTAGGTTAGTGGGTTGGGATGCCATTACCCCGTGTTGAATGCTCTTAGGGAGGCCATCCATGTAAAGTTCGACTCTTAGGAATTCGGGAGTCATGAGATTTGGACACATTGAGACTAGTTCGGTAAACCGTTGATTATAAGCTCCGAGGTCATTCCCGACCGTTCTTAAATTCCTTAGCCCTTGCTCAAGCCTTCGAGTCTCATCGTGCGGGAAGTATTCGGTGATCATTCTTTCTCTTAATTCGGTCCAAGAGAGTGTAAGGGCTTCATCGATACCCACTGATTGTACATACGTGTTCCACCATGAGAGAGCGATACCGGTAAGAGTGAGGGTGGAAAACTTGACCTTATCTTGGTCTCGACAACCGCTTGTGTTAAAAACGGTCTCCATTTGTTCAAACCATCGGGTGAGAGTAACCGGTCCTCCGGTTCCATCGAAAGTGGGAGGATTGTACTTCATGAAGTTCTTGTAGGAGCAACCCTCGATTGAATTACCGGCTCCATGATTGTTGTTGTTAGAAAAGTGACCGGCCACGGCCGTACCCACGGCGGTGGTTATCATTCGTTGAAGAGCTTGTTCCAGAGTTTCGAGAGGAGTATTGTGTTGACCTTGGTGAGCCATTGTTCCTTCATGAGACAAGAATATCGTTGGTTAGTATTTTCAACAATACTAACCGGAGTATGGAAATAGGATAGAGAGGAAATTTTTCCTTGACTCGCCTTAAATTCTTTACGTCATAATGTCGGAACGTCCATGTGAATCACCGTAATATAATCCCGGAAATTATATTACCCTGATTCTCATGTGCATTTAACATTACTTCATAAAGTCAAGGTGGCGCATCAACAAAATTTATCAACGTAAGATCCAGATCGAATACGAGTTAGATATGATAGAAGAGTTCGAGTATAAATGCACAATTAGTCAAATAATTCCTACTTCAGTCTATATGCCGGTTGTAGTCTAGATTCACCTATGTACCCTATGACTCGGGGTGGACACAAATGAACTCTAAATCCCTACAACCAAGGCTCTGATACCACTTGTAGCGACCCCGACAAATCGTCAAGTGACGGCGTCGGCTACGTGGGTCCCATTACCTGATTATAAGTCTTTAAGATAACGTTTGACCAAAATATATCGCCTTCATTTCAAAATAAAGATTGTTTTCAAAGTTCACAAGAATTGTTCAACCAAAAGTTAAGTTACAACGTTATAAGTACGATTGAAATCTAGGCGACACGGTTTAAAGTAAAGTCAAAAGACGCTCCATGAAATGCATGTATACTCGACATCGGATGCAAGTATCAAATAGTAAGCGGAAGCATGTTTCACATATCGTGCAAGACCTGAGAAAAACATAGAAATCTGTCAACGAAAACGTTGGTGAAATCATAGGTTTAAGTAAGTAAGTACAAGTTAACCACAAGATTTGCATCAATGAAATAATAGTAATACATTCCAAAAGTTTGTTTCACGAGCACCCAATTATCAAATCTTAACATTCCTTCCATTGTATACCCCATCACTTAGTGCTAGAACAAACACTGATTCTCGAAAATATATTTCATCCGTAGACGGTAGCTAACCGTCAAAGATGAGGGTTGTCAACCCACATGGCCATATAACATAAGTTCTCGCTTACACCCGGCAAGTGTAACTAATGATAATCGAATTGAGGATTTTGTTCTAAACTCGTATGTAGAATGTTTGTTTTTCCTGTACTTGTGTTCACTTAGTAAAGAAATGTTTATGTTTTCTCATCCCAAATGTAAGTTCAAAAAGAGTAAAAGTGGGACTATGATCTCACCTTTGATTGCAAGAGTAAATAAGTACTTCAACAAGTAACGTGCGTAAAGAACAACGCTAGTCTCGACCTAAACAAATAGGTTGTATCAATAACGGTAGTCACGAAGGGTCAAAGTTGTTCAATTAGTCCTATGGCTCGACACGACTCGATTATGTAGCATGTGAAGCAAATTGTCAAGTTTCATGCAAGATACAAGTATAAAAGCATGTTAGGAAGATTGCATAATTAATTGATTAAGTTTGACAAAAAGTCAAACTTGGTCGGGTCAAAGTCAACGAAAAAGTCAACATGTTCGGGTCGGGTCTCGGACAAATTTTCTATGCTAGTTATTCATATATAAGCATGTTAGAACAAGTTGCATGCGAATTGGAAGTCTAAAACATGGCAAACATTTCACGTGAAACGGACATTGGAGACAGAAGCTGGGCACGGCTTATGCCGCGCCGCGGCCAGGCCTGTCGCGTCGCGACAATGGCCGTGGCCTGGTCCCAGGCCTGTTTCATTTGTTCAAGACTTGGTCAATTTTCAAACAAACGCAAAACTCAAACCGTAAACAACTAGAAGACGTATCTTATACCGTTGGAAAGCTCTTTTGACAAGGAACACAACTAAACATGTTTCACCAAACAAAAACATCATTTATAATAGCCGAAAACTCATCAAGTGATCATTAAACGTTCATTTTTAAGGTTTCAAGTTCTTCAAATGCAATTTGAGTTTCGGGAAACCAATTCACACATATAATATGCCGTTTTGAAGGTAATGAAACATACATTACAACTAAACACTAATAATTAACATTCCATGGCATTCAAGCATCCAAAAATTCATGTCAAGAACTATCAAACCCTAGTCAAACATCTCAAAATCAATAATCATGTTTTTGGAGTTTCCTTAATCAACCTATACATCAAAATGAAGCTAATGATACTAGTAACACTTTTAAAACATGCACTTTAACAATCTAACAACATTTGTTCATCCAAAATCAAGGATTTAGCAAGTAATTTCATATTGAACTAGTTACACCAAAAATAACGAATCGAGCATACAAATTACATACACGACATCACAATGAGCCATAGACACTAATTAACAACTTTATAACTCAAAAATCTCAAGAACACATAAAATTAGTGATTTTAGGAAGTTACCCAAAAGAGATGAAGTTGGTATCAAATTGAAGAGGATGAAGAGAGGATTCCAAATATGTATTTTGTTTTGATTGAAGCTTGCTAGATCATGAATGGATGATGAATCTTGATGATGAAGATTGAAAGAAAAATTGAAAGTGTTAAAGGAAAATGGAAATGAAAATGGAAATGAATGAATGGATGAGAAAGGGTGTTGACTAGTTGACCTAGTCACACCTTTGATCACTTGGCAAAAATGGTCCTTCTAGTTCGGGTGCGGGTGCGTGAATTAACCAAACGAATTATTTTAAATTACACGAGAGTACGGGAGACGTTATCTTCCAACAACGAGAATATTTAAAATGTTACATAACAAAGGATACGAATCTAGATACGAAGGGTATTATTTAAAAAGAAAAAGACGGGCGTTAAAATAATTTAACGGAAAAATGCGGGATGTTACACCAAACATGTATCGAACCCTTCATACGCCTGTTGTACATACACAATACACCTATAAATCATATACGGGGAAAAACGGGGTGTTACAACTCTCCCCCACTTAGACTCGATCACGTCCTCGTGATCCTAGTCACAAACCCAAACGGACCCACACTCAATGGTCCTCGAACATAAGTCTCAAACCGACTTTCCTAGGCAATTCTTCCCAATGAATCGCCTTTATCAACTAAAATCGTCACCCGCAATTTATCAAATCCACAATCCGAGCACTAAAACCATGCTCATTCCCTAACATCGGGAAAACTCAACCAATCTCGTACCGAGATATCAACCCCTTAGCGTACCCTTACCGAGTACAACGCTAAAAGCAACCAAGTCTCAACCTAAGGTCAACAATCCGAAACGATGACCGAACCAAAAGAATCCTGAAGGATAACACCAATCACTAAACATCGCTTGTAGTGCGCAATACGACCAATACGCAACTACCGTAACATCATAATCCAACGGCTAAAACCGATAGCGCCCAAAACGACTATGGAAATGCAAATCTCAAGGTGTACAAAATCAACTATCGTCACACCCGTAACATCATGTGAGCGAAACATGGCTATCGCATCACTAATCATACCACATGGTCCTCGCGACCTCACCATCGGCGTATAAAAACACCCGATCGATCACACAACACGGTCCTTACGACCCCACCATTGGTGTATAAAACAACCAACAGATCAACATCACGGTCCTTACGACCCCACCATTGATGTATAAAACAACCGACAGATCATACAACACGAAGGCTGGCCGAAAACACACGCGCCTTAGTGAATCCGAACTACACGCGACTCACTACCTTCACCACATCAACAATCGGGAATGGCCGAACTACACGCGCCATAGTGAATCCGAACTACACGAGAGTCACTATCCCAGAGGAATGACCGAACTACACGAGTCATTTGTGAATCCGAACTACACGAGACTCACTCCTCAATACAATGACCGAAACCACACGAGTCATTTGTGAATCCGAAACCACACCCGATCCACTACCATGATGAAGTCAGCAGACCCGAAGATCATGCTTCACTAATCTCAACACCGGATGAAGTCAGCGGACCCCGTCAACGATCATGCTTCACCGATATATCACCTCGCTCATGATGAAGTCAGCGGACCCCGAAGGTCATGCTTCACCAATCGCATACTCCCATGATGAAGTCAGCGGACCCGAAAGGTCATGCTTCATCAATCAACGCCCTTTTGGCCTCGAACGACGAGTAGCATAACATCGCGCTCTGCTACGCCATAGTGAATCCTAACGGATACCACTAACCATTCACACACTCGAGCAAGAACCACCTATATCAAACATAGGCACAAAACAATAATTCTCTAGAAGAGAACCCGACACACACCTCCCTTAACCGAAGGATTTCACCTTGCTCACCAAACACGTCCATTATCTCTCAACGAGATTTAGCACATTACCACCTCGGTGATAATTCAAATCTAAACCATAAGTACAATTTATCCGAAATTGTAATCTACCACAAATCGACCAAAAACTAGGTCTCGACAAAATTTCAGGATCTACCAAAAGCATCATCCGAAATCTCACACTATAACTTCCTCGGGCGGAAGTGTAACTCCCCCACTTGGAACTATGTTCCAATATCACTACTCGTACAACCGTACAATGCTACCAAAGGTAGACTTTACCAACAATTGGGTTACCACGACCCATCACCACATCTTGCTCCAACCTTGAGCACACGAAAGGTTTCAATCAACCCTTATACACTTCGAACGAAAAGTGTACCACGATTACACGAACCATACCCTCGCAATCATCCAATTTCTTTAGTTCGTCAACTTCCACCTTGTCACTCATGTTCCTAAGGGTTTCACTTCGGTACCCTAAGTACAATGTAACCACAACATAATCGGAGTCGAACACCACGCTAGTAGGTATAAAAGACACCTAATGTCGCTTCACGTAGACTCCTTTACCAACATACATCGAGATCAACACTCGATTTCAAGGGTTTCATCCCACCCGTCGAACCTCATGGTTCATCAATTTCAACCTAAAAGCGAACACGCTCTAACAATCGAACACCAAAACCCATTTCCATGGCTTGGTAGAAACATTTCCAAAATACTAAGGAATGCTTGGTTGCACCAAGTCTTACGCCCTTCACCCAACAATCAAATGTCACCATAGGGTACATCCATTAGGAACGTCACCCATAACAACAATATGCACAACACAACGCGTTTAACAACTCAAACTCAACGGCACTTAATAAATAATCAAAGGGCATATTAATTAAAACAAAACGTACCTTAACGTCTCCTTTCCGCACCCGTCCCCGCTAACTTGGGACATTCCGACTTACGGTGTCCTTCTTCTTGGCAAATGAAGCACACCATGCCATCACCCTTTGGTACCGAACATTCTCACGACTTGTGACCCCTCACGCCACAATTGTAACACCTAGGCGCACTAGAGTCCGACATACTCGTCCGCATACCACTCGTGCTCACACTCGGACCCTTAGTCCTCTTACTTGGAGCACCATACGAAATAACCCTTCTCTCACTTGAAGGCTCACCAATCTTCGATCGCGAATACGACTCAAAACCTCTAGCCACGGCGAATAATTCCGCAAACGATTTCGCGTAACCCCGGCTAATCTTATTCTTCAAGTCATCATTCAAAGTCCGATAGAAATCCTCCATCAACAAACGATCATTCCCCAAATACTCCGGGCAAAAACGAGCCTTCGCCATAAAGGTCGTCTTGAGAGTATTTAAATCCATAGAACCCTGTTGCAAATTTCGCAACTCATTACGCAATTCTGACAAGTCGGTCGAAGTCCGGAACTCCTCAAAGAATTCCCTTTTAAACTCGTCCCACGATAACGCCATAAACGGTTCACCACCGACAAGATCAATCTTACCATCCAACCAATCCTTTGCCCTACCCCGCAACAAACTAGTAGCAAGTCTTGTCTTTTTCTCGGGAGGGCATTCAATATTACGAAAACACCCTTCAACATCAGAGATCCAAGTTGTGCTTACCAAAGGATCCGGTTTCCCGTCATACATCGGAGGTTTAGTCCTCATGAAGCACTTAAGACAATGCTCCAATTCTCCGCCATTTCGAAATTTGGAATACTTCCTATCCATTTCTTCTCGAAATGCACTCATTTGCTCCGCAACGGCGGCCGCAACTCTAGAGTTAAACTCCTCGTCATTCATCTCGATCTCGTTTCGCGTCGTCATTCTAAAGAATGCAAAATGATTAGTCCACGAACGTATAAAACAACACGCATAACACCACCCCATCTTGCTCAACACTCGTCGTACATCACTTGTTAAACACGATTTGCACCCGTAATATGGTTTGCAAGTCCTTATTACGCACACACGCCGTATCGACTTGTTAGTACAACGACCGCCTCACACGATGATAATAACCAACGCAACCAAAATTCCTACACGATATAAACGTACGCAAGGAATAACACCACAACACAATCCAAAATCCTAGTTAGTTCACCTACACGCTAAGGCACTAACCAAGTCCCCGTCCGACCCGTTCACCTACAAGTCCCGCATCAAATAAGCACACACAAAAGTCTAAGTCTAGGCACCTATCTCAAGTCGCCTAAATCCCTTAGACCATGCTCTGATACCACTTGTAACGACCCAACCCGTATTAAAACCGGCCCATAAAATTTTTTCCTTTTAATACGCTTTAAATAACACTTTAGGTCCCAATTGTGTTTCCATAAACATCTTTAATACAATAGAAGGTTTAATAAACCTTAAAACATTTAATACATTGATTAATTGAGCATGGTGATTCGGGACTACGCTACCCAAATCCTAATCGAATACAAAAGCAAGATCTTCTAAGCAACCTAACCAAGATCTCAAATCCCCAAGCTTACCCGAGCCGCCAAGCATGCGAACCTATAAAAATATCAACAACGAGAGGGTAAGCTAACGCTTAGTGAATGATAATATACTACATACATATATATGTATAAAATGGACACGCCACACAAATATCAAATACCACATACCGAAACATCCATGTATAAGGCAACTACACTAAGCATACCGTACGATCTCTAAGCAACAAGCTAAAGATACACCAACAAATATAAGTTCACCAACGACGATGTGAACAACGCCAATAAGCTACACCCGGAGGGTTAGCTACATCACAACAATACAACAATATATATATATAACAATATATAATAACGAATAAGGTTAACCCCTTAACCCATTTTCGAATATCAAACACCACAATGAAGATTGGCCGAACTACACGAGCCTTAGTAATCCGAAACCACACGAGATTACTATCTTCACAACATCGAGGTTGGCCGAACTACACGAGCCTTAGTAATCCGAAACCTCACGAGATTACTACCTCAATAAGATGACCGAACTACACGAGTTACCATGAATCCGAACTACACGAGATTCATTTTAGATAATATGACCGAACTACACGTTTCATCGTGAATCCGAACTACACGCGATTCACTTCACCAACTCAACCCACGGTCACGGGATTATAAAATCCACCACATCGGGGTTATCCACATCACGACAATATCAACCCTTCGCCATTGGGGTTATATACTCCACATCACAAACACGTGTGATAACGTACACATAAAACGTGTACCTCGCCAAAGGTGGTCAACCAAAATGCACAAACGTGCCAATTGGACCTATACACAAGTCCATCAATTCCACCTACATGTGAAGTGAGCTCTATAGCCGAGAATCACTTCACCCGACCCGCACCCATCCTACACATACATATGCACATAGGACATTAACACTCACCTTGTCGCCTTGATGAATGCTTCCGAATAATCCGCAACTCGCCGAAGGAATGTACCTATTCCATTATCATAAATACCACAACACAATTAGGATGGATTTACAAACCAACCCAATTCGACACTTAGTGCAATTTCGACCCAATTGCACTTCCAAGCACAAACCGTGCCCAATCTAACCAATAATCACTAGCACAAGTGATAATGGTCCTAATATGCCAATTAAACCCGAACACAAGTGTTAAACACTTATCGTTCTCAAAATCGTCCATAAACCCTAATTTTGACCCATTAAGTCAAAATCTCACCATTTACAAGTTTTAACACCGAAATATAATTAACTCGGTTTTATACTTCAACTTAATCCATTTTAAGTTTATAAACCTCAACGAATCGACATTCGGGTCATAATCATCAACAAACCCTAATTTTGACTCTAGTCAAAATTAGTCAACCACAAGAACCCTAACGGTCTCCAATTCATCAATACTCACTAATACTAGTGATCATACACCATTCTCAAGCCTTAAACATGGTTAAATCATTAACCAACCCAAAACCCGCCTTTAACACTTATAAACCCGAATCTTGGTGTTAATTTCCAATTAACAACTAAATGGGTTCCATCTATGAACATACAAGCCAAAAGCCTCAAATTTGAATGATGAACACGAAAATGAAATTCGGAGTTAGAGCTTACACTAGTATCACCGTGTAGCTAAGAACGAGGAGAACAAACTTGTCAACTACGCCAAAGATCAAATCCCGATTCTTCCTTTCCAAAATTCCACTTGAATCACTTGGGTGTTTGAGTTTTCTTGAGAGAAAATGAAAAGAAAAGATACAAGAAAATAAGAAAATGAATGAGTGGATGAGGTTAAAACCCCAAATCTGGCTCAAACGCGAAATGACCAAATTGCCCTTGATCCATACTTAATTTTACAAGAATTCGGTGCCAGTTCGCACCATTTGCCGCGCCGCGGCCTAATTCGTCGCGCCGCGACGATTTCCTCGAACTGGTGACTTTGTTTACAAGCTTTCTGATCCTGATTCTAGTGTAATGCCGCGTCGCGGCCTTCTGTGTCGCGCCGCGACCCAAGGCTCGACTTGAGCCCTTCTCCCGCGCACAAGACTTTAACACCCAAACATGTATCGAACCCTTCATACGCCTGTCGTACATACACAATACACCTATAAATCATATACGGGGAAAAACGGGGTGTTACATATTATAATTATAATTAGATTATTGTTATTCAAATATAGGTTCTCTTTACGTGATTAATTACGTTACATATGTATGCGAAATATATGTCTCAATAAAAGGTTATAATGTAAGATTTTTTGATAGAGAAAATAATAACTGTGATGAAAATCGGAAAGGGGTGGTGGGAGATCAAATGTAGTTCATTTATTTAAACCAAGTTAAGTACATCAATATGTTTTTAAAAACAACGACAAATTTCTTAGTCGGAATCCTTGGTTCAACCAGTCATTAAACTAAATGACTTTTGCACTTACAATCACTCAATACCTAAACATATTATTAAATTGTTTCGTTTAAATAAACCCTTAATTTCACGGGTCATTTCAATCTAAAAAAAACCAACAAAAATTGTCAACAAAGTTGTGTTAAGGCTACGTTTTATATATATATATATATATATATATATATATATATATATATATATATATATATATATATATATATATATATATATATATATTTTGTCTCAATGTAGGCCATATACCCAAAAAAAAATACTAATGTAGGTCACATACTTTCAAAAGGTGTATCGATGTAAACAAAAAGTAACCTGTTACCGGCTAAACAGATCACCTTTTGTTTACATCGATACACTTTTTGAAAGTATGAGACCTACATTAGTATTTTTTTGGGTATATAACTTACATTGGAACAAAAAAAAAGTATACTTTTTTTAAAGCTCAATCTACAAAATCGATCAATGAGAATCATAATATCAAACGAAGTTTCGCACATCATCAGAACAGATAATCAACAACAAATTCATAGAGTTTGATCTTGAGTTCATCCTTCACCGAAAACCGTGCCCGAATTGAGCACCGGATCAATCTGAGAGGTTATAGCGAAATGTAAAAATACAGATGTGATCGAAATCTCTTCGTGAAACTATCTGTAAATTTACAGCTCTTAAATCAAAGAAATGAAACTGAATTTCGAAGTCAAAGTTTCGGAAAAAAGTCTAACGAACAACCTTATTTATCAGGTCAACAAGTTAAGTTGGTTTACATTAACACATTTTTTAAAAGTTTATGACCTACAATAGTAATTTTTTTTTTTTTTTGTATATTGACTACATCGAGACAAAAAAGAAGTTTATGACCTTTGAGTTGTCTTGACCCTTACTCAAAATGAAAAGTCCATTTTACTTGGTCACCGTTTGTGGATATAAATCTCCAAAAAACCAACAAAAAATTGTCAACAAATATGTGTTAACCACGTCATTACTCAAAATGAAAAGTCCCATTTTATTGTGTCGGCATTTGTGGATATAAATCTACAAAAAACCAACAAAAAATTGTCAACAAAGTTATGTTAACCGTGTCATTACTCAAAATGAAAAGTCCCATATTACTTGTGTCACCATTTGTGCATATAAATCTCCAAAAAACCAACAAAAAATTGTCAACAAAGTTGTGTTAACAATGGTTAGTTTTGTGGTGGTGCTTCTTGTTGTTATTGCTTTAATTGCAGCTGTTATTAATGGAGAAAACAGTAGTATAAAAAGATCAGACTTTCCTGATGGGTTTCTCTTTGGAGTCTCTACTTCCTCATATCAAGTCTTTCTTTACTCTCTGTTATATTCTGTTTTCATTTTTTTAATTTTTTTTTTTTTATATGAATTATGATGCTCAAAAATGGAGTCTTTTGGGTTTTGACTAACATATTGTTGTAGATTGAAGGAGGTTATCTTGAAGATGGTAAAAGTCTCAACAATTGGGATGTGTTTGCTCTCTATCCAGGTAACACTGTCACTTTAATATGTGCACTAATTCATCTCTTAATCTACTTTAACATGCAAGTATATGTATTAATGTGCATATGTTATCTATTTATAAGTAAGCAGATAAACTGTTTGTAGATGAGCGGTTGAGATTACTGATAGGGAAAATGGATAATCAACAAATTTGCAATTACAAATTAGGGTTTGTTTTTCATTTTGTAGGTGGCATTGAAAAAGGTGAAAATGGATTCATAGCTGATGATCATTACCATAGATATCTGGTATTTCATGTTTTGGTTCTTAGTTTCTAGTTGCCATTATCAAAATTAATTTGGGTACTCATGAACTATATGTATATATATATATTTTTTTTGCAAAAAACAGAATTTAAATTATTATAGATCCAACGATCTAATTGAGTTACAAATTGATACAGACTCCGACTCGTTATATTTACCGGATTTAAATGATCTATTTGAAACTATTTATTGAATTATATTCTGACTACATTGAAACAAACACTAGCCAAACCCCAACATACAACAACAAACTCTCTTCACTCTTTAATTTAGAACGATTGAGCGTTGCAGAAAGATATCGAGATCGTACAATCTCTTGGTGTAGATGCTTACCGTTTCTCTATATCATGGGCACGAGTTCTTCCAAGTACGTTTGCAACTTAAGACACTTATAAGAAAAGAAAAAAAAAAAAAAAAGAGAATCAAGTATGTTTGTTTTCTTGATCGAATTTCTGCTTGTGTTATATCAGGAGGAAGATTTGGTGAAGTTAATCCAAATGGGATTATGTTTTATAACAAAATATTGGATGAACTTGTGCTCAGAGGTAATAACCATACTTCAGTTATTTCAATTTCATGAGAAATAAACATATACTAACTATAAATTGGACAAGTAATGCAGGAATTAAACCATTCGTAACAATTTTCCATCATGATATTCCTCAAGAACTTGAAGATCGATACGGGTCTTGGCTCAGCCCGTTAATGCAGTATGTAAACAAAACTTATTCTTCTGTATGTCTATTTATTTAACCTTTTTAATAAATGGGCTGACATTTATGTTTATTTGTTGCAGGGAAGATTATGTCCACTTTGCGGAAACATGTTTTAAAAACTTTGGTGACCGAGTAAAGAATTGGATCACGATTAACGAGCCAAATTTGTTTGCACAAATGGGATATCAGAACGGCATATATCCACCTGCTCGTTGTTCACAACCATTTGGTTATTGTTCAGCAGGAAATTCGGACATTGAGCCTCTAATTGTGATGCATAATTTGTTATTGGCACATGGCAAGGCTGTGAGGCTATATCGAAAAGATTATCAGGTATAAGAAACAAAATAAACGGGTTAGGTTAAATAACGGGTCAAAATGGGTTTGGGTCAGAATGGACACTTCTGAAATCAAGTTATAGACTTTGGGCTGGAATACTCCTCAATTATTGAAGACATAATAACTACGCGGGTAGTTAATGTGGTTTACCCTAATTTGCACTGATAGTCCCTAAACAATTTTTTTACATTGGTAGTCCTTCGAACTGTAATTTTCTGCGTAGATCGTTCCTCCACTAGAAAATATTTAGAAAGTGGAATTAAATACTTTTTTCGTTATATGATATATGATGAATATTTATTAAGTAGTGAAATGTGTATGCAGAGTGAACAAGATGGGCTAGTCGGGATCGTTTTAAATTGTATAATGTACGAGCCAATGACTGATGATGATCTTGATAAAGAAGCCGCTAATAGGGCTTTGGCTTTCGATATTGGATGGTATACATAACTACTGTTTTCATTAGTAATTTTTAATTGTTATTTTCTTCAACTGTAAACTCATACATTTTTTTGTTAATAAAAATAAACAGGGTGTTGGATCCACTAATATTTGGTAATTACCCCTCGGAAATGCGCAAGTATCTTGGAAATCAACTGCCGAGATTTTCGGTTGCAGAAAGTAACTATATAAGAGATGGTATTGACTTTATAGGAGTCAACCATTACGCAACTCTATATGCAAAAGGTTGCATTCATTCAAGTTCAAGTTGTAGTTTAACAGGAAATCGATCAATTAAAGGTTTCGTGGATTTTTCTACTGAAAAAGATGGTGTTCCAATCGGTGAATCGGTACGTACAGAAATCCCTTTTGCCCCTTTTACTTGTTTTTTTTATTCGCTTCATATTTTGGTTGTGTTGACAGACAGGCATAGATGTAATGAAGGTAGTTCCAAGAGGCATTGGAGAAGTGATAGAGTATTTGAACAAAAGATATCATAACAAACCCACGTTTGTTACCGAAAATGGTATGAAAAATTGTGTTGTGACTTTTTGATTTGGTTTGTCCAAAAAATTACAGAATAAACCATCCCAAGGTAGCCTAGTGGTTGGGGCGGCCCCTGACATCCTTGCAAGAGGTCTCAGGTTCGAATCTTGGGGTGGCCAGGGAAGGGTTAGAAACAACCAAGGATGATTCTTGATGGGCTGCGTACACTAGAGTATGGGGTCGGATTACTTGCCCTTCTCGGGTAACCTGAACAGGGAAAACCTTACAACTTTAAATATTTGCATAATATTTATTGATATGGATATAGTTACTGATTTAAACCAAGGTTGTAAAAGTCGCGAGTGAGGGACGAGTCGGTCAGTACCTTAGAGGACGAATCAGTCGAGTTAGGGACGAGTCGAGCGTTGACTAACGTTGACTTTTAGTAATGAATAAATTGAACACACATATATATTACACATAAATATATCAAACATAACACTTAAATATTTCAAACATAGATATTGGGCACAAAATATAAATTTTTTGACCTAACTATGACTTTGACCGACTCGGCTAACTCAGCCCGTCTTTGACTCAACTTTTTAGTGTTTACCGACTCTTAAGGTGTTTTTGGGCGAGTCCCCAAACCGACGCATCGGTCGACTCAGCCAACTTTTACAACAGTGATTTAAACCAAAGTTTTACTGGGTGAAATGTCTGTCTTGAAGTGTAATGCATTTGTGAATGTCTAATTGAAAATGCAAGAAGTCATATTAAAAACTATAGCCAGTTTGACCGAAAGTCAAATTGTTGGTCATTTAAATCTATGTATCTTGATGGGCTGCTACACAGGGTATTCTGAACCAGAAGTGCAAGATCAAGTTCCAATTATACTTCATGACGACAAGCGAATAGAATTTCACAAAGCATACATGTCATCTATAGCCCAAGCGATCAGGTAACCGTATCATATTACTTAAAAAAAAAAATTAACATTTCCAGTTTAAATAATGTAATAACAAGACGATATTTTGACAGGAATGGTGCCGATGTAAGGGGCTACTTTTTGTGGACATTGATGGATGATTTTGAATGGAATCATGGGTACCTTCTCAAATTTGGGTTGTACTACGTCGATAGGAAAACGCTTAATCGAATCCCTAAGTTGTCTGCAAGATGGTATCAAGATTTCTTGATCAACAATACTTTAGCATCAAATATCCAATTAGCTGTTTCATAAAGATTTGTTTAAGCAAACAACTTTATTTGTAACTTATGAGTTTTGATTCATATACTTAAATACAACAGACAACAACATGATAAGTTAATTATATTGTTTTGGTAAACGTATATAGATAAAACATGTTGTATAAATTTATGGAACATGATAAGTTCTGTTACTACACATGCACTTATAAGCGATTGGACAAGTTTCAGCCTCAGCTGGTCCAACAGAACAAATGAACCGCGCACGCACTAAGCGACAAGGTGAACATGATCCGCACGCATGCATACAGTCTGGAAATCTTGAACCGGCGATCTGCAAAGTCTCCGTTTTATAATTGGTAAAAACGTCCCTCGTGTCTTCTGCTTGTAAACCGTGTGTATCAACAGTGCCTGTTGCACGTAATGCATATAATGTTATGGCCTACGAAAACGAATAACTTAAACTAAAAACTATGTGTATCAACAGTGTTGGTTATTCATATTGTAAATACAGAGAGGAGTAAGGGAAATTGTTCAAAATACACTTTTTTTTCAGGCTTCAAACAAAATACACTTATTTTTTAAAAATTGTCTTTTTACACCATTCGGTAGACGGGATTCCGTCTACCACCTTTATCTGTCGTCTACTACCATTTTTACAAAGTAGTCGACGGTGAGATAAAGGTGGTAGACAGAATTCCCGTCTACTGGCAGGGTTAGTAGACAGCGAGAACAAAGCAGTAGACAGACATTTACAAAGTAGTCGACTGTCTACTGCCTTGTTGTAGATGTCTGCTGCCTTGTTGTTGCTGTCTACAAGGCAGTAGACAGCAACAACAAGGCAGTAGACGGTCGACTACTTTGTAAATTCTGTCTACCACCTTTATCTCACCGTCGACTACTTTATAAAAATGGTAGTAGACGACAGATAAAGGTGGTACTGCCTTGTTGTTGCTGTCTACTGCCTTGTTGTTGCTGTCTACTGCCTTGTAGACACTAACAAGGCAGTAGACAGCAACAACAAGGCAGTAGACGGTCGACTACTTTGTAAATGTCTGTCTACTGCTTTGTTCTCGCTGTCTACTAACCCTGCCAGTAGACGGGAATTCGTCTACCACCTTTATCTCACCGTCGACTACTTTGTAAAAATGGTAGTAGACGACAGATAAAGGTGTCTACCGAATGGTGTAAAAAGACAATTTTTTAAAAAAAAGTGTATTTTGTTTGAAGCCTTAAAAAAGTGTATTTTGATCAATTTCCCGAGGAGTAATATAGCAAGTAACTGAAATTATAGAAACTTACTTATAAAAAGTAGAGTGGATGCTAGCAGAATAAAAGGGAATAAAGTGTTCATTTTGTGATGTGTTTGTGTATGAATTTTTTTTAAGTGAAAATGGGGGTATAAAAGGCAAGGTGAGAATAATGGTAGTCACAGAGAAGTGGTCTATTCACAAGATAGAAGTGCTTTCACATGGTTTGTTACTGTTCAGTAATGTTTTCTGATCAGCCCAAAAGGCCTATGTAATGTCTAGTTAGACAGACCAATCGGATTATTGGGCCTACTAGAACCGGCCCAATGTATTGGCTTTTACTTTGTACCTGCACCGCAGTTGACTTGTGACCTTTCCACAAAATCGAATTGAATATAAATAAGACAAAATTACATGGGGAGTGTATGTTCAAAATATCAACCGGAGTCCAAAAGAATTTTCTGAACTTGAGGGGTCACTGTGGTATACATTCATTTCATGGGGGGTCCAATTGACTAACAGATGTTAAATTTTCCATTAAATTCTGTCATGCACACGAAGGTAAATTCGTCATATTTACTTTATTTTTCTTTTATTATTTCATCTTCTCCACGTCATCCTAGTTTCTCATTTGATTCATACCTGGACCTGTAAACGCTCAAACACACCCCTAATTCCATGGAACAATTTATTCTTTCAATTGATTAATTAGATTTCACAAACTTTGAGATCTAGAGTCTAAATGAACAAATAGGGAAAAGTCAGACATTTCCCATCAAAACCCTTTTATTAAAAACAAATGTTAATATAAAAAAATGTTGAAATTTCTGTCAATACCTTGTTGGAGTACAAGCTCTACGAAGATTTTTATCAAACGAATGATGATGGTGGTGGATTTTTGTGGAGATGAAATGATAAAAAAGAAATTGAGATAAATAAAGGGTGTCAGTCTGTCAGATTTATGCAAAAGGTGAAGTGTCATTTGCGTAAGTTCAAATTCTTAAACTTCATCTGTTCAATTCCGAGTATTAGCTAGAGTATTAAATTCAACAAGTGGCTTTCTTGTAATTTCAACTAATCGTATATTTAATTGCTTGTTTATTGAGTTACTTGAATTGGGTATTGACACAAAAGTTTTCTTCTACAAAACCCTTTCTTCTACAAAACCTTCGAAAATTTACGATTTTTATAGCATTTCATATCTGCTAACATGCGTTCCATCAAAATTAAACCTACCTTTTCAGCTTTTTTGGACCCCGGTCGTAATCTAGCCCAATTGAATCGGTTTCGTTCGATGGAGCTCCGAAAGCAATCAATTTGGTGGTGCTTTCCGGTAATAATCAATCATTTTGGTGGTGCTTTTCTGTAGCTCCGTCGTCAATTCAGCAGCGTCCGCTAGATCTGTCGTCGACACCTCGTGAAAATCTGAACGAAATCTCAAACCTTAGCTCTGCCGGTGGTAAAAAAAGGTTGAGAACGAAACTCACGATGTAATATAAATTTGAGAAAGACGAATTTTAAGTTAGGATTTGATTTAATAAGTGTGAAATGGGTTTTGATTTGGAATTTTTGATGGTGGTATTATAGAAGTTGAAGTTGAAGTTGAGAGTGAATTATAGAAGTGGAGAGTGAAGAAAGAGATGCATCATACCGAAAATACCCTCATGTGCTAAGCACATGATGTGATTTAACGGAAAATTTAACAGCGGCTAGTGAATTGGACCCCCCATAAAACGAATGCATTTCACAGTGACCCCTCAAGTTCAAAAAATTCTTTTGAACTCCGGTTGATGTTTTAAACATAACACAGGGACCCCCCATGTAATTTTGTCTATAAATAATTATGTAACTTTTTAAATTGAGTTAGAACAAAAACAAACAGGGGAGCCCTGAGGAAAACATAGTGATCGATCGTTTAGGACTCAGGATTTTCACTGGCTAATTTTAGTTAATATATATATATATATATATATATATATATATATATATATATATATATATATATATATATATATATATATATATATATATATATATATATATATATATATATATATATATATTAACTCTAAATCTAATTCTAATTATAATTTCCTCCGTATATATAATTCACAAAATTTCTATAAAAAGTTAAAACAAATTTTATTTATAGAAACAATACTTTTACGAACTAATTATACTAATATGGATACTAATTGTAGATACGGAGTTAGGTTCCACCGCCATTACCTTTCAACTCAAAATAATTTTACGAACTAAACGCAATAAATTGTATTCGACATGGAGTTTCGAAACATTACCAACAGAGCATTTTTTTAGCAATAAATATGGAAGTGATTTGAATTTATAGTTTAAGTCCTTAAAATATTTACGAACACGCAAATATAACTATTATAAAATTAATTATACATGACGACTCCTCCGAGTACCATTATTTTGCTGAAATGACTAACAACTTTTCTAAAATAAAACTCGTGGGTTACACTTTTATTCAAAAACCATATAATAATTCTAAAATAATATAACTTAGACTTTACTAACGTTACGTTCATGACAAATTTTCAATGTACACATATTTTCTCTACATAATACGTAATATATAATTATATATAATTAAAAGATATTAATGGTGAGAAAAAAAATTTAGACATTAAGTTAATAACACCACTTAAAACCACTTTTAAAATTTGTCAACACCACATGCTCTTAAATTCAAAATAACTTTAAAATTTGTCAACACTACAGGCTCTTAAACTCAAAAGAACTTTTGAAATTTGTCAACACCATGGGCTCTTAAAATCAAAAGAATTTTTAAAATTTGTCAACACCACATGCTCTTAAATAATTCTTATACTTTTCCTATTTTTCAGTATCGCTATTTATATACCAATATGAACTGCAAATCACATTATTTGCACGGTTTTTTACACACCCGTAACAGGGGTATAAAATATAACTTCAGGGATATAAAAAGTAGGAATGGAAATGGGCGGGAAAAAGCCCGTGACCCGCGGGTACCCGCACCTGTGATGGGCGGGTATTTTAAAAAAAATGTACCCACGGGCGCGGATCGGGTAAAATTTTGTACCCGTTGGCGGGTCGCGGGTATTTCATACCCGTCACGGGTAAAACCCGACCCGTCAATCCGTAATACCCGTTTGAACTACCCGCGAGTATACCCGTTTACCCGCATACATATACTTAATTTATATTATATAATTTAATTTTTTAATATATTTTCATAGTTATTCGCGGGTTTACCCGCGGGTAATGGGTATCCGTGACTAAAAATTAGTTAGAAGTGCACATTTTGTGAACCCGCGGGTTGCGGATACCCGCGGGTTGCGGATACCCGCGGGTTGCGGGTACGGGCAGAAAAATTTACCCGTTGGCGGGTAAACGGGTACCCGCGGGTAAAGAAAAATTTCAGCGGGCGGGTCGTGGGTATTAAGGATCCGTGCCCGTCGTCCACGGGTGCCATCCCTAATAAAAAGTAAATTCAATATAAACCTACCAAACAAAATTCACCAAAATTTTTGAACATATATATTTTTATGTTCGCTGCGAGTTAGGTTCCACCGCCATCTCCATTCAACTCGAAATAACCTTACAAACTAAACGCGATAAATTGTATTCGACACGGAGCTTCGATGCATTACCAACGGAGCATTTCTTTGTAGAATAACTATGAAAGTAATTTGAATTTATAGTTTAAGTCCTTAAAATATTTATGAACGTGCAAATATAAATATTATAATATTAGTTATACATGACGACTCCCCCGAGTACCCTTATATTGCTGAAATGACTAACAAACTTTTTAAAATTAAATTCGCAGGTATATACTTTTATTCAAAAAATAATTGTATATAATAATTTTAAAATATTTTACCACTGTCAAATGCACGGTCTCTGAAACTAACACCACGGGCTTTTAAACTCATAAGAATAATTAAACCGATATTAAAGGTGAGAAAAATTAATTGTAGACGTTAAGTTACTAACATCTCTTTTAAAAAATTTCAACCCATGGGCTCTTAACTCAAAAGAATTTTTTGTCAACACCACGGGCTATTAAATAATTATTATACTTTTTATATTTTTTTAATATCGCTATTTACATACTAATATGAACTGCAAATTACATTTTTGCACGACTTTTTACACACCTGAGCAACGTACAGCTCAAAAACCTAGTATATATATATATATATATATATATATATATATATATATATATATATATATATATATATACATGCATAATCGGAGATTTGAGAAGCATTGGAACTTGGAAACCGTAACCGAAATAGCAAATGCATAGCACAATAGGCCCAAAAACAACAATTAAAGGCCCCAGAAAAAAATCCGAATCTACTAGCATTCTAATAAGGCCGGAAGAGCCTTTTTTAAATAGTTTATATTAAGTTTTCGCAAATGCGTGGGGGACTATCCTTTCTATCGCTTGCCCTTTCTTTTCACTCTCAAGACAAGGCTCTCTCTCTCTCTCTCTCTCTCTCTCTCTCTCTCTCTCTCTCTCTCTCTCTCTCTCTGGGCATAGGTTCCCTCTTTGTTTTCGTTTCCATTGCCCTTAGCTAGTCGGTTGGCCCGGGCAAGCTGTGGGCTACATTAGATATGAGTTGAAATGGCGAGAGCTGAGATGACGGGAAGAAGCAATCCATCGTGAATCGAGAAATGACCATTTACTCCTTCCCTTACGGAGCTCATGGAGTAGCGTATTTCGAAAGAGGAAGACGGAGGGTGAGAATCCATAGCAATATATTTTATGCATTTCGGGCCTCAGTTTCTGCATCATGATCCACCTAATATGAGTATTGTGACTGGCATATGATTTTTTTTACTTCGTTCTCAGTCTTTTAATTTTCAAAACCGGCCTGGAAACAAATACCTAACTATAGAAAAGAAAAAAGTAGAGGTGGTGGTTGCAATAAATTATTGCACCATTTAATTTAATCAGTTATTTAAAAAAAAAAATGTAAGTGACTAAGTTTTTATTAAATGGAAATATGCTTTTTATTGTGTTTAACCTTTTTGTTATGGAACATCAATATCTTGTCACTATTCATTATCTATCTTGTTACTATTCATTATCTGTTTATGCTCGTTGTTGGAGTAACATTTTTATGTCCAGGGATGGATATGAGACCAATGATGAATGATAGAGTCCTTCATACCTTTGAAATCAAATTCGATATTATTGAAATGATGTTTGATGGGAAAGAATGTGAACTTCACTAAACAAGTGAGTATTGGAGTAACATGAAATAAAATTATTTTTTAACACCACTCTTAACTATAACCATGACGTTATGTCACGGTATAACGGACTGCCACATCAGCACCTTTTTTCCATCACTAACCAAAGACTAACTGCTAACAACCATGACGTACCCATCACACGCTTCCTCACACCCACTAAATTAATTAATTATTTACGGATACAAATAATATGGCAAAATGTACAACAAATAATAACAAGTGTTCCGTGATCCATTTTTCATCCAACGAAAAAGTGAAGGACGGTAGTCCAAGCACTAACCAACCACATGTTGCTAATATTGGAGCCGTTGGATGACGGAGCCGCCATGAAGGAGCCAATGGCGGCTCCAAACACGGACTAATAATAGTGCTCTAAAATCAAATACAACTTGTCCGTGTCCCAACTGGGAAGATTTGCAATGGCAATTTTTGTTCTTGACAGGGTCGGCCCTAGGGTAGGGCCACAGGGGCGACCGCACCCGGGCATCACATTTTAAGGGGCATCAAATCTGGAGTTCTGAGTTTTTTTAAGTGCAGTTGAGTTTTTTTTGTAAGTTCAGAGGAGAAATTTCATGGAGGAAGGGAGAGGAAGAAAGAAAAGTCAAAATTTGGAAAAGAGAAAAAATCTTTTTTCCTTGATATTATAAGTTTTTTTTTTTTCATTTGTCAGATGTGTTAATTTTATTAAAATCCAATATATCGTACAATAGATATAGCGTATTGTGCAATCACGTATGGATTTTGAAATTCTAGTCTAGCAATAGAGGTGCCATAATAATGTGAATTCATAAAATAGGTTTACTGATTTCTTAATATAATACTACTTGATTTTTATATTTTCTTTAATTTAATTATTTCTATAAGGAACAAAAGTCCTTTTTGAAAGTCCTATTTTATTGGCGTGTTATAGACAAATTTTGGTATAGTATAAAAATGAATCTTTTTAAGATGTCAATTTTTGAGAAAATGTTTAAGAATAAAAATGTAAAGTTGATTGTCTTTTTTGAAGGTAGATAATTATTTTGAAACAAATGAAAAATAGAACTATAGACACATATTTCGAGATAGATCAAGTAATAGTCTAATAATTTAGACACATGTTACATTACTTGATATTTTTCTTTTATAATTTACGCATTAATTAAATCACGTGTGAAAAGAAACAGACACTATAAAAATTTTAACTAGACTCGAAGTCATCACTTTTATCGTAGTTTATCTCTTCAAATTATCACACTAAATTTATATAAAAAAAATTAACGTGAAAATGAGTTATATAAGTCGATTAGCTTTCGAACACTCGTTTATAAATAGAGTAGGGGGCATTATTTGATCGATTCGCGCCGGTCAACAGAACACTCAGGACCGGCTCTGGTTCTTGAATAGGTGTCTATGGATTAGATGAACACTAACCTATTCAACTACTTTTACCTACATTGCATGTTATCATTTTACAACGGGTGGTGATATTTCCACTTAGTATTTAGATAAATCCACTTTAATACAGTATATGTAACGTACAAGTACTTAATGCATAAAAGTAATGCACGAAAGGTACCACAAGTAATGAAGAAGATTCCAAGTAACGTATCTTCATGTTTTGTACAATTTATTAATGTATTTAGGATGTAAGTTCACACACTTTTTCGTCTAACAAGGTTTATCTCCAGTGCGACCAATTAGCTAACAGCTCAGTGTTAGATGTTCTCTTTGAAGGAAAACCGTGTGTACTTTTAAAATTTATAAACGCAGTGAAACGATAAAAATAAATATATTTCATTCATTAATAAACTTATTTTATTAACATTAAAATAAACATCATTTATTTTAATATAAACTTTCAATTAAACATTTACACGATTAACCGTTCACAACAAGATCCAATTACACCACTAATAATTGTCTATTAATTAAATCACAAGTAAAGTTTAGATGTACCTTTATCAAGCGATGCAAGAACGGTAGAAATAATTGTCCATGTCCAGTTTGAAACATATATTCAAAGTGTATGAATATCTCTATGGTTGATCCACACAGCACGTTGAGCAACACCAATCGAATGCTAGTCCGTATAACTCGAAGTAATATATAATATTATTTGAACAAAGAATGGAATCAAAAACTAATTACCGATCCACTTTGTTGTAATGCTCAAATAAAACAAACTCACTTTGTTTTTCCTTTCTCTTGATGTGTCGTCCAGAAGTAACAACAAAGAACTCACTCGTAACTTTTATTATTTGTTTTGTAAGGTATATTTCGATTCGATAAAAGAGTGAAGCTCTTTTCATCTTTTTCATTCTTGCGGCTTCGTTTCAAAAACAACAGCAAACACCTTTTAGTCTAATTTTGTGTCGTCATTATTTAACAAAAGGGTTGGACCCTATTTATTTATTTTGGTTTGGCCGACTTAACAAAACGTGTAAAACTCTTTTTGTTGTTCGGTGAAGTAAAACAAACAAAGCCCATTTAATAATTTTATTTAATTTCATTAAATTAAAATAAGCAAGTTATATTTGTGGTTCAACGATCTATTGAGCATTTTATATTTAATTAAATCGTATGTAATTAAACAATACCTTTCTAATTATAGATTATAATTATATATCAACAATATATAATTATGGTGTCTAAATGCTAAAGTGTGTGACCCCATAGGCCTGTATATGATCGGTAGTATAGATTTGTATTATGACTTGCACACTAAACCAACGAACTCCCACTTGTGCATGACATAACATCTAAAAAACTATACAGACATATATTGGCATCTAGCAACACGTCAAGCCCCCGAAAATATACAAGTGTTTGTTTCAGCTAAACGAACTATCATTATTATTAAAAATGATTTAATGATTGAGTGTCTATTGTCCCTTTATTACCGATACCAAGTTGACATGAGACATGGATCTAGTCATTCTCATTTGTCAATTAATTATGTTTCTCGATCTAGAAAATTTGAATGCGATCACCAAGTTAAAATTGAACAACAATCAACATAGCTTGGACACGGCCGTGTAAATATCCATTCATTTTCATCGAGGGGCCGAGTGGTATCATACTCTCACATAGAGGAATACATCCCATTTTGATTATATGTGCTCGTCATGTACTTCACATCATACCCAATGATGGCCTTTATAACTACCTTGTTCAGGACAACGTTTAACCATATCAAAGTATAATATGTCATACAATCGAAACTAACATATACATCTCAGGTCTAAGGACACAAAGACATAACCATTATGAGATTCACTATTGACGATGATCCATGTAGTGATATCTCATGATTGGGTCATTCCAATATTCATCATCAATGAATACATATGAATTTTGGCTTCAGCAAGTTAACTATTTATCATCAATGAATAAAACCAACATTCATAATAATCTTAATTCATGGTATTCCCATAACATGATCGATTATGGAGATTTAGAATAATCAACAATTATTCATGGATTAAACATGCTAATATAGAACACAGTGATATAAATGAAAACGACCATACCAAGTATTTCAATTCATTAAAATAAAACTGCTTAATGTTCCAGAAATATCCAAATACTAAATTATAAATGAAAAGATTAGTAGCTTAACGAAGTCCAATATTACTAGCATGATCATCATACTGGTTGTGCATCAAGGGCTTCATGAACCGGTCAGCCACGATATCATTTGTATGAACCTTAAGAATGCTGGTATCATTCCTCTTAATGACTTCATAATTGTAGTCAACATTTGAAGAATGTGTCGGACATCTTTCTGTACATGTGATTCTTTCGGAAGTATAATAACAAACGAACTATCACAGTACATTTTCATAGAAGACTTAATGTTCTGAACTACTCCGGGTTCAGCAACAAACTTCCTAATCCAGACAGCTTCCTGAGCAGCTTCTCAGATAGCAATGTATTCTTCTTTTGTTGTAGATTGTTCAACTGTGCTCTGCTTTGAGCTCTTCCAATCAACTATCTTATCCATCATGACAAAGACATAGCATGAGTGGGATCAAGAATCATCTCGATAAGTTCAAAAACCAGTATTTCAACTCTTCTCCCAAACTACCATAAACCAAGAACATATCTTTAGTACTCTGTAAACACTTAAGAACATTCTTAACAGCAATCTAATGTTCTTAACCTAGACTTTGTTGATAATGACTCGTCAAACTCAAAAATAACGAGACATCATTTTAGTACATAACATGGCATACATAATGGATCCCATAGCTGAAGTATATGGGATACATTTCATTCGTCTTATCTCATTATGTTTGATAAGACTTTGTGACTTGCTCAACGATATGCCCTTTTTCACACGCAATTCTCCAAGATTGGAGTAATGCATGCTAAATCTCTACAAGATAAGATATGTACATTAATTCAAACCAATAAGCCATTTGAATCTATTTCTATAGATCATGATTCCAAGTATATAAGTAGCTTATCCAAGATCCTTTATGGAAAAACATTTTCAAGCTAAGACTTGACATCTTGCAAGTTGAAATGTTATTTCCAATAAGCAGTATGTCATCAACATACAAGATCAAGAAGACTGCTTTGCTCCCACTAGATTTAATGTAAACACAGAGCTCATCTTGTTTTTGAGAAAAGCCAAAACCTTTGTTATTCTCATCAAACCAAAGATTCTAGCTCCTGAATGCTTGCTTTAATCCATAAATGGATTTTAGAAGCTTGCATACTTTATTAGGATGCTTAGGATATATAAACCCTTTCTGTTGAACCATATATACGTCCTCGCTTAGGTCGCCATTTAGGAAAGCGTTTTAATATCCATTTACCATACTTCATAATCATGAAAAGTAGCTATGTCAACAAGTATCCTACTTTATAAAGATCGCGATTAGTGAAAAAGTTTCATCATAACCTTTTGCCATGAATAGAGCTTTAAAAGTGTTTATATTTTTGTCCATGCCTCTTCTCTTTGAAGACTCATTTACACCCTAATATCTTACAATTAGGTGAATAATTAATCAAGTCTCATACTTTATTATCTTTCACGGACTGCATCCTTTCACTCATAGTATCTCGTCATTTGACAGACTCTCATAATCTGATATAACCCTTCACGATAGCGAGAGGGTTCATCATAATCCCCTAGGAGAGGTTCATCTGAATTAATCAGATAATCAAACATCTTATGCCGATGAGGAGTTCTACTATATCTATGAAGTATAGGTGCAACACGTTCTAGCTCACCAACAATGCGCTCAGATTCAACGTGTGGATAACTAGTGCTTATAAAAGGTATGTTACTTTGTAGTTCTTGGATTTCTTCAAGATCTACTTTACTCCCACTAAATTTTTGTAAGAGAAGATCTCTTTCTAAGAACTTAGTAGACCAAGTAGTAAACACGTTATTTTCAACTTGGTAGTAAAAGTAATAACCCATTATTTTCTTTGGGAATCCCACAAAGTGACATTTAATACTTCTGGATTTTAATTTGTTTGAAGTGTCATGATTCACATACGCTACAAAATTCCAGACTTTCAAATAAGACAACTTGGGACTCCACCCATGCCATACTTCATATGGTGTCTTTTCTACCTTCTTGGTTGGAACCATATTGAGTATGCCTGCAGCAGACTCTAATGCATAACCCAAAAAGAGTGTGATAGAGTAGTCAGACTCATCGTTGATTAAAACCATATCAAGTAAAGTTTGATCCCTCCACTTAAACACACCACTGTGTTGTGGTGTCTAAGGTGGAGTGAATTGTGCGACAATCCCACAATTCTTTAGGTGGTCCAAAAACTCTCAACTCATAAATTCACCTTCTCCATCAAAGTGAAGTGATTTAATGGTCTTTCTAAGCTGACTCTTTACTTCATTTTGGAAGACTTTTGAACATTTCAAAAACTTCAAGTTTACGTTTCAGCAAGTAAAACATAACCATATCTACTATAACCATCAGTTATTGTAACGAAGTAAGACTTACCATTTCTAGACATTATTCTAAAAGGGCCACATACATCAGTATGTATTAATCCTAAAAGATCTTTAGCTCTTTCATCTAAATTGGAGAAAGGAGCCTTTGTCATCTTCCATATTAAATGACTCGCATACATCAAATGACTCATAGTCAGATGATTTCAAAAATCCATTAAAATGGAGTTTTGAAATGCATTGTTTGTTTATATGATCAAGACGACGATGTCATAGATAGGTCTTATACAACTCTTGCTTGAATCGTTTGGCAGTACAGGTATATATAGAATTCTCATTTGAAATCACACCATGCATATCAATTTCAAAAACACCATCACATGGATATGCATTAAGATAAAAAAAAATATTATCCTTAGAAACTGAAAAACTAAAGTGCGTAGATACAAGTTCAAAACCAACATCTTTCAAACTATATTGCTCCTAATACTAGGAGCATAATAACATTGTTCTAACAAAACAATAAGACCACTTGGAAGAGTAAGCTCATAGTGACCAAAGGCTTCAATCGAAGCTTGATTCCCATTGCTCACTCGCAAATCCAGTGTGCCTTTATTCAGTCTAGTACTTCTTTCCATTCCCTTTATATTGTTACAAGTGTGAAGGCCACAACCAGTTAACAAAGATCCATGAATCACTAGAAGAAGTATATAACTGTATATGAAATATACCTGAGTTTGCTAGTCTTACCAGCATTGCCTTTTCTCAGCTCAGATTGAAAGATAGGGCAACATCCTTCTCCAATTGCCAAATTTTCCATAATGGAAACATTCAGCGTCTTTTGTTGGGTTTTCCTTCTTGGAAGGTGGAATCTTCTTCCTAGAAAATGATTGAAGTGGTGAATCAGGTATATAATTTATATTAGAAAAAATACCGGTTATTAGAACTATTACACAACTACAGGTAGTGTATCCGATCGTGTGGTAGTATAGTAAATGGTAAAATCCGTGTATCGTTCCAAGGACAATATCTAAGTCAAATTAGGATTATAAACTAAATTGTGATTAACTAAGAAAATTACAATTACAAGATATTTTGGTTTGCCCTTTTACGATGGGCAAATCAAGTGATGAATAAGATTAAAAGACAATGTTTTTGGTATTTTAAGTTTATGAAAGTAAAAAGATAGTTTTGATATCAAATTAAGGAAATATGCTCATCTAGACTTTTTACCCTCAATGTAGAATGTTATTTAGGATTTAGATCGGATTGATTGGTTATGCACGAGAACTAATTAATTAGTTTACCAAGAGTAGTCTTGCGCAAACACTCAAACGGGATTACACGATGCAAGTGATGTTCTTGTCATCTAAGACCTCTTATTTGTAATCAATTAATTCAACTAGTTTGAAGACTTGAAGAGTGATCAAGTCAATGGTGTGTTGTACATGATCCACTCCTATATCAACTAATGGTTTAACTTAGTTCATTCCCTTGGTTCGGTTAAATGCTCAATTCACCCAACCCAAGTAATTAACTAAATGATATAATAAGATCCTTATAAATGTCACTAGATAAGGTAAATCACTAACACATGTTAATTAATGGAACTAGGTAGTTGAAAGTGTGTATAACAGATTCTAAGGAATTGGTCATTCTCCTAGATAATTACACATACTAATTAAGCTATTTCAAAGTATCTACAAGAGTCGTTCTTACATTCCTATATAGATTAATCGTTTGAACGCAACTTACCCCTTTTGGTAAAAGACGGGCAAACACTTGTCACTAGGTGCAAATCAATATACTAAATCAACAAGATGGTGTTTCTTAGTTGAACAAGTATACTAACTAATTGAATCGAAAAGATTAAACTTAACAAGAATGGTTCTTTTATTCTAACATCAAACTATCATGCATAAGAACAATCAAACAAAAGTAAACATTCAACATCTCGGTTATTTATCTAGACAAGCATAATGGAAATTAGCTGCGGGATATAGTGATCATGAAGTAGAAATAACTTACAAATAAGTGCATTTCCATTATCTTCACTTGTTTGGAGCTTGAAATAATACACCCGTAAAAATAAATATTACACAATACAGTTACTATAAAATTAAAAATAGAAGTTGGAAAATAATACGGAGTTGGGTTTTGGACTGTGTCAGAGATACAGTGGTCTCTCTTTTGAGACAGTAGTATCTCGTATC
This sequence comes from Rutidosis leptorrhynchoides, assembly GCF_046630445.1. Taxonomy (NCBI): domain Eukaryota; kingdom Viridiplantae; phylum Streptophyta; class Magnoliopsida; order Asterales; family Asteraceae; genus Rutidosis; species Rutidosis leptorrhynchoides. The sequence continues at coordinate 420,718,201 of NC_092335.1, read as the reverse complement.
TCTCTCTGTGTGACCACCCTTCGAGCTCTCTCTGTGTGTGTCTTCTTTATAACCTAAATGCTCCATCATGTTGTCCCATAATTTCGTTTATTTATTCAAATTGTAAAATAGTATGGAAACCACTCTTCACTTGTCCCACTCTCTAAATTTAATACTGAAAGTAGCCACCTTCACCTAATATTTTTATTATATTTCTTGGTGCTGTATCTTTAAAAAGCAACTCAATTTGGGTTTCCATCTTTGTGAATTATTACTCCTTATGATATATTATCAAGACCAACTTTCCCTTTAATTATTTTGATTTCTTTTTCTCAAAGGCAGCATCCCATGACTCCATTTTTAATATTGTTTTTGTTTTGTGCAGGGAATGTCAGATAACATTTTCTCTTGTCCGAACTTTATTGTCATATTAATACTCCGTAAATCATCTAACTTGACCCAAGACTCCTTGATCTCTACCACTTCTATCTTTTTTTCATTTCTTTTGATTTGTTTATTTATAGAAAGTAGCAGACCAACAATATTTAATTATATATATTCATTCATTGTGCAGAAGTAGTCAATCATCTCGATCCTGTTTTTGAAACTAAAGGCCTCGTTAAAATGAGGTTTTGTACCTTTTGGAGTATCACTTGAACATTGAGCGTTTTCACTTTCTTTTTGATTAGTTTCCCATTTTCGAACTCCGTCTTAACTTTTATTTATTTGTACAATTACAACCGAAAAGTGATACAAATACAAATACAAACTTATTATTTTGGACCGATATTGCGACTAAAAATATATTCATTTTGAGCAATATCAATGAATAGTCATTTTCCTTCCACAAAGTATTTGGCTTATTCATTTTCACCCTTCCATCCTATTTCTTCCTGATCATCGAACAACATCCGATAAGCATTTTGCTGAATAGCAGCAACTACCACATCAGGAAGAATGGATAAGGGTTCTAAATTTTGTTCAACTTCCATTTATGCTTGAAAAACAGTTTTCAGGTTGCATTGCCAATCTTGGAAGTTTAAATATTGAGTTTATCCTTCTCCAACAAAGTAGGAAGTGTGTTTTGGTTTACGTTTTGATTATTTGACATCTACAACATATATAAGATTCAATTTAGTATTTTTGATATTGAGCTTTAATAAATTAACTACCCAAGTTTTTATAATACTTTTAAAAACAATTAATTTACGAAAGCTTAAGATCCACATAGAGGTTCCATAGCCACATCTGTTAATCAGCTAGCAGTTATGGAGTCTATTGGTAGGTAGCGGGTACCAATTGCATTACAAGTGCAACTCTTAGATCTTTATGGGACCTAGAGATATATGTAGTCCAACAAACCACTATTATCTACTGGTATGTTTGTCCCATCCTTGCCTCGAACTCAGGTCTCACCGTGAATACGATTAAGTCGTCCAATTTGGAAACAGTGAAAATTCACGCTAGTCTCACTAGATCAAAAAATCTACCTCGTGGCTATAATTCAGCCTAGTCTCACTAGATCAGAAAAATAACGAGGAGTGTTTGCAAGCTCATTGGATAGCATGACTTAAATTTGAAGGGTATTTTGAAAAAGTTTGTGTAAATGAATAATGCATGCACACAAGATTCGTTACACTATTAGTTAAAAGTTATTTTAACCAATTATATATGTCGATTATGTTTGTGCGACCTTTTGTTATTTAATTTATAGCATATAAAGATAACAAATACACAAACGTGTATCATTTTAAAAACAATTTTAAATGATGTCGACCATATATTTTATTTGAGTTTTAAAATCATTAATTTTAAACTCGTTAGAGTTTAACTTTTAAAATCAGCAATTTTAATCTTTAAACTCGTTATATGTTTTATTTAACGTTTTCATCAAAAACATTTAGCATATACTATAATCAACAATTACATATAAAAAAGCGAAAAAAATAAAATAGAATCATGCATCACACACATACATAGCCTAGCCCAAAATCCTATGCTTGATCCCATGAGCCGACATGGAGTCAAGAGGTCAAACTAAGGACAATACCAAAGCTCTCACTTGATTCAAGAACCAAGTGAAAACTTATGTCGAACGCCATTGTTGTTAACTTGATCTATTCGTCATCTTCTAAGCCAATCTTCTTGTTTCATCTTTATCTTCAATCTTCATCTTGTTACATTTATTTAAATTTGAAAATATAACTAATCTAATACTTTACAGTTTGAAATAAACCTAAATACAAAACTATGAAATTGAAAATAAATACTATACAACATTGGCTTCAAGGCCTTTGAATAAATCAATAACCAACTTGGCTTAAAATTGCCATGACCAACAATCACAACAATAATACATAGGTCGGGGCATCATGGGCTATGTATGCAACCACAATTTTAATAACTACATTATTAAAACCTACATATGGCTTGTCTATGGTTACAATGCATGTGTATAACCATAGAATAAAACAATCAACAATTATAATAAATATTCAAGCCATAACAATTAAATCTAAAATTTAAAATAGTGATATTCTTTCAATCATATTTGTGCGTCATGAAGTCAAGTCTAAATCAATTGAGTTGACTTTAAAAACCAAAAAAGTTTCGACTTTTACCAATACACCACAAAGCTAGATCTAAAGAATAATCACAGGACAATTAAAATGGTGTAAAAGCGGCTCTGATACCACTGAAGGAAAACCGTGTGTACTTTTAAAATTTATAAACGTAGTGAAACGATAAAAATAAATATATTTCATTCATTAATAAACTTATTTTATTAACATTAAAATAAACATCATTTATTTTAATATAAACTTTCAATTAAATATTTACACGATTAACCGTTCCCAACAAGATCCAATTACACCACTAATAATTGTCTATTAATTAAATCACAAGTAAAGTTTAGATGTACATTTATCAAGCGATGCAAGAACGGTAGAAACAATTGTCCATGTCCAATTTGATACATATATTCAAAGTGTATGAATATCTCTATGGTTGATCCACACAGCACGTTGAGCAACACCAATTAAATGCTAGTCCGTATAACCCGAAGTAATATATAATATTACTTGAACAAAGAATGGAATCAAAAACTAATTACTGATCCACTTTGTTGTAATGCTCAAATAAAACAAACTCACTTTGTTTTTCCTTTCTCTTGATGTGTCGTCCAGAAGCAACAACAAAGAACCCACTCGTAACTTTTATTATTTGTTTTGTAAGGTATATTTCGATTCGATAAAAGAGTGAAGCTCTTTTCATCTTTTTCATTCTTGCGGCTTCGTTTAAAAAACAACAGCGAAAACCTTTTAGTCTAATTTTGTGTCGTCATTATTTAACAAAAGGGTTGGACCCTGTTTATTTATTTTGGTTTGGCCGACTTAACAAAACGTGTAAAACTCTTTTTGTTGTTCGGTGAGGTAAAACAAACAAAGTCCATTTTATAATTTTATTTAATTTCACTAAATTAAAATAAGCAAGTTATATTTGTGGTTCAACGATCTATTGAGCATTTTATATTTAATTAAATTGTATTTAATTAAACAATACTTTTCTAATTATAGGTTATAATTATATATCAACAATATATAATAATGGTGTCTAAATGCTAAAGTGTGTGACCCCATAGGCCTGTATATGATCGGTAATATAGATTTGTATTATGACTTGCACACTAAACCAACGAACTCCCACTTGTGCATGACATAACATCTAAAAAACTATACAGACATATATTGGCATCTAGCAACACGTCAATGCCCCCGAAAATATACAAGTGTTTGTTTCAGCTAAACGAACTATCATTATTTTTAAAAATGATCTAATGATTGAGTGTCTATTGTTCCTTTATTACCGATACCAAGTTGACATGAGACATGGATCTAGTCATTCTCATTTGTCAATTAATTATGTTTCTCGATCTAGAAAATTTGAATGCGATCACCAAGTTAAAATTGAACAACAATCAACATAGCTTGGACACGGCTGTGTAAATATCCATTCATTTTCATCGAGGGGCCGAGTGGTATCATACTCTCACATAGAGGAATAAATCCCATTTTGATTATATGTGCTCGTCATGTACTTCACATCATACCCAATGATGGCCTTTATAACTACCTTGTTCAGGATAGCGTTTAACCATATCAAAGTATAATATGTCATACAATCGAAACCAACATATACATCTCAGGTCTAAGGACACAAAGACATAACCATTATGAGATTCACTATTGACGACGATCCATGTAGTGATATCTCATGATTGGGTCATTCCAATATTCATCATCAATGAATACATATGAATTTTGGCCTCAGCAAGTTAACTATTTATCATTAATGAATAAAACCAACATTCATAATAATCTTAATTCATGGTATTCCCATAACATGATCGATTATGGAGATTTAGAATAATCAACAATTATTCATGGATTAAACATGCTAATATAGAACACAGTGATATAAATGAAACGAGAATAGGAGAAACGTATAGCGCGAAGAGATGAATCCGTTTATGCAAAAATTATTGAATGATGATAAAGGATTTATGATGATGATGATGAATGTCGATTGATTTAAGGTTTGGGAGGCTTTCGGTCGATCGCAAAAATAAGCAGAGAAGGAGTCGATATTTTTTTTTCAAATGATAAGTGAGCACAAAATGAGCAATTTTTAGAGATAATCTCAAATAAAAAAATCACCAAATTTTTTGGAAAGTATCCCCCTAAGATCGGCCGAACTATTTGATTTGGGGAGTTTATAATTTTTTTTTATAAATCTTATTATTTGATATTATCAACAACAAAAAAAAAAAAAAACATGTAACACACTGGTTCAGCTAAGAAGATGGAGTATTATTATTGATTGCAATTTTTTTTTTCATAATTAGTTTTGATTTATCCTAAATAAATTTTTATTAAGGTTTTTAATTAACTAAGATGAAAAATGAGTAACATATGGGTCATTCGAATGGATCGTATGAATTGGGCTTGAAGCTAGGCCCAACCTCGAAACTTGAATTAATAAATTGGCCCGAACGATTAAACGAACGCGATCCGATAGATAAAACGTTACACGAGTTATAATATGCGAGATGAATAATAATTCAAGAAATAAAATACAGGAATATTTTATTATTTCAAATGGCATAGGAATGTCGGATAAAACAATTCAGATTTGAAAATTACGAAAATATAAATCGTTGGTTTGGAATCCGATACGATTCATCAAATAAAAATGTTATATGCAGGATTGTACTAACACGTAGTCACACATTAATTTTAATACTTATAATATTAACTAAAGTTAATTATATAAATAATATATACTTTAATTAATATAATTTGTTGCCCAAAAATAAATATTTAGTCAACGTTGTATTAAAGTAGAGTAATTACTTCTTAATATCGATATTAATAAGCATGTAGAAACCCTAGGGGCATTTTAGTCAATTCAGAAGTGGAAAAGTGAGGGTTGTTATAGTACCTCCCCATTAATGAAAACTTCGTCCCGAAGTTTTAGGTAGACTTCTCGGATGCATCAACGGTTGAGAAGAGATGGGGATATTTGTGTTTCATTTGGTCTTCACATTCCCAGGTATACTCAGTGCCTCGTCGTGAATTCCAACAGATCTTAACAATAGGGATATTGCTTAGTTTCAAGTGTTATCTCATGATCCATAACTTCCACAGGTTCTTTAATGAGATGTATTTTATTATCAATGCGGAGGTTATCCATAGGAATAACAAGAGTGTCGTTGAAATGTCCCGTTCATATTGATTATAAACGTTCCATATTAATTGATTTCGTCGCGAGGTTTTGACCTCTATATGAGACGTTTTTCAAAGACTGCATTCATTTTTAAAACAACCATAACCTTTATTTTATCTATAAAGGTTTAAAAAGCATTACTTTGATTATCAAATAATGATAATCTAAAATATACCGTTTACACACGACCATTACATAATGGTTTACAATAAGAATATATTACATCAAAAATAAGTTTCTTGAATGCAGTTTTTACATAATATCATACAAGCATGGACTCCAAATCTTGTCCTTATTTTAGTATGCAACAGCGGAAGCTCTTAATAATCACCTGAGAATAAACATGCTTAAAACGTCAACAAAAATGTTGGTGAGTTATAGGTTTAACATATATATATTATCAAATCATAATAATAGACCACAAGATTTCATATTTCAATATACATCCCATACATAGAGATAAAAATCATTCATATGGTGAACACCTAGTAACCGACATTAACAAGATGCATATAAGAATATCCCCTATCATTCCGGAAAATCCTTCGGACATGATAAAAACAACTTCGAAGTACTAAAGCATCCGGTACTTTGGATGGGGTTCGTTAGGCCTAATAGATCTATCTTTAGGATTCACGTCAATTAGTAGATCGGTTTACTAATTCTTAGGTTACTAAGCAAAAGGGGCATATTCGGCTTCGATCATTCACCCATATAATGTAGTTTCAATTACTTGTGTCTATTTCGTAAAACATTTATAAAACTGCATGTATTCTCATCCCAAAATATTAGATTTTAAAAGTGGGACTATAACTCACTTTCACAGATTTTTACTTCGTCGGGAAGTAAGACTTTGCCACTGGTCGATTCACGAACCTATAACAAATATGTACATATATATCAAAGTATGTTCAAAATATATTTACAACATTTTTAATACGTTTTTAATGTTTTAAGTTTATTAAGTCAGCTGTCCTCGTTAGTAACCTACAACTAGTTGTCCATAATTAGATGTACAGAAAATAAATCAATATAAATTATCTTGGATCAATCCACGACCCAGTGTATACAAGCCTCAGTCTAGATCACAACTCAAACTATATATATTATTTTGGAATCAACCTCAACCCTGTATAGCTAACTCCAACATTACTGCATATAGAGTGTCTATGATTGTTCCAAAATATATTATATAGATGGGTCGATATGATATGTCAAAATATTGTATACGTGTCTATGGTATCCCAAGATTACATAATATATATTAGAATACATGAATAATACAATATAAGTTTGTTAAGTTATGATTTGTATAGAATTGTTACAATATTACCCGTGGCTACAACAATAAAAAAAATCCGATCTTGTTTTACCCATAACTTCTTCGTTTTAAATCCGTTTTGAGTGAATCAAATTGCTATGGTTTCATATTGAACTATATTTTATGAATCTAAACAGAAAAAGTATAGGTTTATATTCAAAAATAAAAGTTACAAGTCATTTTTGTAAGAGGTAGTCATTTCAGTCGAAAGAACGACATCTTGATGACCATTTTGAAAAACATACTTCCACTTTGAGTTTAACCATGATTTTTGGATAGAGGTTCATGTTCATAAGAAAAATCATTTTCCCAGAAGAACAACTTTTAAATCAATGTTTATCATAGTTTTTAATTATCAAACCCAAAACAGCCTGCGGTGTTACTACGACGGCGTATGTCCGGTTTTACGGTGCTTTTCGTGTTTCCAGGTTTTAAATCATTAAGTTAGCATATCATATAGATATAGTACATGTGTTTAGTTGATTTTAAAAGTCAAGTTAGAACGATTAACTTTATTTGCGAATAAGTTTAGAATTAACTAAACTATGTTCTAGTGATTACAAGTTTAAATCTTCGAATAAGATAGTTTTATATGTATGAATTGAATGATGTTATGAACATCATTACTACCTCAAATTTAGTAGGTAAACCTACTGTAAGTGACAAGAAATGATCTAGCTTCAAAGGATCTTGGATGGCTTGAAAGTTCTTGAAGTAGGATCATGACACAAAAACAAGTTCAAGTAAGATTTTTACTCGAATTAAGATAGTTTATAGTTGTAGAAATTGAATCAAAGTTTGAATATGATTATTACCTTGAATAAGAAAGATAACCTACTATAAATAACAAAGGTTTCTTGATCTTAGATGATTACTTGGAATGGATTAGAAAGCTTGGATGTAAACTAGTAAACTTGAAAGGATTTTCGAAGTGTTCTTGAAGTGTTCTTCCTAAGATGATTATAGCTTGATTCTTGAAGTAATTTTTGATGAATATGATGATTAGATACTTGAGAAATTCGTTCATAAGTGTGTGTGTGTGTGTTGAGAGAGAATTAGAAAGAGAATTGGAAGTGAAATGGAGTGAATGATGAGTGGTAAGTGGTGAGTGGTGAGTGGGGTTAAAAGGAGTTCTAGTTAGTTGACTAGTTCATGGTAGAAGTTAAAATTGATTAGTCATACATGACATAATCAAGAGTGGAATCCCATGCTAGTTCCTATTGGTATATACCCATAGTAAGTACGTCTAGAAGCTGTGTATAATACGGGTATGAATATGACTAGAATTCTTGATGAAAAAAAAAGAATGGGAATGTAACTATACCCATTTTCGTTAAGTATGAGTGTTTTGATATATGTCTTGAAGTCTTCCAAAAGTATATTAATAAATCTAAATACACTACATGTATATACATTTTAACTGAGTCGTTAAGTCATCGTTAGTCGTTACATGTAAGTGTTGTTTTGAAACCTTTAAGTTAACGATCTCATTTAATGTTGTTAACACATTGTTTATTATATCTAATGAGATGTTAAATTATTAGATTATCATGATATTATGATATATTATTATATCTTAATATGATATATATACGTTTAAATGTCGTTACAACGATAATCGTTACATATATGTCTCGTTTCGAAATCCTTAAGTTAGTAGTCTTGTTTTTACATATGTAGTTCATTTTTAACATATATAATTATCATTTTATCATGTTAAATATAGTGTAACAATATCTTAATATGATACATATGTATTTAGTAAGACGTTGTAATAACGATAATCGTTATATAAATCGTTTCGACTTTCTTAACTTAGTAGTCTCATTTTTGTATATAACTCATTGTTAATATACTTATGGAGATACTTACTTATCATAATCTCATGTTAACTATATGTATATCTATATATATATATCGTCATGTCATTTTTACAAGTTTTAACGTTCGTGAATCGCCGGTCAACTTGGGTGGTCAGTTGTCTACATGAAACTCATTTCAAATAATCAAGTCTTAACAAGTTTGATTGGTTAACATGTTGGAAATACTTAATCATGTAAAAATCAATTTCATTTAATATATATAAACATGGAAAAGTTTGGGTCACTACAGTACCTACCCGTTAAATAAATTTCGTCCCGAAATTCTAAGCAGTTGGAGGTGTTGTCGTATCTTCTGGAAATAAGTGCGGGTATTTCTTCTTCATCTGATCTTCTCATTCCCAGGTGAACTCGAGTCCTCTATGATCATTCCATCGAACCTTAACAATTGGTATTTTGTTTTGCTTAAGTCTTTTAACCTCACGATCCATTATTTCGATGGGTTCTTCGATGAATTGAAGTTTTTCGTTAATTTGGATTTCGATGAATTGTACAGCCGCAAGTTATTGAGGTAACTCAAGTCAGTAAGCTACTTTCCGACACGCTCAATAATCTTGAATGGTCCAATATACCTTGGATTTTATTTCCATCGTTTACCAAATCGAACAACGCCTTTCCAAGGTGCAACCTTAAGCATGACCATCTCTCCAATTTCAAATTCTATATCTTTTCTTTTGATGTCGGCGTAGCTCTTTTGTCGACTTTGGGCGGTTTTCAACCGTTGTTGAATTTGGATGATCTTCTCAGTAGTTTCTTGTATTATCTCTGGACCCGTAATCTGTCTATCCCCCACTTCACTCCAACAAATCGGAGACCTGCACTTTCTACCATAAAGTGCTTCAAACGGCACCATCTCAATGCTTGAATGGTAGCTGTTGTTGTAGGAAAATTCTTCTAACGGTAGATGTCGATCCCAACTGTTTCCGAAATCAATAACACATGCTCGTAGCATGTCTTCAAGTGTTTGTATCGTCCTTTCACTCTGCCCATTAGTTTGTGGATGATAGGCAATACTCATGTCTAGATGAGTTCCTAATGCTTGCTGTAATGTCTGCCAGAATCGTGAAATAAATCTTCCATCCCTATCAGAGATAATAGAGATTGGTATTCCATGTATGGAGACGACTTCCTTCAAATACAGTCGTGCTAACTTCTCCATCTTGTCATCTTCTCTTATTATCAGGAAGTGTGCTGATTTGTTTAGACGATCAACTATTACCCAAATAGTATCAAAACCACTTGCAGTCCTTGGAAATTTAGTGATGAAATTCATGGTAATGTTTTCCCATTTCCATTCCGGGATTTCGGGTTGTTGAAGTAGACCTGATGGTTTCTGATGCTTCGCTTTGACCTTAGAACATGTCAAACATTCCCCTACGTATTTAGCAACATCGGATTTCATATCTGGCCACCAAAAATGTTTATTGAGATCCTTGTACATCTTCCCCGTTCCAGGATGTATTGAGTATCTGGTTTTATGAGCTTCTCTAAGTACCATTTCTCTCATATCTCCAAATTTTGGTACCCAAATTCTTTCAGCCCCATACCGGGTTCCGTCTTCCCGAATATTAAGATGCTTCTCCGATCCTTTGGGTATTTCATCCTTTAAATTTCTCTCTTTTAAAACTCCTTGTTGCGCCTCCTTTATTTGAGTAGTAAGGTTAGTGTGAATCATTATATCCATAGCTTTTACTCAAATGGGTTCTCTGTCCTTTCTGCTCAAGGCATCGGCTACCACATTTGCCTTCCCCGGGTGGTAACGAATCTCAAAGTTGTAATCATTCAACAATTCAATCCATCTGCGTTGCCTCATGTTCAGTTGTTTCTGATTAAATATGTGTTGAAGACTTTTGTGGTCGGTATATATAATACTTTTGACCCCATTTAAGTAGTGCCTCCTAGTCTTTAATGCAAAAACAACCGCGCCTAATTCCAAATCATGCGTTGTATAATTCTGCTCGTGAATCTTCAATTGTCTAGAGGCATAAGCAATTACTTTCATTCGTTGCATTAATACACAACCGAGACCTTGCTTTGAGGCGTCACAATATATCACAAAATCATCATTCCTTTCAGGTAATGACAATATAGGTGCCGTAGTTAACTTTTTCTTTAACAATTGAAACGCTTTCTCTTGTTCATCTTTCCATTCAAATTTCTTCCCTTTATGCGTTAATGCAGTCAAGGGTTTTGCTATTCTGGAAAAGTCTTGGATGAACCTTCTATAGTAACCAGCTAGTCCTAAAAACTGGCGTATGTGTTTCGGAGTTTTCGGGGTTTCCCACTTTTCAACGGTTTCAATCTTTGCTGGATCCACCTGAATACCTTCTTTGTTCACTATGTGACCGAGGAATTGAACTTCTTCCAACCAAAATGCACACTTTGGAAACTTAGCGTACAGTTTTTCTTTTCTCAGCAACTCTAGCACTTTTCTCAAATGTTCTTCGTGCCTTTGATCATTCTTCGAGTAAATAAGTATGTCATCGATGAAAATAATGACAAACTTGTCAAGATATGGCCCACACACTCAGTTCATGAGGTCCATGAACACAGCTGGTGTGTTAGTCAATCCAAACGGCATAACCATAAACTCGTAATGACCGTAACGCGTCCTAAAAGCAGTCTTTGGAATATCATCCTCCTTCACCCGCATTTGATGATATCCAGAACGTAAATCGATCTTCGAATAAACCGACGAGCCTTGTAGTTGATCAAATAAGTCGTCGATTCTCGGTAGTGGGTAGCGGTTCTTGATGGTAAGTTTGTTCAACTCTCGGTAGTCGATACACAACCTAAATGTACCATCCTTCTTCTTGACAAACAAAACAGGAGCTCCCCACGGTGATGTGCTTGGTCGAATGAAACCATGCTCTAAAAGTTCCTGTAACTGACTTTGTAATTCTTTCATTTCGCTGGGTGCGAGTCTGTATGGAGCACGAGCTATTGGTGCAGCTCCTGGTACAAGGTCTATTTGAAATTCAACGGATCGATGTGGGGGTAATCCCGGTAATTCTTTCAGAAATACATCGAGAAATTCTTTTGCGACGGGAACATCACTGATGTTCTTTTCTTCAGGTTTAACTTCCTCGATGTGTGCTATAATGACGTAACAACCTTTTCTTATTAGTTTTTGCGCCTTCAAACTACTAATAAGTTTTAATTTCGCGTTGTTCTTTTCTCCGTACACCATTAAAGGTTTTCCTTTTTCACGCATAATGCGAATCGCATTTTTGTAACAAACGATCTCTGCTCTCACCTTTTTCAACCAGTCCATGCCAATTATTACATCAAAACTCCCTAACTCGACTGGTATTAAATTAATTTTAAACGTTTCATCCCCCAGTTTAATTTCTCTCTCCCGACATATATTATCTGCTGAAATTAATTTACCGTTTGCTAATTCGAGTAAAAATTTACTATCCAAAGGCGTCAATGGGAAACTTAATTTAGCACAAAATTCTCTACTCATATAGCTTTTATCCGCACCCGAATCAAATAAAACATAAGCAGATTTATCGTCAATAAGAAACGTACCCGTAACAAGCTCCGGGCCTTCCTGTGCTTCTGCCGCATTAATATTGAAAACTCTTCCACGGCCCTGCCCATTAGTATTCCTATGATTCGGGCAATTTTTAATAATGTGGCCCGGTTTTCCACATTTATAACAAACAACATTGGTATTACTTGCTCCGACACTATTCGTTTCGGCATTACTTGTTCCGACATTATTTGTTCCTTTAGTTCTGTTAAACTTTAGTCCGTAGACCTCACACTTTGTCGCGCTATGACCATTTCTTTTACACCTGTTGCAAAATGTCGTGCAAAACCCCTGATGATTTTCTTCACACCTATGACATGGCTGCTTTTGGTTTTTGTTGCCGTTGTTGTTATTGAGGTTGTTGTTGGGATTGTTATTGTTGTTGAAACGGTTGTTGTTGTTGGGATGTTTGTTGTAGTTATTGTTAGGATTGCGATTATTGTTGCGATTGTTAGGATAGTTGTTGCGATTGTGGTTGTAATTGTTGTTGTACTGGTGACTCTTGTCACCGTTTTCCTCCCACTTCCTCTTGAGTTGTTTCGTATTGGCTTCTTCGGTCGCCTGCTCTTTAATTCTTCCCTCAATCTGATTTATAAGTTTATGAGCCATTCGACTTGCCTTCTTGTAACACCCGCGTTTTGGGCCTAGATGAAATGACCATTGTACCCTTAGGGTATGGTGTAATTAGTGATTTTAATAATTATATGTTTATAATTATTTGGTTATTTAGTTGAGACCAGTTTGTGACAAGGGTCACAGAACAGGTTCGTTTGTTGAATTTGGACTTCGTTTGGGTTGCCAAATGATGTACGAAAGATATCAGATAACTGATAAATACCCGTGTGTTGTGATGTATGAGTTTTAAGACTCATAAGTGTTTGGTGGGAGGGTTATTCTTCCATTTTCTAGAAAATTCCCCAAACCACCCGTTCACTCACCTCTCCATCCTACCAAACCCTAATTTCTAATCTTTGTTCTTGAGCTCAAATCATTTACATTTTCGTGTTCCTTATGATCTACTGATTCTATCAAGGTAAGAATCACAAGTTTTCATGATTTAATCTTCAAGAAAATTGGGTTTTTGTGATAGTTTTTACAAAGTGGGTAATTTGGGTCAAAAGAGTTGAATTTGATGTTGGTTGAGTCCAAATCTTGTGGGTTTATGTTTCTTGATGTATAGTGTCTTAGATTTGGTCAGTTTTGAGGTAAAAATCGAGCTCCAGAGCAAGAATTGGATGAATTTGGGTGAAACCCGTCACTTTGGCTTCAGCTTCTGCAGATGAACTACCCTCGGCCGATGGTCTCTGACCATCGACCGATGGAGTGAGACGATCGGTCGACGGACTAGACGATCGACCGATGGTGGAAGTCCTTCGACGAACGGTTGAAAATTTAACGATCGACCGATGGTGTAGTCCATCGGCCGATGGAGTAGTGACGATCGGCCGATAGTCTCTGACGATCGACCGATGGTCTTAGACAGTGAAATTTTTACTAAGTGTTGATTTCTAGCCGTTATGCTGTCCGTTTGTATTTTGAGATTTTGATGTAAATTTCAAAAGTGCATAAGTGTTAAGGAGAAAAATTTTAGCGGACAGATTTTCTGACAAAATTTCTATATTTGTGTTATTTAGTGTTTATGGACATAAACTAACTCGTGTATATGTATTTCTCAGGAGAAAAGGAGACAGAGAAGGTTCAGTGATTAGATAGCTGAACACCTTCTCATTTGCTGGTAATCGGTGAGTGGGATTATCTCCGGGTGTAGTATACAGTAGCAAGTTGTGCTACTATGTTATACTGTTATAGTTGCTATGCTTAGTAGATATGTTGTAATAATGATCATCGTAGAGTTGCCATGCTAGTCGTAGGAACAGTTGTTCGTAGTGGTAGTTGCTTAACAGTTGTGTGCACAAGTTGTAGTTGCCTGTTGGAACCTATTGTTGTTAGGTTCAGCTCAGAGAGGTCAACCTTGTTGTGGTTGGGTCCAGTTGGCTACTGTTTGTTGAGTATAGTGCTGAATGACGCATCACCTGCGTGTGGATTTACTATACTGGGGATTCAGTAGTAAGGACTTTCGGTAGACGCTAGACTGATCAGCTAGTGGTCGTGTGCTCGTACAAGCCGCCGAGTCTCTAGTTGGAGCATAGTTGCTAGTTGATTGTTGCCAGTTGATAGTTGCTAGTTATTAGTTGTCAGTTGCCTGTTATGGATTGTTGTAGTTGTTGTAGTTGTACAAGTTGGTACTGTATGCTAGATCTGTTAGATGATTCCATTCACTTAGCCTCGTGCTAACCCCCCTCACCTCCTCCCTTGCAGGTTTTCGATCTTAGTGCTGGTAGGGACGGGAGTTGGGTTGACGATATGTTTGACAAGACGAACTCTGATGTCTTAACTTTTATAAATATGTAACTAGTTGTTTAACGTAACACCGGTTGTTTGTAATAAGTAACTAGCTAATGATTTGTGATAATCATGTTCGTAATTAACTAAGGGTATTTATGTGAATTAAGACTTCCGCTGTGATTTAAAAAAAAAAAAAAAAAAAGCAGGGTGTTTCACTTCTGTATAGAAGCGGGCTCGTGTGAACTCACATATTCTTGAATCCTTACTGGTAACCCTTTTACAAACGCGTCGATCTTCTCTTCTTCATCTTCGAACGCTCCCGGACACAATAGGCACAACTCTGTGAATCGTCATTCATATGTGGTAACGTCGAACCCTTGTGTTCGTAACTCTCTAAGTTCTGCCTTGAGTTTATTGACTTCGTTTCTAGGACGGTACTTCTCGTTCATCAATTGCTTGAATGCCGACCACGGTAGTGCGTAAGCAGCATTTTGTCCTACCTGTTCAAGATAGGTGTTCCACCACGTTAACGCAGTACCTGTGAAGGTATACGTAGCGTACTTAACTTTGTCCTCTTCAGTACACTTACTTATGGCAAACACCGATTCGACTTTCTCGGTCCACCGTTTCAATCCAATTGGTCCTTCGGTTCCATCAAATTCCAAAGGTTTGCAGGCAGTGAATTCTTTGTAGGAGCATCCTACACGATTTCTTGCGCCGTTAGCTGCATTGCTAGATTCAGAGTTATTGTTGGTATGTAGCGCAGCCTGTACTGCGGCTATGTTTGCAGCAAGAAAGGTACGAAATTCCTCTTCGCTCATATTCATGGTGTGTCGAGTAGTCGGTGCCATTTCCTTCAAAATAGTCAACTGAATCGAGTTAATCATACAGAATATTAAGAGTAGTCAATAGTATTTCGTAGCATAATATGGACTCATTTATAAAAGCTTTTTCTTCATATTAGCGTTTTATAAGTTTAAATTCGGGTACTACCTACCCGTTAAGTTCATACTTAATAGCTAATATACAATTCACCTACTACAATTCCATATGAAAAACGTATTATAATAATATATCACATACAAATATTCTTCAAACTTACAACTTCGCTATATTACATATAACATGAAATATAGTACACTTTGATACAGGACAGTTTTGAAGATAAATCTAGTTAATACGCAAGTTGTTCAGTAAAGGAAATAAAGACACGTAATTCATAAGTCCATAAACAAGTCATGCATTCTGGTTTTACTAAGATGACTTCCCATCCTTGGTCTTGTGGAAAATAACCGTTATGACCATTGGCTAGGCAGCATGTTGTAATGTCGTCAAAAGGACGAGGGTTTCGTAATGTCCAACAGCCCCGTAATAATCTAAAAACCTTGTTTCTCACCCCAACTACTGAATCCGTCACTTTTGGAAAGGTTTTATTTAAAAGTTGTAATCCGATATTCTTTTTCTCACTTTGGTAAGAAGCGAACATCACTAACCCGTAAGTATAACATGCTTCTTTAAGTTGCATGTTAGAAGCTCTTTCTAACTCGCGAAATCCTATGTTGGGATATGTTGAGTCAAAATAGGTTCTTAACCCGTAGCGTAAAATTGCATTTGGGTTCCCCGCATTTAATGCTTTAAAGAAAACACAGCGTAACTTACGGTCTCCCCAATGTGATATACCCCACCTATCAAAGGAAAGCCTTTTATAAACTAAGGCATTTTTGGAAAGTCTTTCAAATGTTTGACAAGTTAATTTCGCCATAACTAAATGTGCTGATGAATTCTGACCGACTATAGACAAGATTTCCTCAATCATATCCTCTGGTAGGTCTTCTAAAATATTCGGTTGTCTACCCTTAACGTCCATTTTGTTTTTATACTGTAAAATAGACAAGGATTAGATTCGTAAAAGATAATTAACAAACAATACAAGCAATTTTTACATAGAACATAAAAGTACAAGCACACTACAATACATATAATACACAACATGATTACAACCCTCTAATCTGAATCACTGGTTTCTTCTTCTTAGGACTTGGTTCGTTTTCCTAATTTTCTAGGAATATATGGTGTTCCTCTAATACCAGCCGTCGTTTTCCATAATGGTTTAGAAAAACCTGGTGGTTTAGAGGTTCCCAGGTCATTGTTACATTTTAGAAAATACGGATGTTGCCGATACATATAAAGTTCATCGGGGTTGGAATCGGGTTTATCTATTTTTATACCTTTTCCCTTATTATTTTCTTTCGCTTTATTAAATTGGGTCGAGGTAATTTCTATAACATCATCAAAATCCTCATCGGGATCCGATTCATCGAAAAATTGGTAATCTTCCCAATATTTTGCTTCCTCGGCGGAAACACCATTGACCTTTATTAACTTTGGTATGTTGGTTGAGGATTTTCTTTTATGTAATCGATTTACTATATGTATCAATATTTCTTCCTCCGGAACCTCTTCTTCTTCTGGTTCCTCCTCTTCCGATTCCTCCTCTTCTGGTTCCTCTTCTTTCGGTTCCTCCTCTTCCGGTTCCTCTTCGGGAATTTGTGAATCTTCCCAAAATATATTCGACTCTTCATTATTATTAGGTGAATCAATGGGATTTGTACTAGAGGTAGACATCTATCACACAATATCAAACACGTTAAGAGATTAATATATCACATAATATTTACATGTTAATAATATATAGTTTCCAACAAAAAATGTTAAGCAATCATTTTTGAAGAAAAACACGGTCGAAGTCCAGACTCACTAATGCATCCTAACAAACTAGGTAAGACACACTAATGCAATTTTCTGGTTCTCTAAGACCAACGCTCGGATACCAACTGAAATGTCCCGTTCATATTGATTATAAACGTTCCATATTAATTGATTTCGTCGTGAGGTTTTGACCTCTATATGAGACGTTTTTCAAAGACTGCATTCATTTTTAAAACAACCATAACCTTTATTTTATCTATAAAGGTTTAAAAAGCATTATGTAGATTATCAAATAATGATAATCTAAAATATACCGTTTACACACGACCATTACATAATGGTTTACAATAAGAATATATTACATCAAAAATAAGTTTCTTGAATGCAGTTTTTACATAATATCATACAAGCATGGACTCCAAATCTTGTCCTTATTTTAGTATGCAACAGCGGAAGCTCTTAATAATCACCTGAGAATAAACATGCTTAAAACGTCAACAAAAATGTTGGTGAGTTATAGGTTTAACCTATATATTATCAAATCATAATAATAGACCACAAGATTTCATATTTCATAGAGATAAAAATCATTCATATGGTGAACACCTGGTAACCGACATTAACAAGATGCATATAAGAATATCCCCTATCATTCCGGGAAATCCTTCGGACATGATAAAAACAACATCGAAGTACTAAAGCATCTGGTACTTTGGATGGGGTTCGTTAGGCCCAATAGATCTATCTTTAGGATTCGCGTTAATTAGTAGACCGGTTTACTAATTCTTAGGTTACCAAGCAAAAGGGGCATATTCAGCTTCGATCATTCACCCATATAATGTAGTTTCAATTACTTGTCTCTATTTCGTAAAACATTTATAAAACTGCATGTATTCTCATCCCAAAATATTAGATTTTAAAAGTGGGACTATAACTCACTTTCACAGATTTTTACTTCGTCGGGAAGTAAGACTTGGCCACTGGTCGATTCACGAACCTATAACAAATATGTACATATATATCAAAGTATGTTCAAAATATATTTACAACATTTTTAATACGTTTTTAATGTTTTAAGTTTATTAAGTCAGCTGTCCTCGTTAGTAACCTACAACTAGTTGTCCACAATTAGATGTACAGAAAATAAATCAATATAAATTATCTTGGATCAATCCACGACCAAGTGTATACAAGCCTCAGGCTAGATCACAACTCAAACTATATATATTATTTTGGAATTAACCTCAACCCTGTATAGCTAACTCCAACATTACTGCATATAGAATGTCTATGGTTGTTCCAAAATATATTATATAGATGGGTCGATATGATATGTCAAAACATTGTATACGTGTCTATGGTATCCCAAGATTACATAATATATATTAGAATACATGAATAATACAATATAAGTTTGTTAAGTTATGATTTGTATATGAATTGTTACAATATTACCCGTGGCTACAACAATAAAAAAAAATCCAATCTTGTTTTACCCATAACTTCTTCGTTTTAAATCCGTTTTGAGTGAATCAAATTGCTATGGTTTCATATTGAACTCTATTTTATGAATCTAAACAGAAAAAGTATAGGTTTATAGTTGGAAATAAAAGTTACAAGTCATTTTTGTAAGAGGTAGTCATTTCAGTCGAAAGAACGACGTTTTGATGACCATTTTGAAAAACATACTTTCACTTTGAGTTTAACCATGAATTTTGGATATAGTTTCATGTTCATAATAAAAATCATTTTCCCAGAAGAACAACTTTTAAATCAAAGTTTATCATAGTTTTTAATTATCAAACCCAAAACAGCCCGCGGTGTTACTACGACGGCGTATGTCCGGTTTTACGGTGTTTTTCTCGTTTCCAGGTTTTAAATCATTAAGTTAGCATATCATATAGATATAGAACATGTGTTTAGTTGATTTTAAAATTCAAGTTAGAAGGATTAACTTTATTTGCGAACAATTTTAGAATTAACTAAACTATGTTCTAGTGATTACAAGTTTAAATCTTCGAATAAGATAGTTTTATATGTATGAATCGAATGATGTTATCAACATCATTACTAACTCAAATTTAGTAGGTAAACCTACTGGAAGTGACAAGAAATGATCTAGCTTCAAAGGATCTTGGATGGCTTGAAAGTTCTTGAAGTAGGATCATGACACAAAAACAAGTTCAAGTAAGATTTTTACTCGAATTAAGATAGTTTATAGTTATAGAAATTGAATCAAAGTTTGAATATGATTATTACCTTGAATAATAAAGATAACCTACTGTAAATAACAAAGGTCTCTTGATCTTAGATGATTACTTGGAATGGATTAGAAAGCTTGGATGTAAACTAGTAAACTTGAAAGGATTTTCGAAGTGTTCTTGAAGTGTTCTTCCTAAGATGATTATAGCTTGATTCTTGAAGTAATTTTTGATGAATATGATGATTAGCTACTGGAGAAATTCGTTCATAAGTGTGTGTGTGTGTGTGTTGATAGAGAATTAGAAAGAGAATTGGAAGTGAAATGGAGTGAATGATGAGTGGTAAGTGGTGAGTGGTGAGTGGGGTTAAAAGGAGTTCTAGTTAGTTGACTAGTTCATGGTAGAAGTTAAAATTGATTAGTCATACATGACATAATCAAGATTGGAATCCCATGCTAGTTCCTATTGGTATATACCCATAGTAAGTACGTCTAGAAGCTGTGTATAATACGGGTATGAATACGACTAGAATTCTTGATGAAAAAAAAAAGAATGGGAATATAACTATACCCATTTTCGTTAAGTATGAGTGTTTTGATATATGTCTTGAAGTCTTCCAAAAGTATATTAATACATCTAAATACACTACATGTATATACATTTTAACTGAATCGTTAAGTCATCGTTAGTCGTTACATGTAAGTGTTGTTTTGAAACCTTTAAGTTAACGATCTCATTTAATGTTGTTAACCCATTGTTTATTATATCTAATGAGATGTTAAATTATTATATTATCATGATATTATGATATATTATTATATCTTAATATGATATATATACATTTAAATATCGTTATAACGATAATCGTTACATATATGTCTCGTTTCAAAATCCTTAAGTTAGTAGTCTTGTTTTTACATATGTAGTTATGTAGTTCATTGTTAACATATATAATTATCATTTTATCATGTTAAATATAGTGTAACAATATCTTAATATGATACATATGTATTTAGTAAGACGTTGTAATAACGATAATCGTTATATATATCGTTTCGACTTTCTTAACTTAGTAGTCTCATTTTTGTATATAACTCATTGTTAATATACTTATGGAGATACTTACTTATCATAATCTCATGTTAACTATATGTATATCTATATATATATCGTCATGTCATTTTTACAAGTTTTAACGTTCGTGAATCGCCGGTCAACTTGGGTGGTCAATTGTCTACATGAAACTCATTTCAAATAATCAAGTCTTAACAAGTTTGATTGCTTAACATGTTGGAAACACTTAATCATGTAAAAATCAATTTCATTTAATATATATAAACATGGAAAAGTTCGGGTCACTACAGTCGTCTGACTAGGTTTCCGCCAAAGGGATGATGATGCTATACAAGCATTTCAGTAAATTGGATACATGAAATGTGTCATGAACATTATTAAGCTCATTTAAAACTTGAGTGTTTATACCACAATACTAGGGTAGACATCAAAGAGGAGTACGTGGAGACCATGGCCATGTAATTTCAAGGTTGATTGTTGTTATAGATGGTACTAGGTTTTAATCCTGAAAAGTAACCATAGACATGATGCCCATGGTATTCAAGAAATGTCTAGTATGAATAAATGAATCGAGATGCCAGCTGAAGAGTCACTAATTAGGCACATATGCAAGGCAAGCCATAATTACTTAAAGTGCCCTCAGAATGGTCTGAGCAATTAATGAAAGATATCGTTCAGTATATTATAATATGTAATGACCTGACTTTTTCGACTTGCTTTTGTGCCTTGTAATTTTGCGAAACTGCGTATTTGTGCATACTGTGCTATCTTATACTCTGAAATCTGAACATACGTGATTTACTTTCATTTATATGTTAAAACGTGCCTTTGAGTACGTATGATACTTAACTTGATCACTGGAAGCCTTTATGACCGTTAGCGTCACTTGACGTTTTGAACAAACTGCGTACTGCGTACACGTTTAACTTTTGTCGTAATCGGAATATTATGACTACGAAATCTTAATTATTATTTCATAATAATAATTACTTGGGTTTATGGATGCTTAATTACGCGTAGTAATTTATTTATGCTTATTAGTTAGTCTTGTTGGACTTTCTACCTTGTTGGGCCTTAGCCCACCCTAAACTAGTTAGTGGACTATTTAATTAGCCCAATTAATATTAGCTAGTGATCCATTAATATGTAAGACAAGTGCCCATTTATTAGAGGGAACATGCTAGCATTTATGTCTAGTATTATCCTTAATGTTGCATGAGATCCTAACATAAGCACCAACTTTAGACAACCATTAACCAAAAAGCAAAAAGTTGTCCCCCTTGTTCCCCCCATGTTCCTACATTTTTAACACCACCACCACCTCCTCACCATCTATAAATACAAGCCTTAATCCATCCATTTTACACTTGCTCTCATTTGCATTTCACAAACACTCACTCTCTAATTCTCTCTCTAGTCTTTCTCTCTCTAAAAAATGTAAGTATTTTAAATTTCTCTTCTTCTTCTCCTTCTCATCTTCATGAATTCATCATCATCATCATCATAGGTCTAGCTTTTTAGCTTTTGATCTTGATTACTTCTTGTAAATTCAAACATGGATTTGAATCCTTCAAGAACATGGAAGATTCAAGCTTTCTAGCTTTGAATCTTCACCCACTTTGTAGATCTATATATTTTAACTTTAAATCTTGTTATTTTATTATAAAGATTCAAACTTGTGTTTGTAATCTTCATGTAACTTAAAGATCCAAGCTTTATGCTTCAAGATCTTCACGAACAACCAAGATGCAAGCTTTCTAGCTTGAATCTTCATATCTTTTGATGGATCTAAGTTTTCTAACTTATGATCTCATTATTTTGTTATAAAGATCAAAACTTGTGTTTATGGTCTTCATGTAACTTAAAGATCCAAGCTTTATGCTTCAAGATCTTCAAGAACACTAAAGGTTCAAGCTTTCTAGCTTTATGACCTTAAAACTTGTGTGAAAGGGATCCAAGCTCTCTAGCTTAGGGTTCCATCACTTCATTTGACTTAGATTATGTTCATACTTGCTTAATTGAAGTAAAGTTTGTAGCTTTAGTTGTAAATGTAACTTGTAATTGTGTTAAGACTAAGGATATGATGTAACCTTGGTTCATCATCCATCTAAGACTCTTAAATGAGTTGTATCCTTACTTGGTCTTAACATATTATGTGTTGATGGTAGAATCTTGGTCAAGGTGATGCTAACCCATCAATGAGTTGTACACTTGAAGCTACATGCATCAAGGATGAGAACCGTGATGAGCATCAAACACTAAGAACCCCACTGGAGCACCTTGCTTACTATTTTGGGGATCTGATCAGACCACCTGGGCTACTGGAAAGTTTATTTTCAGTTAGTTCGTTCGAGTAGATGATTTTCCGTTTAGACCTCGTCTTAATCCGAGTTACGGTTTAGGATTTATGGCCTTCCGAAAGTCATTACACCCTATTAACGTTGTGCTGAAATTTCTGACCTACTCGCACTTAAATGGTCGCCACGGTCAAATGAAGACGAGTTTGGTTCTAGAAATTGGTTAGAAACTAGGGGACTCATATATGGAGCCATAGCCACTGATTACGTGTCTTTTCGATTTACGTAGAAGTCGTAACAGCTGACTGAAGTTGATGATGACACTTAAACTTACTTAGCTTTTATGATGATGAACGATGATGATGATGACACTTAAACTTATTTTATGCACTAATAGAACTTAAAAAGACAACATACTGACCTAGTAACCTTTGATTTAGGTTGACGACCTTTCGGACCAACTTACTACTTGCATACTTTTATTATCGACTTTACCACTCTTATCACTGTGAGTTATAGCATCCCTTTTTACTTATACTGTTTTTGGGACTGAGAATACATGCGCTTTTTATGTTTTACTTATGTGAAATGAGTACTTAAACTTTACATATGTGTGGGTTATACAACGGCATAAAGATTTCCCTTAGCACGGTAACGTTTAACCATTGGTTTTTGAACCGGTTGACGCGGATATTAGATATGGATCCATAGGGTTTGACATCCCCACTCGGGCTAGTCGCGCTAGCATTTAACGGGTGTTTAATACTTCGAGGACATACGCACTCGCCAGGTGTACTTTTAGGGGGTGATATTTATATTTACGTTAAGTCTAGTTACCATGTGCCCACGGTTAAACATATACTTTTCTTACTACTTTGAAACTTTGAAATCTCGTGGTCAATCTTACATTACTGTTACAACTTAAACTATAGCTCACCAACATTATTGTTGACGTTTTTAAGCATGTTTTCTTAGGTGCTTAGAGGTTTATTGCTTCCGCTGTTAGACTTGCTGTCTTGGTGTTATTGATTTGCTGTTAAGGACCTGCTGTGTTAGATTTCCGCTGTATTACTTAAAGATGTCTCAATCATGAAACTTTTATTTTGCATTCGCAACTTATGTTATTTGAATAATGACTTTGTAACGACCTTTGTGTCACGTTATCTTTTGTAAACACTATCTTTTCATGAATGCAAAATGGGTTTTCAAACAGCATATAGTGTTTGACCTTGTAATGATCATGTTGCTGATGATCCGTACACGATGGTTTTGTACGGGGCGTCACATTTGGTATCAGAGCATTGGTTGTAGGGAATTAGGTTGCATTAGTGAGTCTAGACCAGGTCGAGTAGGATTCACTAATAGGACTAATCTACAACTTGCTTGTTTACCTGTTTCTGCGGACCGCTGCATGCTACTATGTTATATTACTGCATGTTACTGCTTACTTCTACTGCTGTATGATCTGCTGCATGCTACTGCTTACTCTTACTGCTATGTGAACTCGCTGTATGCTATTGTTTATCCTCGCTATTGCATACTACTATCTGCTTTCGATTGCATGTTACTTCTGTTTAGTACAGTTAATATTGCCATGCTATATACTGCCGTAGACGATCTCGGTTGCTGTAGTGCCTGATTACGTGCTTGCTTCATGCCTGCTATTCGCTGTACCGACTTGGAAAACTTACCTTTCCTAGTTCAGATGTTTTTCTGAACCCTTTTCCCACACGTCTAACCCTAAGGATTGGTATTGTAATCCACCTGTTACTATCATCTCACCGTTCTGGAGATCGAAACAATTCTTCACGCAATCTAGGAGGAGTACCCCTCGGATTACCCGCCCACTAAAGTTGATCCTCAGAGGAGGAGATATTGGAGGATTTGTCGGAGTAACCGCACCCCGAGCTCACTCTAATTAGCCACGTACGACGTATGAACATTAGAATGTTGTTCAGTTTCCGCAAGTTGACCCGTATTCCGTACGCTTTCATGACCGTCACTTATCTCTTTCATTCTACACTACTACTCGACGATCTAACGACACTTCTGGACTTAGGTCCCCAACTCTCTTAGGAATTGGAGAAGCTGGGAGGACATCTCCTTTCACAAGGTCAGAATGCATTCTACTGATGCTCGGCCATACCCGAAAACTTGGGAGTCACCTCAAAACATATCGTATTACTACTTGCTACATGTACAACTCGACGCGAGACACCAGATTGAATTTCTAGAAAGGAACCTAACGACATTACCTAAACCCGAACATTTTGGAGAAATTTCGTGACATTTAGGCATTGATGCATGACCTGCGGAACCTACGCACCCACACCCAGATAATCATGAGATTAATTATGTAGATTTTGTTTTGAGACGGCATAGATAAAAGCACCGTTAGATGAAATTAAGTAGAACTTGAAGTGATCACGTTACGTTGACAATATGGAGCAATATTGGAATGAACGTACGATTTAGTACAATATAATGACGCCAGGCCAGCGTGATTATATTAAAGTAAATCATGCAGAAGTCCCAATGTTATTACATGAGGAATATGAAGTGATTCAAAGAAAATTTTGGTAAGAACCACTTGAGTATACGCATTATGGTCTGTTAAAGGTAGGGAAAGAATAACCAATAGCCCAGATATTGTACAAATAGGACCTTGATTTCAGATTGATAACCTGACAATTTGTTATAGATATAGACACCCTGGATACTTAAGGAAAAAGTTCTCAAACATGAAAAACTTTGGATTTACTTGCGGTAGAGCAATCGTTATCTCAGTTATGGAGACTCGCATGGGTCCTGATCTTAGTTAGGGTACATTTCTTCACAACGTTTATTGTCTCAAAGTTGTTTAATACTAGAGTGATAGAAACCTTACATCTAAGAACCTTAGTATTATGACTAATAAGCCATTAACAACCATGAGGGTTAAGTATTCTATAGGACAAACAAATGGTAAGCTAGCAGAGATAGAGGAATAATTTAAGGTAGTACCTTAAAATTAACAGGTGGGTCATTTGGAGATGACCTCATGTCAACAAAACTTGGAAGTTTTAAAGTAGTAGTTGGAAAGGATTAGTTACCTACGCACAAGCAGATGTTATTTGTGAAATGTCCCGTTCTTATTGTTTAAAAACGTTCCATATTAATTGATTTCATTGCGAGGTTTTGACCTCTATATGAGACGTTTTTCAAAGACTGCATTCATTTTAAAACAAACCATAACCTTTATTTCATCAATAAAGGTTTAAAAAGCTTTACGTAGATTATCAAATGATGATAATCTAAAATATCCTGTTTACACGCGACCATTACATAATGGTTTACAATACAAATATGTTACAACGAAATAAGTTTCTTGAATACAGTTTTTACACAATATCATACAAGCATGGACTCCAAATCTCGTCCTTATTTAAGTATGTGATAGCGGAAGCTCTTAATAATCACCTGAGAATAAACATGCTTAAAACGTCAACAAAAATGTTGGTGAGTTATAGGTTTAACCTATATATTATCAAATCATAATAAGGACAACAAGATTTTATATTTCAATACACATCCCATACATAGAGATAAAAATCATTCATATGGTGAACACCTGGTAACCGACATTAACAAGATGCATATTTAAGAATATCCCCATCATTCCAGGACACCCTTCGGATATGATATAAATTTCGAAGAACTAAAGCATCCGGTACTTTGGATGGGGTTTGTTAGGCCCAATAGATCTATCTTTAGGATTCTCGTCAATTAGGGTGTCTGTTCCCTAATTCTTAGATTACCATACTTAATAAAAAGGGGCATATTCGATTTCAATAATTCAACCATAGAATGTAGTTTCACGTACTTGTGTCTATTTTGTAAATCATTTATAAAACCTGCATGTATTCTCATCCCAAAAATATTAGATTTTAAAAGTGGGACTATAACTCACTTTCACAGATTTTTACTTCATCGGGAAGTAAGACTTGGCCACTGGTCGATTCACGAACCTATAACAAATATGTACATATATATCAAAGTATGTTCAAAATATATTTACAACACTTTTAATACATTTTAATGTTTTAAGTTTATTAAGTCAGCTGTCCTCGTTAGTAACCTACAACTAGTTGTCCACAGTTAGATGTACAGAAATAAATCGATATATATTATCTTGAATCAATCCACGACCCAGTGTATACATATCTCAGTAATGATCACAACTCAAACTATATATATTTTGGAATCAACCTCAACCCTGTATAGCTAACTCCAACATTCACATATAGAGTGTCTATGGTTGTTCCGAAATATATATAGATGTGTCGACATGATAGGTCAAAACATTGTATACGTGTCTATGGTATCTCAAGATTACATAATATACAATACAAGTTGATTAAGTTATGGTTGGAATAGATTTGTTACCAATTTTCACGTAGCTAAAATGAGTAGTTTTTACCAATTTTGTTTTGCTCGCCATTTCTTCGTTTCTAATCCGTTTTTAGTGATTTAAGCGGCCACGGTTTCGTATTGAACTTGAATTTATGAAACTAAACAGAAAAGGTATAGGTTTATAGTCGGAAATACAAGTTACAAGTCGTTTTTGAAAAAGGTAGTTATTTCCGTCAAAAGAACGACATCTTGATGACTGTTTTGAAAAACATACTTTCACTTTGAGTTTAACCATGATTTTTGGATATGGTTTCATGTTCATAAGAAAAATCATTTTCCCAGAAGTATAGCTTTTAAATCAAAGTTTTTCATAGTTTTTAATTATCCAAACCAAAACAGCCCCCGGTTGTAACTACGACGGCGTAAATCCGGTTTTATGGTGTTTATCGTGTTTCCGGGTTTTAAATCATTAAGTTAGCATATCATATAGATATAGATAATGTGTATAGTTGATTTTAAAAGTGTAGTTAGAAGGATTAACTTTATTTGCGAACAAGTTTAGAATTAACTAAACTATGTTCTGGTGATTACTAGTTTACCACTTCGAATATGATAGCTTTTTATGTATCAATCGAATGATGTTATGAATGTCATTACTACCTTAAGTTCCTTGGATAAAACTACTGAAAAAGAGAAAAATGGATCTAGCTTCAATGTATCCTTGGATGGCTCGAAGTTCTTGAAGCAGAATCATGACACGAAGAAAAGTTCAAGTAAGATCATCACTTGAAATAAGATTGTTATAGTTATAGAAATTGAACCAAAGTTTGAATATGATTATTACCTTGTATTAGAATGATAACCTACTGTAAGAAACAACGATTTCTTGAGGTTGGATGATCACCTTACAAGATTGGAAGTGAGCTAACAAACTTGAAAGTATTCTTGATTTTATGTAACTAGAACTTGTAGAATTTATGAAGAACACTTAGAACTTGAAGTTAGAACTTAAGAGAGATCAATTAGATGAAGAAAATTGAAGAATGAAAGTGTTTATAGGTATTTTTGGTCGTTGGTGTATGGATTAGATATAAAGGATATGTAATTTTGTTTTCATGTAAATAAGTCATGAATGATTACTCATATTTTTTGTAATTTTATGAGATATTTCATGCTAGTTGCCAAATAATGGTTCCCACATGTGTTAGGTGACTCACATGGGCTGCTAAGAGCTGATCATTGGAGTGTATATACTAATAGTACATACATCTAAAAGATGTGTATTGTACGAGTACGAATACGGGTGCATACGAGTAGAATTGTTGATGAAACTGAACGAGGATGTAATTGTAAGCATTTTTGTTAAGTAGAAGTATTTTGATAAGTGTCTTGAAGTCTTTAAAAAGTGTATGAATACATATTAAAACACTACATGTATATACATTTTAACTGAGTCGTTAAGTCATCGTTAGTCGTTACATGTAAGTGTTGTTTTGAGACCTTTAGGTTAACGATCTTGTTAAATGTTGTTAACCCAAAGTTTATAATATCAAATGAGATTTTAAATTATTATATTATCATGATATTATTATATATTAATATATCTTAATATGATATATACATTTAAATGTCGTTACAACGATAATCGTTACATATATGTCTCGTTTCAAAATCCTTAAGTTAGTAGTCTTGTTTTTACTTATGTAGTTCATTGTTAATACACTTAATGATATATTTAATTATCATATTATCATGTTATATATAATATAACAATGTATTAATATGCTATATATATATTTAGTAAGGCGTGGTTATAACGATAATCGTTATATGTATCGTTTCGAGTTTCATACGTCAATAGTCTCCTTTTTAAGTATATAACTTATTGTTACTATTTTTAATGAGATACTTGATGATCATTATATCATGTTAAACATATATATTTATTCATTTATGTATCATCATGTCATATACAACTTATAGCGTTCGTGAATCATTGGTCAAACTGGGTAATCAGACGTTTACAAAATTTCCGTTTCAATTAACCAAGTCTTAACAAGTTTGATTGCTTAACATGTTGGAAAAATTTAATCATGTAAATATAGTTTTCATTAAACATATAATCATAGAAAGGTTCAGAAAAGTTCGGGTCACTACAGTACCTACCCGTTAAATAAATTTCGTCCCGAAATTTTAAGCGATTGGAGGTGATGGCTCATCTTCTGGAAATAAGTGCGGGTACTTCTTCTTCATCTGATCTTCTCATTCCCAGGTGAACTCGGGTCCTCTACAAGCATTCCATCGAACCTTAACAATCGGTATCTTGTTTTGTTTAAGTCTCTTAACCTCACGATCCATTATTTCAACGGGTTCTTCAATGAATTGAAGTTTTTCATTGATTTGAATTTCGTCCAACGGAATAGTGAGATCTTCTTTAGCAAAACATTTCTTCAAATTCGAGACGTGGAAAGTGTTATGTACAGCCGCGAGTTGTTGAGGTAACTCAAGTTGGTAAGCTACTGGTCCGACACGATCAATAATCTTGAATGGTCCAATATACCTTGGATTTAATTTCCCTCATTTACCAAATCGAACAACACCTTTCCAAGGTGCAACCTTAAGCATGACCATCTCTCCAATTTCAAATTCTATATCTTTTCTTTTAATGTCGGCGTAGCTCTTTTGTCGACTTTGGGCGGTTTTCAACCGTTGTTGAATTTGGATGATCTTCTCAGTAGTTTCTTGTATTATCTCCGGACCCGTAATCTGTCTATCCCCCACTTCACTCCAACAAATCGGAGACCTGCACTTTCTACCATAAAGTGCTTCAAACGGCGCCATCTCAATGCTTGAATGGTAGCTATTGTTGTAGGAAAATTCTGCTAACGGTAGATGTCGATCCCAACTGTTTCCGAAATCAATAACACATGCTCGTAGCATGTCTTCAAGCATTTGTATCGTCCTTTCACTCTGTCCATCAGTTTGTTAATGATAGGCAGTACTCATGTCTAGACGAGTTCCTAATGCTTGCTGTAATGTCTGCCAGAATCTTGAAATAAATCTGCCATCCCTATCAGAGATAATAGAGATTGGTATTCCATATCTGGAGACGACTTCCTTCAAATACAGTCGTGCTAACTTCTCCATCTTGTCATCTTCTCTTATTGGCAGGAAGTGTGCTGATTTGGTGAGACGATCAACTATTACCCAAATAGTATCAAAACCACTTACAGTCCTTGGCAATTTAGTAATGAAATCCATGGTAATGTTTTCCCATTTCCATTCCGAGATTTCGGGTTGTTGAAGTAGACCTGATGGTTTCTGATGCTCCGCTTTAACCTTAGAACACGTCAAACATTCCCCTACGTATTTAGCAACATCGGCTTTCATACCTGGCCACCAAAAATGTTTCTTGAGATCCTTGTACATCTTCCCCGTTCTAGGATGTATTGAGTATCTGGTTTTATGAGCTTCTCTAAGTACCATTTCTCTCATATCTCCAAATTTTGGTACCCAAATCCTTTCAGCCCTATACCGGGTTCCATCTTCCCGAATATTAAGATGCTTCTCCGATCCTTTGGGTATTTCATTCTTTAAATTTCCCTCTTTTAAAACTCCTTGTTGCGCCTCCTTTATTTGAGTAGTAAGGTTATTGTGAATCATTATATTCATAGATTTTACTCGAATGGGTTCTCTGTCCTTTCTACTCAAGGCATCGGCTACCACATTTGCCTTCCCCGAGTGGTAACGAATCTCAAAGTCGTAATCATTCAACAATTCAATCCACCTACGCTGCCTCATGTTCAGTTGTTTCTGATTAAATATGTGTTGAAGACTTTTGTGGTCGGTATATATAATAGTTTTGACCCCATATAAGTAGTGCCTCCAAGTCTTTAATGCAAAAACAACCGCGCCTAATTCCAAATCATGCGTCATATAATTTTGCTCATGAATCTTCAATTGTCTAGACACATAAGCAATTACCTTCATTCGCTGCATTAATACACAACCAAGACCTTGCTTTGAGGTGTCACAATATATCACAAAATCATCATTCCCTTCAGGCAATGACAATATAGGTGCCGTAGTTAGCTTTTTCTTCAATAACTGAAACGCCTTCTCTTGTTCATCCTTCCATTCAAATTTCTTCCCTTTATGCGTTAATGCAGTCAAGGGTTTTGCTATTTTGGAGAAATCTTGGATGAATCTTCTGTAGTAACCAGCCAATCCTAAAAATTGACGTATATGCTTCGGAGTTTTTGGGGTTTCCCACTTTTCAACGGTTTCGATCTTTGCCGGGTCCACCTGGATACCTTCTTTGTTCACCTTGTGACCGAGGAATTGAACTTCTTCCAACCAAAATGCGCACTTTGAAAACTTAGCGTACAGTTTTTCTTTCCTCAATACTTCTAGCACTTTTCTCAAATGTTCTTCGTGCTCTTGATCATTCTTTGAGTAAATAAGTATGTCATCGATGAAAACAATGACAAACTTGTCAAGATATGGCCCACACACTCGGTTCATAAGGTCCATGAACACAGCTGGTGCGTTAGTCAATCCAAATGGCATAACCATAAACTCGTAATGACCATAACGCGTCCTAAAAGCAGTTTTTGGAATATCATCCTCCTTTACTCGCATTTGATGATATCCAGAACGTAAATCGATCTTCGAATAAACCGACGAGCCTTGTAGTTGATCAAATAAGTCATCAATTCTCGGCAGTGGATAATGGTTTTTGATGGTAAGTTTGTTCAACTCTCTGTAGTCAATACACAACCTAAATGTACCATCTTTCTTCTTGACAAACAAAATAGGAGCTCCCCATGGTGATGTGCTTGGTCGAATGAAACCACGTTCTAATAGTTCTTGCAGTTGGCTTTGCAGTTCTTTCATCTCGCTGGGTGCGAGTCTGTAAGGAGCACGAGCTATTGGTGCAGCTCCTGGTACAAGATCTATTTGAAATTCAACAGATCGATGTGGAGGTAGTCCCGGTAATTCTTTCGGAAATACATCGGGAAATTCTTTTGCGACAAAAACATCATTGATGCTCTTTTCTTCAGTTTG
Source organism: Rutidosis leptorrhynchoides (assembly GCF_046630445.1). Taxonomy (NCBI): domain Eukaryota; kingdom Viridiplantae; phylum Streptophyta; class Magnoliopsida; order Asterales; family Asteraceae; genus Rutidosis; species Rutidosis leptorrhynchoides. The sequence goes on along the minus strand of NC_092335.1, from coordinate 420,685,610 downwards.
TACTTTCTCGACATGTGCTAGAAAATCATAGCAACCTTTTCTTATTAGTTTTTGTGCCTTCAAATTACTAATAAGATGTAGCTTCGTGTTGCCCTTTTCTCCGTACACCATTAAGGGTTCTCCTTCTTCTCGTACAATGCGAATTGCATTTTTATAACATACGATCTCTGCTTTCACCTTCTTCAGCCAGTCCATGCCAACTATTACATCAAAACTCCCTAACTCTACTGGTATCAAATCAATCTTAAATATTTCGCTACCCAGTTTAATTTCTCGATTTCGGCATATATAATCTGCTGAAATTAATTTACCGTTTGCTAATTCGAGTAAAAATTTACTATCCAACGGCGTCAATGGAAAACTTAATTTAGCACAAAAATCTCTACTCATATAGCTTCTATCCGCACCCGAATCAAATAAAACGCAAGCAGATTTATTGTCAATAAGAAACGTACCCGTAACAAGCTCCGGGTCTTCCTGTGCCTCTGCCGCATTAATATTGAAAACTCTTCCGCGGCCTTGTCCATTCGTGTTCTCCTGGTTCGGGCAATTTCTAATAATGTGGCCCGGTTTTCCACATTTATAACAAACTATATTGGCATAACTTGCTCCGACACTACTTGCTCCACCATTACTCGTTCCGACACCATTTGTTCCTTTCGTTCTGTTAACCCCTGGTCCGTAGACCTCACACTTCGCCGCGCTATGACCATTTCTTTTACACTTGTTGCAAAATTTGGTGCAGAACCCCGAGTGATACTTTTCACACCTTTGGCATAGTTGTTTCTGATTATTGTTGTTGTTGCGGTTGTTATTGTTGTTGGGATGATTGTTGTAGTTGTTGTTGTTGTTGTTGTTGTTGTTGTTGTTGTTGGGCCGTTTGTTGTAGTTGCGATTGATGTTGCAATTGTTGGGATAGTTGTTGCGATTATTGTTGTAATTGCTGCTGTTGTTGTATTGGTGATTCTTATCACCGTTTTCCTCCCACTTTCTTTTGACTTGCTTCACATTGGCCTCTTCAGCCGCCTGTTCTTTAATTCTTTCCTCAATCTGGTTCACTCGTTTGTGAGCCATTCTACATGCCTGTTGTATGGAGGCGGGCTCGTGTGAACTTATATCTTCTTAGATTCTTTTCGATAATCCTTTCACAAATGCGTCGATCTTCTCTTCCTCATATTCGAACGCTCCCGGACACAATAGGCACAATTCTGTGAATCATCTTTCATACGTGGTAATATCAAATCCTTGGGTTCATAACCCTCTAAGTTCTGTCTTGAGCTTATTGACCTCGGTTCTGGGACGGTACTTCTCGTTCATCAAGTGCTTGAATGCTGACCACGGTAGTGCGTAAGCATCATCTTGTCCCACTTGCTCTAGATAGGTATTCCACCATGTTAACGCAGTACCTGTGAAGGTATGCGTAGCGTACTTCACTTTGTCCTCTTCAGTACACTTACTTATTGCAAACACCGATTCGACCTTCTCGGTCCACCGTTTCAATCCGATCGGTCCTTCGGTTCCATCAAATTCTAAAGGTTTGCAGGCAGTGAATTCTTTGTAGGTACATCCTACACGATTTCCTGTACTGCTAGATCCAAGGTTATTGTTGGTATGTAGCGCAGCCTGTACTGTGGCTATGTTTGAAGCAAGAAAGGCACGAAATTCCTCTTCGCTCATATTCACGGTGTGTCGAGTAGTTGGTGCCATTTCCTTCAAAATAGTCAAATAAAACAAGTTAATCATACAGAATATTAAGAGTAGTCAATAGTATCTCGTAGCATAATATGAACTCATTTATAAAAGCTTTTTCTTCATATTAGCGTTTTATAAGTTTAAATTCGGGTAGTACCTACCCGTTAAGTTCATACTTAGTAGCTAATATACAATTCAACTACTACAATTCTATATGAAAAACTGATTATAATAATATTTCGCGTTCAAACTTTTACACAATATTTTACAAACTTACAATACCGCTTATTTTACATATAGCATGAAATATAGCACATAATAAATTTGATACAAGATGGTTGTGAAGATAATTCTAGCTAGTACACAAGTCATTCAGCAAAGGCAATAAAGACACGTAATTCATACGTCCAGAAACAAGTCATGCATTCTGGTTTTACTAGGACTACTTCCCATCCTTGGTCTTGTGAAACATAGCCGTTATGTCCGTTGATAAGACAGCGTGTTGTAACGTCGTCAAAGGGACGAGGGTTACGTAATGTCCAACAGTCCTGTAACAATCTAAAAACCTCATTTCTTACCCCAATTACCGACTTCGTCACTTGTTGGAACGTTTTGTTTAATAGTTGTAGCCCGATGTTCTTGTTCTCACTTTGGTGAGAAGCGAACATTACTAACCCGTAAGCATAACATGCTTCTTTATGTTGCATGTTAGCCGCTTTTTCTAAATCATGAAGTCCTATATTCGGATATATTGAGTCAAAATAATTTCTTAACCCGTTGCGTAAAATAGCATTTGGGTTCCCCGCAATATATGCGTCAAAGTAAACACATCGTAACTTATGGATTTCCCAATGTGATATCCCCCATCTTTCGAACGAAAGCCTTTTATAAACCAAGGCATTCTTGGAACGTTCTTCGAATGTCTTACAAACTGATCTCGCCTTAAATAGTTGTGCCGAGGAATTCTGACCGACTCTAGACAAGATTTCATCAATCATGTCTCCGGGTAGGTCTCTTAAAATATTGAGTTGTCTATCCATTTTGTGTTTTTATACTGTAAAATAGACAAGAGTTAGATTCATAAAAAAAATACTTATTAATACAAGCAATTTTTACATATATCATAAAGCATAAGCACACTATATTACATATATTACACCACACGAATACAACTATCTTATTCCGACTCGCTCGTTTCTTCTTCTTCGGTTTTGGTTCGTTTTGCCAAGTTTCTAGGGATATATGATATTCCCCTAATACGAGCCGTCGTTTTCCACATTGGTTTAGAAAAACCTGGTGGTTTAGAGCTTCCCGGGTTATTGTCACAACTTAAGAAATACGGGTGTTGACGATACATATAAAGTTCATCGGGTTTGGAATCAAATTTCTCTATTTTTATGCCCTTTCTCTTATTGTTCTCTTTTGCCTTATTAAATTGTGTTGGGGTAATTTCTATAACATCATCGGAATCCTTGTCGGGATCCGATTCATCGGAGAATTGGTAATCCTCCCAATACTTTGCTTCCTTGGAGGAAACACCATTGACCATAATTAACTTTGGTCAGTTGGTTGAGGATTTTCTTCTAATTAACCGTTTTATTATTTCCTCCACTGGTTCTATTTCTTCTTCCGGTTCCGATTCTTCTTCCGGTTCTGACTCTTCTTCCGGTTCCTCTTCGGGAACTTGTGAATCAGTCCACGAATCATTCCAATTTACATTTAACTCTTCATTATTATTAGGTGATTCAATGGGACTTGTTCTAGAGGTAGACATCTATCACATAATATCAAACACGTTAAGAGATTAATATATCACATAATATTCACATGTTAAAAATATATAGTTTCCAACAAAATTTGTTAAGCAATCATTTTTCAAGTAAACACAGTCGAAGTCCAGACTCACTAATGCATCCTAACAAACTCGATAAGACACACTAATGCAAAATTCTGGTTCTCTAAGACCAACGCTCGGATACCAACTGAAATGTCCCATTCTTATTGATTAAAAACGTTCCATATTAATTGATTTAGTTGCGAGGTTTTGACCTCTATATGAGACGTTTTTCAAAGACTGCATTCATTTTAAAACAAACCATAACCTTTATTTCATCAATAAAGGTTTAAAAAGCTTTACGTAGATTATCAAATGATGATAATCTAAAATATCCTGTTTACACGCGACCATTACATAATGGTTTACAATACAAATATGTTACAACGAAATAAGTTTCTTGAATGCAGTTTTTACACAATATCATACAAGCATGGACTCCAAATCTCGTCCTTATTTAAGTATGCGACAGCGGAAGCTCTTAATAATCACCTGAGAATAAACACGCTTAAAACGTCAACAAAAATGTTGGTGAGTTATAGGTTTAACCTATATATTATCAAATCATAATAAGGACCACAAGATTTTATATTTCAATACACATCCCATACATAGAGATAAAAATCATTCATATGGTGAACACCTGGTAACCGACATTAACAAGACGCATATTTAAGAATATCCCCATCATTCCAGGACACCCTTCGGATATGATATAAATTTCGAAGAACTAAAGCATCTGGTACTTTGGATGGGGTTTGTTAGGCCCAATAGATCTATCTTTAGGATTCGCGTCAATTAGGGTGTCTGTTCCCTAATTCTTAGATTACCATACTTAATAAAAAGGGGCATATTCGATTTCAATAATTCAACCATAGAATGTAGTTTCACGTACTTGTGTCTATTTTGTAAATCATTTATAAAACCTGCATGTATTCTCATCCCAAAAATATTAGATTTTAAAAATGGGACTATAACTCACTTTCACAGATTTTTTACTTCGTCGGGAAGTAAGATTTGGCCACTGGTCGATTCACGAACCTATAACAAATATGTACATATATATCAAAGTATGTTCAAAATATATTTACAACACTTTTAATACATTTTGATGTTTTAAGTTTATTAAGTCAGTTGTCCTCGTTAGTAACCTACAACTAGTTGTCCACAGTTAGATGTACAGAAATAAATCGATATATATTATCTTGAATCAATCCACGACCCAGTGTATACATATCTCAGTATTGATCACAACTCAAACTATATATATTTTGGAATCAACCTCAACCCTGTATAGCTAACTCCAACATTCACATATAGAGTGTCTATGGTTGTTCCGAAATATATATAGATGTGTCGACATGATAGGTCGAAACATTGTATACGTGTTTATGGTATCTCAAGATTACATAATATACAATAAAAATTGATTAAGTTATGGTTGGAATAGATTTGTTACCAATTTTCACGTAGCTAAAATGAGTAGTTTTTACCAATTTTGTTTTGCTCGCCATTTCTTCGTTTCTAATCCGTTTTGAGTGATTTAAGCAGCCACGGTTTCGTATTGAACTTGACTTTATGAAACTAAACAGAAAAGGTATAGGTTTATAGTCAGAAATACAAGTTACAAGTCATTTTTGAAAAAGGTAGTCATTTCCGTCGAAAGAACGACATCTTGATTACTGTTTTGAAAAACATACTTTCACTTTGAGTTTAACCATAATTTTTGGATATGGTTTCATGTTCATAAGAAAAATCATTTTCCCAGAAGTATAGCTTTTAAATCAAAGTTTTTCATAGTTTTTAATTATCCAAACCAAAACAGCCCCCGGTTGTAACTACGATGGCGTAAATCCGATTTTATGGTGTTTATCGTGTTTTCGGGTTTTAAATCATTAAGTTAGCATATCATATAGATATAGATAATGTGTATAGTTGATTTTAAAAGTGTAGTTAGAAGGATTAACTTTATTTGCGAACAAGTTTAGAATTAACTAAACTATGTTCTAGTGATTACTAGTTTACCACTTCGAATATGATAGCTTTTTATGTATGAATCGAATGATGTTATGAACATCATTAATACCTTAAGTTCCTTGGATAAACCTACTGGAAAAGAGAAAAATGGATCTAGCTTCAACGGATCCTTGGATGGCTCGAAGTTCTTGAAGCAGAATCATGACACGAAAACAAGTTCAAGTAAGATCATCACTTGAAATAAGATTGTTATAGTTATAGAAATTGAACCAAAGTTTGAATATGATTATTACCTTATTTTAGAATGATAACCTACTATAAGAAACAAAGATTTCTTGAGGTTGGATGATCACCTTACAAGATTGGAAGTGAGCTAGCAAACTTTAAAGTATTCTTGATTTTATGTAACTAGAACTTGTAGAATTTATGAAGAACACTTAGAACTTGAAGTTAGAACTTGAGAGAGATCAATTAGATGAAGAAAATTGAAGAATTAAAGTGTTTGTAGGTATTTTTGGTCTTTGGTGTATGGATTAGATATAAAGGATATGTAATTTTGTTTTCATGTAAATAAGTCATGAATGATTACTCATATTTTTTGTAATTTTATGAGATATTTCATGCTAGTTGCCAAATGATGGTTCCCACATGTGTTAGGTAACTCACATGGGCTGCTAAGAGCTGATAATTGTAGTGTATATACCAATAGTACATACATCTAAAAGCTGTGTATTGTACGAGTACGAATACGGGTGCATACGAGTAGAATTGTTGATGAAACTGAACGAGGATGTAATTGTAAGCATTTTTGTTAAGTAGAAGTATTTTGATAAGTGTCTTGAAGTCTTTAAAAAGTGTATGAATACATATTAAAACACTACATGTATATACATTTTAACTGAGTCGTTAAGTCATCGTTAGTCGTTACATGTAAGTGTTGTTTTGAGACCTTTAGGTTAACGATCTTGTTAAATGTTGTTAACCCAAAGTTTATAATATCAAATGAGATTTTAAATTATTATATTATCATGATATTATGATATACTAATATATCTTAATATGATATATACATTTAAATGTCGTTACAACGATAATCGTTACATATATGTCTCGTTTCGAAATCCTTAAGTTAGTAGTCTTGTTTTTACTTATGTAGTTCATTGTTAATACACTTAATGATATATTTAATTATCATATTATCATGTTATATATAATATAACAATGTATTAATATGCTTCATATATATTTAGTAAGACGTGATTATAACGATAATCGTTATATGTATCGTTTCGAGTTTCATACGTCAATAGTCTCCTTTTTAAGTATATAACTTATTGTTACTATTTTTAAGAGATACTTGATGATCATTATATCATGTTAAACATATATATTTATTCATTTATGTATCATCATGTCATATACAACTTTTAGCGTTCGTGAATCATTAGTCAAACTGGGTAATCAGACGTTTACAAAATTTCCATTTCAATTAACCAAGTCTTAACAAGTTTGATTGCTTAACATGTTGGAAACATTTAATCTTGTAAATATAGTTTTCATTAAACATATAATCATAGAAAGGTTCGGAAAAGTTTGGGTCACTACAATTTGAGGAAATTAACAGAATTTTTCACAGTAGTATAACAAGATTTGGTTAGAATGAACCTTAAGATTAACCTAACACCCGTCAAGTTAGGAAGCTTTGATGTAATATTTTGAATGGACTGGCTTTCAAGGATGGAAGAGAAAGTTAATTATAAAGAGAAAATTTATCGTATACCTCGCGAGAATAGTAAGCCAAAAGCCATCTGGGTTACTTCAACAACCCGAGATCCCACAATGGAAATGGGAAGGGATGACAATGGATTTCATCCCGAAGCTACCGAAAACAATAGGCAGTTATGACACTATCTGGGTTATTGTTGACCGCCTCACCAAATCTGCTCACTTTCTAGCCATGAAAGAAACCGATACAATGGACAAACTTACACGATGATAAATAAAGGAAATTGTATCCCGTCACTTCGGCAATTCAAATTCTATCTTAAGGACTACCCAAGAATCTTATTTGATACTCATTCTTACGCGACTCTGAATCCTAACTTGTCCTGGGAGATTTCTTATTCGATGATAATCATACCATCACCCTTCTTACTTCGATATTAGTCATACCAGTTCGAAACTTTCCAAAATCAATGGGTGGTTAATTCTCATCCTCCTACTCTCCCATTCGTAGCTCACTTATAAGCAACAACTTCACACTTAAGCATTTTTGGTCGAAGGACTTATGTCCTACTAATAGTCATCAACCACATTTAAATTCAATAGTTTTCATTACCTCGTGACATTGATGCTCAAATGTCACCCGGAATTTTCAAAAATCTTTTACTAAATCTTTTTCCAACTTGTAACCTCCGAAATATGAAAATTTTGTTTACCAAAAATTTTTCACACACTATTTTACGGTACGATCCTCTCAAAGTCTTATAAAAATAAATTTATTTTATTTGCCATTCGTGCAAATTTTTGAAATTGTATATGTTATATAAAATAAAGTAAATAATTACTTATTTTTGACTAAGACATATGAAATTTTACTTTCACTTTTTACAAACCAAATCTTTCATTCAAAAGATATTTTACTTTGAATGGTACATGTTATACATAACCTTAGTTTACTAAGAACTTCGTTTCTTTTCTTACATTGTCACCTAAAACGATTTCGATAAAATTTTCGTTGCTTATTATATAAATTTTTTTCGTTGCTTATTCGTATCCAAGTCATCGTGAAGACTTTACAACCGTCGAAACCTAGAGATTCATGTGTCTGTGTATATGTGATGAAGGCACTTACAATCACGTCATGCAGAGCCTTCGGGCATCCACTAACACTTAAACCATTCAAAATTATTGCGTCACCCCAAGGATACTATTTGCCACGCCTGTTGGAACGATGCTCTTTCTTACATAACTCTAAGTCCTGACATATTCTAAGGGATTCTCATCTAGCGATATTAACACCATTAGTATTCCGACTCTAGTATTAGTCATAACCTGTTTGGCATTTTGCAAAGTCAAAAAGCGATTAACTTCTCATCCTCATTCTCTATCATTCATACCTCACTTTTTAGCAATGGCTTCGTACGTGAACATTTTTGACCCAGAGACTTAGGTCCTGATAATTGTCAAAACTACATTTAATTCATTAGCTTTCATTACCTAGTAATGTGTCACCTGATGATTCAAAGATTTTTCACTCGACCTTTTTCAACTCGTAACCTCTGAAATACGAAAAACCATGTTTATCAAAAAAAAAAAATTACACGATGTTTATTTGTACGGTCCTCACAAGGTTTACGGACAATGAAAGTAATAAAAATTTTCTGTCACTTATGCGATTTATAAAATCATATATGTATAAATTTACCCTTACTTATTTTGGTTAGTACATACCAAGTTATACCTCCAAATGATTTAAAAATCGATCCTTTATTGAGTTGTTTAACTTAAGTCAAATAGTTTTTTGCAAAATGGTACTCGTTGTACATACCTCTAAATTTACCAAGAACTTCGTCCCATTTATGTTGTCACATCAAACGTTTAAAGGTTTTTCAAAACTTCCTTGGTTGACTTTATTAAAGATTTTCGTATTGGACTACACCATGTGTGGATCACACTTCTTCTCGCCCTCCGTTAGGGATAAAGCTTACTATTAAGATTTTTTTTTCTTCTAAAACCTCTTGAGCCACTCTAGATGGCAGTTTTACAAAATTTGTTAGAAAGTCTTTTGCGCTCACAAAAATGTTCCTCTAAGGTTAAACCTGGCAAAAACGCGGGCCGATAAATCCATCTTCTGAGGTACACTTAGTGGTCACCCTATCGTAGGAAGGGCACTAGACGGGTTTCCACTCTCAATGTTTCACGGCTAATCGCAACACCCTCGTAAACATTATCTCTACGAATCAGTAGGTTGAGGTACAATGAATCATTTTTGAAGATTCTTTTCACTTGAGTAAACCATTCTTTATGATTTAGGGTTCACATATCTTCTCATCCGCGCATCCCCATAAGTATAAGGATAAACTCAGAACGAACCGCTCGAAGAGTTCACTCTCGTTCAAAGATTACACCTTTCGTGCGATTTTCTTTCGGAAATGTAGTGTAAAATACTTCGAATCTTGTTATCCTCTTGGAAGGGGACTGCTTAAAACATCTACGACACAGATGTGGTTACTCCACATAATTCCTTCCTTTGTTGGTTGCAACTATAAGTTGTTCTAGTTAATGATAACCCTAACTTCAACATGTAACTGAATGGATAAAGTTACATGATGGAACTGTGCTTCCTTTCCATCCAAGGATAAGTTCACCAGCAGTATGGTAAACTGGGCGATATCCTTCATTGTTCGTTCAGACCGTCCTGAAGACACTATAAATGATTATGGCTTGCATTGCATATAAGTCCGATTGGTCACTTTCAGCTAAAATTTTAATTCATTTATTTGAATCAAACGTTTCTTAAATATCGGGTTCTTTATACCTATGGCCTCCTTCCGAAATTAAGGGATTAGTAAAATCTGTGGCTAACACCATCCAGACATCAAATCGCATGGTTGTGATCACCATGTTTTCTATTCTACCTGTCAGCTTATATTACGACATAAGTGCTCAATGTTTTAGATGAGTTTGGTAACATTCATGATGCATCCATCTTACTGAAGGTGCCTGTAAGGCTAAAAACATCATCTTTCCTTTTGAGGGTATATATTCAGATGACATACACATGTTAACCAGAAACGAAATTAATTTATTGATCTCTTAGGACAAGAGACTTAATCAATGGCATATACCTAGTCTTACTTTTATACGCTGAAGTACCTTTCAAGGTAAATAACTCACTTTTGAGCCCACGAGTCTCACGGAACCTTGATACACTCCTTCTTATTCAAATGCGGTACCATTTTTAGTCACTCCTCAAATTTCGGGACGAAATTTCCATTAACAGGTGGGTAATGTAATGATCCGACTTTTTCGACTTGCTTTTGTGCCTTGTACTTTTGCGAAACTGTGTATTTGTGCGTACTGTGTAATCTTATACTCTGAAATCTTAACACACGTGGTTTACTTTCATTTATATGTTAAAACGTGCCTTTGAATACGTATGATACTTAACTTGATCACCGAAAGCCTTTATGATTGTTAGTGTCACTTGACGTTTCGAACAAACTGCGTACTGCGTACACGTTTAACTTTTGTCGTAATCGGAATATTATGACTACGAAATCTTAATTATTATTTCATAATAATAATTACTTGGGTTTATGGATGCTTAATTACGCGTAGTAATTTATTTATGCTTACTAGTTAATCTTGTTGGACTTTCTACCTTGTTGGGTCTTAGCCCACCCTACACTAGTTAGTGGACTATTTAATTAGCCCAATTAATATTAGCTAGTGACCCATTAATATGTAAGACAAATGCCCATTTATTAGAGGGAACATGCTAGCATTTATGTCAAGTATTATCCTTAATGTTGCATGGGATCCTAACATAAGCACCAACTTTAGACAACCATTAACCAAAAAACAAAAAGTTGTCTCCCTTGTTCCCCCCATGTTCCTACATTTTTAACACCACCACCACCTCCTCACCATCTATAAATACAAGCCTTAATCCATTCATTTTACACTTGCTCTCATTTGCATTTCACACACACTCACTCTCTAATTCTCTCTCTAGTCTTTCTCTCTTTAAAAAGTGTAAGTATTTTGAATTTCTCTTCTTCTTCTCCTTCTCATCTTCATGAATTCATCATCATCATCATCATCATCATAGGTCTAGCTTTTTAGCTTTTGATCTTGATTACATCTTGTAGATTCAAACATGGATTTGAATCCTTCAAGAACATGGAAGATTCAAGCATTCTAGCTTTGAATCTTCACCCACTTTGTAGATATATATCTTTTAACTTTAAATCTTGTTATTTTATTATAAAGATTCAAACTTGTGTTTGTAATCTTCATGTAACTTAAAGATCCAAGCTTTATGCTTCAAGATCTTCAAGAACAACCAAGATGCAAGCTTTCTAGCTTGAATCTTCATATCTTTTGATGGATCTAAGTTTTCTAACTTATGATCTCATTATTTTGTTATAAAGATCAAAACTTGTGTTTATGGTCTTCATGTAACTTAAAGATCCAAGCTTTATGCTTCAAGATCTTCAAGAACACTAAAGGTTCAAGCTTTCTAGCTTTATGACCTTAAAACTTGTGTGAAAGGGATCCAAGCTCTCTAGCTTAGGGTTCCATCACTTCATTTGACTTAGATTATGTTCATACTTGCTTAATTGAAGTAAAGTTTGTAGCTTTAGTTGTAAATGTAACTTGTAATTGTGTTAAGACTAAGGATATGATGTAACATTGGTTCATCATCCATCTAAGACTCTTAAATGAGTTGTGTTCTTACTTGGTCTTAACATATTATGTGTTGATGATATAATCTTGGTCAAGGTGATGCTAACCCATCAACGAGTTGTACACTTGAAGCTACATGCATCAAGGATGAGAACCGTGATGAGCATCAAACACTAAGAACCCCACCGGAGCACATTTCTTACTGTTTTCGGGATCTGATCAGACCACCTAGGCTACTGAAAAGTTTATTTTCAGTTAGTTCGGTTCGAGTAGATGATTTTCCGTTTAGACCTCGTCTTAATCCGAGTTACGGTTTAGGATTTATGGCCTTCCGAAAGTCATTACACCCTATTAACGTTGTGCTGAAATTTCTGACCTACTCGCACTTAAATGGTCGCCACGGTCAAACGAAGACGAGTTTGGTTCTGGAAATTGGTTAGAAACTAGGGGACTCATATACGGAGCCATAGCCACTGATTACGTGTCTTTTCGATTTACGTAGAAGTCGTAACAGCTGACTGAAGTTGATGATGACACTTAAACTTACTTAGCTTTTATGATGATGAACGATGATGATGATGACACTTAAACTTATTTTATGCACTAATAGAACTTATAAAGACAACATACTGACCTAGTAACCTTTGATTTAGGTTGACGACCTTTCGGACCAACTTACTACTTGCATACTTTCATTATCGACTTTACCGCTCTTATCACTGTGAGTTATAGCATCCCTTTTTACTTATACTGTTTTTGGGACTGAGAATACATGCGCTTTTTATGTTTTACTTATTTGAAACGAGTACTTAAACTTTACATATGTGTGGGTTATACAACGGCATAAAGATTCCCCTTAGCACGGTAACGTTTAACCATTGGTTTTTGAACCGGTAGACGCGAATATTAGATATGGATCCATTGGGTTTGACATCCCCACTCGGGCTAGTCGCGCTAGCATTTAACGGGTGTTTAATACTTCGAGGACATACGCACTCGCCAGGTGTACTTTTAGGGGGTGATATTTATATTTACGTTAAGTCTAGTTACCATGTGCCCACGGTTAAACATATACTTTTCTTACTACTTTGAAACATTGAAATCTCGTGGTCAATCTTACATTACTGTTACAACTTAAACTATAGCTCACCAACATTATTGTTGATGTTTTTAAGCATGTTTTCTCAGGTGCTTGGAGGTTTGTTGCTTTTGCTGTTAGACTTGCTGTCTTGGTGTTATTAATTTGCTGTTAAGGACCTGCTGTGTTAGATTTTCGCTGTATTACTTAGAGATATCTCAATCATGAAACTTTTATTTTGCATTCGCAACTTATGTTATTTGAATAATGACTTTGTAACGACCTTTGTGTCACGTTATCTTTTGTAAACGCTATCTTTTCATGAATGCAAAACGGGTTTTCAAACAGCATATAGTGTTTGACCTTGTAATGATCCTGTTGTTGATGATCCGTACACGACGGTTTTGTACGGGGCGTCACATAATACATGTGAACTTATCCTTGGAAGGAATAAAGAACATTTTCATAATGTAACTTCATGATCATGATTTCAGTTATATGTTGAAACGGAGGTCAAAACTTGACTAGGATAACATCTAGTTACAACCCATGAATGAAGAAATGTTTAGAGTAACCGCATAAATGCCATAAACGTTTAAGGTAACTCCTTTAGAGGGGATAGCGAGGATTATAAATTATATTTCTGATAGGAAACCGCACGAAAAGGTGTGATCTCTTAATGAGAAAGACGTTCTCGTACAGATGGCGAGTCGATCTATCATTCCCTTATGAGTTTAAGTGCGGATGAGAATAAATGTGAATCATTGGCTATAAAGAATTGTTTCCACCAGGTGAGAAAATCTCCGAAAAATGCTTTCTTGTGCCAAAAAGATATTATATCATAGAATTGATGTTTACGTTGGTGTTGTGGTTTAGCCGTGATCGGAAGTAGAAACTTCTCAGGCGAGCTTAGTGAAATCTCTATTCGTGAACCCAGTGTAAGCCTACCTTAAGGATATGTGTGACCACTGTGCGTATCTTAGACATTGATTTCACAGCCCGTATTTATGCCACAGTCAACCCTAAAAGAATAGTTGATGAGCGCAAGAGGTATGTTTTGTTCTTGCACGAAGGATAAGAAGAAATGTGATCCAGTCATATTGTGGAGTAATGCAAAAATAAGTCAAAGTAATTTTGGAAAAGTTTGAGACATTTTGATGTGAAACGAAGTTCTTAGTAAAACTGGAGTTATGTGCAACGTGTACTATTTTAAGTAAAATAACCTTTGAATTCAAATGTAAAAGAATTGATTTGTAAAAGTGAAAGCATAATTTGATATGTACTGGTCAAAATAAGTAAAGTTAAATTTTATTTACTTTATTATATAAATATATACGATTTATAAAATTTGTTTGAATGGCAGTAGATAATTATAAAATTTCGAGAGGATCGCACAGTAAAGTAGTGTACGTAAAATTTTGATAAACAAAATTTTCATATTTCGGAGGTTACGAGTTGGAAAAAGATTGATGCAGATCAAGTGGATGATTTTTGAAAATTTCGGGTGATATTTAAGCAACAATGTTACGAAGTAATGAAATCTATTGAATTCAAATGCGGTTGATGATTATTATTAGGGCATAAGTTTTTGGACTAAAATGTGTAAGTGTGAAGCTATTACTGACGAGTGAGTTATGAATGGGTGAGTATGAGGATGAGAATTTATCACCCATTAACTTTGAAATGCGAACAGGTCATGACTAATATTGGAGTCGGAAGGCTGGCTGTAAGTGCCCTTACTATATACTCATGGATTGATTTCGTCATTTACAAAGATTTCATAATAACTTGAGCATGAATAATCCGATTTTCACACAGACAGTTATGAAGACACGCTAATGCAGTGACTTTCGACTATGTGATGATCATCAATTTATCAAGTTCTCGCTAAATCTGTGATTATTTTCAGGATGGTATGAATTTCCACAATGAGTAAGGGCGATGTAAGGACATGGCGTTACTTGCCTATTGTTTGAACCATTACTATATGATCATTTAATGATACAACTAACATGCTTTTAACACCGAGGCGAAATCGTAAGATTTTTCAAGAAAATGGTTAACGATTCAAAGGTCACGACTTATTGTTTAGGTACAACAAATTACGCGATGTTTGACCTTAAGTAACATAATGATAATCATATCAATGCTACCTTTGATCATATGGAGTGTGTGAGGGATCACATGTTTTTCAATATCGTGAGGGAAATATATATATATACTACGCCCTTTACTGGACCGAAATGTAAATACACTAGGGTATGATGAGATTCTTTTGATTTATATGGTAATCAAAAGATACCCGTTGGAAGTTTCTACCATGGTGAGCAGCGTCTTTAGTCGAAGGGTCACGATCAGGTGATGGTGGTGGTGTATCAGGAGTATATAATGGTGTAGTAGGTGAATACTTAGGTGAATGTGGTGTTTATAAGAATCGATGCTTGAAAATTCAAATTAAATCTTTGGGAGTGATTATCGCTTATCTTCGACGAGTTTTCTAATGGGTTCATGAAAATCTACACCAGGAGCGTAACAAGAGGCATACTTCAAGGAAATTTCGGGGGTGTCACTACAGGTCACTTAAAAATATGCATCCTGCCTTCCAGCGTGGATATGGTGGTGACTACCGGACTAACATTCTATTCGTCATAGTGCGATAGAGTGAAGCCGGACACAACAGGTGATGATTAAGCGTCAAGGATAGAGAGATATCTTGTTTAATAAAGAAAGAATGCAAAGTTTTACAACCTTTATGGTATATGAGTGATTGTTAATTTACTCATGGGTATGGGACAGATAGTTTGGTTGAAATGAGCTCTTCGAATATCTACAAATCAGATGATGATTACCCTTCATGTAGTAACATTATGATTTTCGAATGAATAGCTTGGAAATTTTTCTTTGATTCACTTTCTATTCCACATGTCATGATATTGGAATTTCTATATGAATTACCGTAATATAATCACGTTGTTCAGGCGTCATTATATTTCACTAATTCATATTTCCACTTCAATATCACCCCATAAGGTCAGGATACGTGATCAAACTTTGATGTTGGAATGTCGAGCATTTCAGAAGTCATGAGTGACATCCCTCGATTTCACTAACCGAGGTAGTCTTATAAAAATAACTCACATGAGTCAAAGAATACTTTGAATCACAATGGCGGAGTCAGGTCAATAAGATATGTTTGGATATGATAACAATCACATACTAAATGATCCTTCAGAGTCGGGATCAGACAAGATGATAGGGTTTTGGCTTGACATCCTTAGAAAAGGATACAGAATACCAGAAGAGGTAAAAGTAGGAAGTAAGATGAAATGACAGTATAAAGATTAAGAAAAAGCGCTTAAAACTAAGGCAGGAAAGGTTATAGTCCTAAAGATTGCTAAGGCACCCTAACTAGCACATAAGGCACATATAAAATGCAATCCTGGTTCTCTATAACAACCTGGCTCTGATATCAATCTGTCACACCCCTAAATGAGGCCGGGGGTAAATGTGACCATTCATATCATTTTATCGGTCAATGGGTAGAGAGGTCGCTCTCAATAGGCCTATTCACAATAATTAAGCTTGCCACATTCCAATTCCAGCAATTAACGATATTATGGTGGGGATTTGCATGTAAGGATACAATCATCAATACCAGTTAATAAAAGTCTCATGAAGTTGCATATCAAAAATTTTAGACACGTGTGTCTAAATTATAAATCATTTAAAATACAAGCATGTGTCTCACCCCAAGATTTATAAAATTCAATAAATATGTAAAAGCGAAGCTATGAAGTTCACCTTAGAGAGTGCACTGAAGATATAACAAGTACATGAATAAAGAAGATCAATAGTGATCTAGACTCCAACCTAAATAATAAGATAGGTCAGGATATATCTAACTTATGTCAGGTCATTGTATGATAGCCATAGTGCTTGATGTGGATTTAATAGTACGTGACAATATACTTGATTAAGTAAAAGTATTTTGTATTCTTTCTATTTTTAGTAAGTTTCCATTTTTAGAAATATTCTATTTTAGGAAAGTTTCTATTTGTAGAAAGTTTCTTCATTTAGAAGGTTTCTTTATTTAGAAAGTCAATCAAAAAGTCAATAATCAAACGTTAACCTAAAAGGTCAACACTAAACTCAAAACAAATTATCAAAAGTCAACGGTCAAAGTTGAAAGTCATCAAAACTTACAAACAATCTTTAAAACTTATTTATACTCATTTCAAAAATCATATTATCATAATATTAGTCTTGGTAGTTAAATGACTTAGAAAAATTACAAACTCAAAAATATTGTAAAATTGACTAAACTGTCTATTTTGAGAATTTTTATAAAAATCAGTGGGACCTCGCTTGAAAATCGGCCAATGCCAAGTGTTACTTTTTACCACAAAGAAACTACAAAAAATATTTCAGGATCCAACTCGATTTGAGTAACTCGTGGCAACCGACGTCGTTTCGACATTTTCAATAATTTTGTTTCAACTTTTCAGAAAAATGTACAAGTGCGCTCAGGTGACCCACTTTGACAATTTTTAAAACGATGCTCGGGACTCAGTTTGACAAACGAGCAGAACCAATAGTTTATCCTTGCTATCACGATACTACATGATTTATTTGACTATTTTTACTGCGTTTAAATGACCATGGTGGTCGACACGATTTTGATGTTTCAAAGAAATTTCTATCAGCTTTTCATAAAATACCAAAATGCGACTAAACAGCCACTTTTGGCGATTTTTAGAAAAATCCTAGAATCTCGGTTTGACAAATGGCCTGAGCCGAACTCTTAACGTTACAACAAAGAAGTAACATGAATTGTTTCGAATCTTGAATCGACGCTAATCAACGGGAAATTCAGTTCCCGTTTTGACATTTATCAAAATTTTCATCAGCACTTTTTATAAAAACTAATCTATAGTTAATATTAAAATACTAGAATGATGATGTCATTATTAGGCTAATTCCTTTGTTAAGAAAAAATAAAAAAAAAATATATCTAAGAATGGTGGATGATGTCATTAAACTAAACAATTTTGAATTAAAATTAAATCTTATTAATTAATTATTATTATAAAATCTTATTAATTAGTATTTTAATTATTAAAATTAAATAATTTTGAATTTTTTTAATTAATTATTTCGAATTGAGTATTAGAAGGTATAAAAGCTAGGCCAAAAGGAAACATATTCTAAATTTATATTTTAATTTATACTTTTAAAATAAAATGACAACCAATATTATCTATTATGATTAGATGTAGATTGTTTAATATGCATTTTAGGTGTTTGATGAAATGTTCAGCTGGCGAGTTTCTTAGTCGGATTATGTGGAGTTTCTTAGTCAGACTATGTGGTTCCATGGGTCATTAAACTAAATGACTTTAACATTTACGTTCACTTAATACCTAAAACATATCATTAAACTGTTTCGTTTTAACAAACCCGTGGTTCCACGAGTCATTTCACTAGTATTTATATAAACTTCAAAAATTCATATAAAATCGAAAAAAAATGCAAACGACATGAATCAAGAGTCCAAACTTATTAATTTTTCGACACGCACGCAACGGTCAACCCAGAATTCCGAGTTCGGGTCGCACGCATCCCGAGGCAACTGTTCTGTCCAATTTCTTATTAGCCGAAAAACACAATTTTAAGAATTTTTAATTCATCCAAACATCACCACAATTAATCCCAAGCACTACAAGTACTATAACTATACATACATGCATTATAACATAATAATTGAGTAGAATTGAAAAGGATGGAGTTTCATGACTACCTCAAATCAAGAAACGAGAATAGGAGAAACGTAGAGCGCGAAGAGATGAATCCGTTTATGCAAAAATTATTGAATGATGATGAAGAATTTATGATGATGATGAATGTCGATTGATTTAAGGTTTGGGAGGCTTTGGGTCGATCACAAAAATAAGCAGAGAAGCAGTCGATGTTTTTTTTTTTTTCAAATGATAAGTGAGCACAATATGAGCAATTTTTAGAGATAATCTCAAATAAAAAAAATCACCAAAATTTTGGGAAAGTATCCCCCTAAGATCGGCCGAACTATTTGATTAGGGGAGTTTATATATATATATAAATCTTATTATTTGATGTTATAAAAAAAATTAAAAAAAAAAATAAAAAACAACATGTAACACACTGGGTCGGCTAAGAAGATAGAGTATTATTATTTATTTTAATTTTTTTTTTCATAATTAGTTTTGATTTATTCTAAATAAATTTGTATTAAGGTTTTTAATTAACTAAGATGAAAAATGGGTAACCTATGGGTCATCCTAATGGATCGTATGAATTGGGCTTGAAGCTAGGCCCAACCTCGAAACTTGAATTAATAAATTGGCCCGAACGATTAAACGAACGCGATCCGATAAATAAAACGTTACACGAGTTATAAAATGCGAGATGAATAATAATTCAAGAAATAAAATATAGGAATATATTATTATTTCAAATGACACAGGAATGTCGGATAAAAGAATTCGGATTTGAAAATTACGAAAATATAAATCGTTGGTTTGGAATCCGAGGCGATTCAACGAATAAAAATGTTATATGTAGGAATGTACTAACACGTAGTCACACATTAATTTTAATACTTGTAATATTAACTAATGTTAATTATATAAATAATATATACTTTAATTAATATAATGTGTTGCCCAAAAATAAATATTTAGTCAACGTTGTATTAAAGTAGAGTAATTACTTATTAATATCGATATTAATAAGTATGCAGAAACTTTAGGGGCATTTTAGTCAATTCAGAAGTGAAAAAGTGATGGTTGTTACAAAATATCAATTTTAAAAAATAAAAGTCGATTTGTTATAATTATTTTTGATAAATTATATACATATATATATTTTAGTTTTTCGGAGTTAACCGAAATCAATTTTCATTTCGATTGAATTTGATATTGAATTCGATTTCATTATTCGGTTTTACCTAAAAATGATTCAAAAACGTATAAATCGAATCAAATAAACCTAGAAAACCAAAAAAACGAACCGATCGACCTCTTTAAACAAAATAAATTAGATATTTCTCCACAAAAATATCCAACCAACGGTATTCATCGATCCGACCCGGGAAATACTATCGGATCGTGTTTCTGCGGCTTTGCCCTTTTGCTCAACCACTTCTCATCTTCCTCTATGTTACAAAAAGGTAATTTCAATATCTCTATTCATCAATTTAAAACAAATTGGTGCTTTCTGTTGTTAGTTAGTTAGTTAGTTAATTGAATCGAAAAATCACCGAACTATTGGTTGAGTGGTAAAAAGCCTAAGTTGTTTGTGGGTCTGTATCCTTGAAAAATAGGTGCAGCTTCAAATTGGGGAGTTTTCTCCGAAGGTTGTGCCTCTGGTTTTGTGCAGGTCAAGCAGTTAACCTAAAGCATTCCGGGTACGCTTTGCGCGAGTTTCTTCCTAACGGGGGCGTGAGCGGCAAATGAGAGGATTCGATGCCGATATTGCCGTTCTAATAAAAAAAAAAGTTAATTGAATCGAAAAATACGAAACTAGGGTTGTGTCCATTATCATGGCACGACTTGTGTCTGTGTAACTTAATAATATTATTTTGTTGATGAGGTGAATATTGAATTAATTAGTGATTAAATAGATAGGTGATTTTACATTGGATTAGTTTAATCCAATATATGTTGTTACTTAACCTGTTATGACTTTCTGACAATTACAAAAGAACTGGTGGATGAAAACTAAATTTATTTTTAACTATTCAGCATTCAGCGTGTGCATTCAGCGTGTGCATTCAGCGTGTTTGTTGTGATTACTATTACTAATGAACATAAAGTTAAGGGTGCGTTTGTTTGCCTCTTAGTGGAATGATTCAGCATGCTTAACTATTTAGCATTCAGCGTGTTTGTTTCTGATCTGGATGACATATGCTCAGTGCTGAATCATTCAGAGTTGAAACATAGGAATTAGGAAGTACTATTTTTAGTAGTAAAAAAACTTGTTAAAATTACCAATAGTAAATGTAAGTTGGCATATCTATTGTATACAGACTAGAACGCAATGGCAACAAATCATGCTGACATGGAGGGTGAAGAAGATGATTATGTAGTGCTTGACGTGGATTCAGTTTCTGATCACGTTGACATACCACCTAATGCTCCCTACGTTCTCTCTGTACGTATGTTAACCTGCACAAATTTAATGTTATAAAAATCCGAGGTTAAATGTATAAAATCAGTTGGTTTGTGTATGCTGCACCTTAGCGGATATGAGGCTTCTGTTTTGATGACCGATTTGGCTGAAACTGCAGGGCCTGGACACATTGAACCCGATTCTTATTATCGATGACAAAATAAAACTGGTAATAACATCTCAGTTCTACTCATTTCGACTGAGCTTCTACATGCTTCTTCTAATGGCTCTGAGATTTCTTTAAAATCTATTAAATATACACATAGATCTGATTCAGATAGATATATTGAATTAAATGTATTTGTTTTCATTCATATTTTACTGATGGTGGGTAAAGGTGTCAAAATGGATGGGTTTGGTAACATTTCAAAACGAGTAGGGTCAATTGACCTACAATGTTTGTCTTAAATTTTCCTAATTTCATATGAATACTTAGTGGGACAAAACATAATTTATTCTATTCCGATACTATATGCCTTTACTTAATGTCTGCTTTCAAGACATTCCCTTTTTAACTGGTGCTTAACCAGTTTGACCCATTTTTTAGATAAAGTATGTCCTGATTTGACCCACCCATTTGAGATACAGGTGGACGTACTGTTTTTTGAGCTTATGTATCTTTGTTTTAATAACTTTTGTAACGGAAACAGCGTCTCACGTTTTGGGGTTCTGGATTTTGTAGATTGGAGAATATGAAGAAACCATTGGGACGTGTATTGTTTTTAGTGAAGATAGTAAGTCGAAGCACTGAAAAACATAACTTGAAATCTTTGTATTATACATCTGCAAAAGCTTAGTTTAGGCTGTTGAATCATGTATGCACCATGTGATATGTATGTAATCAAGTATCCATTGCAGATGCTATTCCATTGGTCAACGAAGAGACTCGATCATCTGAAGCGAATCTCATATCGGGAAAATCCAATAATAAGCCGAATCAAGTTCCAACAGAGAAAGTCAAACCTGTGTGTCAACTTCAAAAGATTCTCAGATTCAAGTTGTTACCAGATGCTCAAACTAACTCAACTAACGAACAGAGCAACACTAATCCTGATTAGTCCAAGTACTTAAAGTTTTACTTGTTCCTTTTCGACCTTAAATGTATGCACCATGTGATATGTATGTAATCAAGTATCCATTGCAGATGCTATTCCATTGGTCAACGAAGAGACTCGATCATCTGAAGCGAATCTCATATCGGGAAAATCCAATAATAAGCCGAATCAAGTTCCAACAGAGAAAGTCAAACCTGTGTGTCAACTTCAAAAGATTCTCAGATTCAAGTTGTTACCAGATGCTCAAACTAACTCAACTAACGAACAGAGCAACACTAATCCTGATTAGTCCAAGTACTTAAAGTTTTACTTGTTCCTTTTCGACCTTAAATTGCACCAAGTCGTCTTGTAGATAGGTATGGTTGTAGTGTTGAAACCTTGGACTTGTGCAATAATTTTGTTTCTGATGATATAAAAGTATAAAGCGCTAGTTGTTTCTTGCTTAGATAGACATAGTTTTGATATAGTTATTATACCAAGTCGCTGCCTTCATTTACGCTACTGGCAAAATCCCCGTCCTTGAAGCCTTCTTTCTTCGCTCCTTATCTCATGAATCATGGGTTCGAGAATCGAATTGGATTGGTACATTGCAACGACTAGTGATGATGTGAGTAAAACATTAGGTTGATGAGATATCTTTATCATGTGGAGAGGCACTAGTCAAGAACTCAAGATTTGAATGGATTAATGAATGCATTTGGAGCTAAAAGGGGGGAAATTTGGCATAATCCAAACTGGAGACAGCCTTGGTGCAAATTTATCAATCTTATCAGTCTTCGATTTTGATCTAGCAGAAAAAGGGATCGCCAGCTACATCCCTATCTCAGCATTTGTATTTGGTTCACCACAAGTAGATAACCAAGTGTTTATAGATTGTCTCAACCAATTCTTGAACGTCAAAATCTTGCATATAAAGAACAAGATTGATCTCATTCCACTTTACTCAAGTCGGTTACTAAGGTATGTGAACTCCTGGGTTGAATTTGAGATCGATACATAAGTCCTATTGTGAACAGAGGTGGTGATTGAGTTTGGAACAACCTCATGAAAAAGACATAACTGTCCCCGAGTTTACAGACTGGTGAATGATTGGCATAATATCAAAGTAATAGAAACGCAAGCGGTGCAATGATTCACTACAAACACATACAATTACAAATACAAACACATACAAAGTATACAACCAACATGAAAATATAGCATTACATAATGAATGGAGAAAAATACAATTACAAGTACAAACACATACAACACAAATGAGCTCACAAATACTTGCCCTGCAATGTAGTTTATAGAACATGTTTATTGATTGGGTAGTTTGTCCTTCAGGTATGCCAGTACAGCTTTGGTTCCACGATCAAGAATCGTTCTCCGTATGCTGCAAAAACAGTGAAAATTTGAATTTTAGCCATAATTTGCACAACCTCAATATTTATTTAGAGTTGAAGAGATATAATAGAGACAAAAAAAACCTTCGCAAAGGGTTTCCATCAAGCTGTAAGACTTGAAGAGTAGGTTCTAGTAAACCCTGCAAACACCAACTTTGAACATTAGGACTAATTTTTCTTGTACTTTCGAATTATAATTAATTATGGACTATCAACTGTCTTCTAGGTAACAATCATGAATTTTTGAAAATTAAAACCCGAGGAAAATCATGATAAGTCAATC
This sequence comes from Rutidosis leptorrhynchoides, assembly GCF_046630445.1. Taxonomy (NCBI): domain Eukaryota; kingdom Viridiplantae; phylum Streptophyta; class Magnoliopsida; order Asterales; family Asteraceae; genus Rutidosis; species Rutidosis leptorrhynchoides. Next base: position 420,661,684 of record NC_092335.1, on the reverse strand, counting down.
TACTCTTAAGATGGGCTCTAAAATAGTTAACCGCGAAGATCAGGGCTATGAAAATATATAACTAACTCGACATTCAAACTTTAAATCAAGAATATGGTAACAAGAAAAGATGGTGTACAAACCAATTGAGGAGGAAGTGTACTGATGTTATTATCTGATAGAAAAAGCTGTTGAAGAGATGTAGCATCTTTAAAACCCTGCATCAAATATTCAACAAATTAGTGCAAACTTTAAATGTGCATTTAAGGTCTTTAATTAAAAAGCAAGTAACCTCTGGAATCGATGCAAGAGAATTTTGACTCATATCAAGAATCCTTAATTTGGGCAAACTTAATAAATCCGTCCTGACTTCTGAAATTTGCATCCGCCTGTTCGATAAGATTAAAAGTTAGTATAACATATTATTTCAGATAATAAAGCAAATAATTTCTAAAAACTCACCTTAGATATAGTTCCTGCAACTGCAACAAGAATGAAAATGCAGGATGTTCAGGTAGACAACCTGCATTCCCACTTAGATCAAGAACCTGGAGCTTCGAAGTAGCTTTAAACCCATCTGATGGAATCTACAAATAATTTATGGTAGTTTTTGTACGAGCCTTAAGATGAAAACTATACCTGGCAAATGGGTCGGGTTGGGTCGAAGGCCCGAATGGGTTTAGGTCGAAACGGGTCAGCTTTTTTAGATGGGTCAAACGGGCCGTGTCGAGTTGGTTCGAGACCCGTTTCTTAAACTCATAAAACCTCTATATAATAATACTTTTAATATCTCGTAAAGACCCATTAAGACCAGTTAAAGACCAGTTGGACCTTATATATATTAGATAGGCTTCATGGTCTAAATTGAATAAATTCTTTAACTTTTTTATGAACCTAATTGGTTAAATACCTAACCCAATGGACCCAATTTTCAAGCTATGGGTCTCAAATGCTGGGTATAATGCAAACCATGTTTAATATTAAATGCATTTACCTGTCTAAGTGGATTAATATCAAGTTTCAAACACACGAGATTGTGAAGTGGCTCCAAGATTGCACTTGGCCATTCTTTGATCTTATTCCTTGATAAAATCAAAGTCTGAAACAAGAATGATCGTCATATTAGTACCTAACACCTTTTCGATTAGACGTATTGTATATTACAAAAGGGCAACCTCGAGAGAAACACATGAAGAAAATTGTGCAGGCAGATCTTCGATTGAATTCTTTGAGAGATCGAGTTTTGTGATGTCGTTTGTTTCCCATACTTGTGGTGGAACAACACTCAGTCCATGCCCTCCTAAGGAAAGTTCCTGAGAAGCATCGAGAAAATAACACACATGTATAATTAACAGGTAGATTTCACTCTAAAGTATAAGAGAATAGAGTAGAGAAAGTGTCATTTATGTATTATCACTGTTGTAAAAAAAACTAGATTACTCCCTTTAATCCCCAATTACTTTACTCCTTTTTAAAAACAGACCGATCCAGTTTTCCAAAATCCGTTTAACTAATCGGTCAATGGGTCAAAATCGGATTTGTTGGTTAAAGCCGGTAAAAGTCCAAACTGGTTAATATTATAATATGAATCTAATAAACTAGAATTTTTGAACAAATTAACGACTATGTTTATGTTTTTGGACAATTATGTTAAAGTTTATGTTTATATGTTAATAGTTTTCTTTCATATTTACACATTATTTTGAAATTTATTAATTAAATGTATAAAAAGTCCAATCCAGTTAATCCCCAAGTTTCCGATTACTCCCTCCAAAGTGCTCCCCATATATTATCATTCTAGAAGCATGCCATATATACAAATAGAGTTACACAGCTCAACCAACGACCATAAAATATAAACTTTTCAAGTAATGCTTCACATCAAGTAACTCGAGAATAAGCATCAAGAACACTGCAGTTTGCAAGCACAAACATTCAGAGAAAAAGTGTAAAGTAGGGTGGCTACTTTTAACATTCACATATTATTACAACCAAAAGTGTTTCGTTGTCATTTATAAGGATATTTCTTAGTTCATGTCATCCACTAAATATATTGGCATTATAGGAGGTGATCGTAAACAAAGATACACTGATTGCCTTGATAATTTACTTGGATGGAAGAAATAGAGAGATATAACCTTTGAACCAAGGGATAACCTAGAAGCCATAGCAATAACTTTTTCTTTTTCTTTGTTCTCCGACATTCCACTCTCTGCATTTTATATTTAATTTCACTCATACATGTACAAGAAATATGTGTACGACAATGATCAACATTAAGAATAAAAAAAGTGATTTTTTTTATTATATACATAGACCAATAAGAAGAACTTAGTACCTTCTTGGGCCGGAAGTCTACTCCGCAAAAACCTTAACAAAGCAGGAGTAGGTCCCGCCACCAGTGAGCTACATAAAAGGATATGGAAAATTTTATACACCTTCGTAGAAAGACATAGATCCAAAACGATAATAATATCCAATCCCGACAGATAGATACAAATTAGATATAAGAAGTAAATAGGTGGTTCAAACCTTCTAAGGGTCCGTATCGGGTTGCCAGTGAGCACAAGTCTCCTTAGACTTGTCATTAAGCCTAAATAATAAGATTTACGAACCACATGTAAGATTCCAAGAAGCAGTACGAAAGAAATCAATATCATAACAAGCACAATATTTCCAAAAAAAAAAAAAATAAGAGTGCATAGCAACTGTATAGTTCTCATGTACAACTTAAATACTAGTTTCATGATTAAATTCCAGTATTACCGATCTCCGCTGGCAGCCCAGACAGTGAATTATTAGATAAATCTAAAACCGACAGTGTCAATCTGCATGCTTCCACAGGATACTCCTTTAACTACACGAACGATGAAAACGGATATAAAAAAACATGCTGAGGATATGAAGTAGCATTGAGAAATTCAAGAAAGGGCAAGTGGAACTACTATAAAAAGAACTAATTAGTAAGTTTATACCTGATTCGAATGAAGATCAAATGTTCCTAATTTTGTAAGTTGCCCAATTTCTGGTGGTAATGATGTGAGAAAGTTATTCCTGTATTAAAAGGTAAAATGCAAAAGGATAAAAATCATCAGATATATAAAAGGAATGATTACAAATGGAAACTAGCAACTTTTGTTATTGTCTACAAGAACACAAGAAAAATACCCCATATAGAACTCTGCTAATGACGAACAGCCCATTATTGATGACGGAATTAATGCAATTTCTGCACCAAAAAATGACATGGAAGAAATGTCAACAAATCAATAGATCAACGTAATACATGGTTGTAGAACTCGGTAAAACTCGGCGAGTAGTCGCCCGAGTTCTCGGTTTAAAGATCGGTCGGAGTACACAGTTCAATTACTCGGTCAAACCCGGCCAAAACTCAGGATTACTCGGAAAATCGGTCAAAACTCTGTCAAAGTCAAAGTTGGTCAACATCCGAGTACTCCCCAACTTGCCGCGCAAAAATTACCGACGGACTACTCTCCGAGTCATGAGTTCTTCAACCTTGACGTAATTGAAAAAAAATTGAAACCCTCACTATTCTGATGCAAGTCAAGGCGAATAAGACGATTAAGGCTTCCGATACTCTCTGGGATACCACTTAGCGTATTTTTTGCTGCATCATATTAAAGATTTATTAAGAATATCAGCATAAAGTAGCATATAGAACAAAGCCCAAAAAGTAAACATGACTTACCTGCATTTAGTTCAGTGAGCGACGTCCATGAAGCAACAAGGTTCTCAGATAGAACTGTCAACCTGTTTCCCTAAATATGTTTTATGCACACAACAATCGATTGTGTTACCAAAAAAAAAAAAAAGGATGATCACTAAGAAATAATATCAGTAGTTTGCAATACCTCTACATCCAACTTTGACATTTTTGAACAATGGCTTAGTTCCTCGGGCAAACTGGTGAGGCGATTGTTTGATGCCTACAACAAAGCTCTAACAAATTAAACTATACAACGACAACATTCCAAAACAAAACTAACAAGAAAAAAAACTAAACATAATAACATTTATCACGATTCATAAGTGTATGCCTCAACATAAAGTGTCATACAATCACACCTTGAGGTCTGCTAGGACCGGGCAGTTTCCAAGGGAGCTCGGAAGATCTTTAAGTTGGTTGCCGGAACAATCAAATCTGTAAAACCACGTGCCAATGAAAATATTCAGCAACATTTAATAACACTTTTCATTAAATTACATGCTTTATTTCAATGACAATATATGCATATTTTGCATTTACAAAAAAACAACATATATTAAAGGCTAAAGTTCCATAATATAATTTATTTTTAACAGACTTACTTGATCAGAGAAGTGGCTGATCCAACTTGTTCAGGTATCTCATGTAGCAAATTATTCGACACATCTAACGACTTAAGCGATTTAAGCCTGACAATATATTTACAGAAAACACATTACAAGTAACAAAAAAAATAAAACAGTTTAATCAATCAATAGGCTAAAAAGTGGCATACTCTCCAATAGCAGCAGGAAGGTAAGAAAGCTTGTTATGGCTAATATTCAAGACAGTTAATAAAGGTAAGTTTTTAATATCTTCCTTTATCAATTCAATTTCATTATGAGCCAATATCAGTTTTTGTAACTCCACTGCCTGCATCATTTTAATTTTAATTAATAAAATTAATTCATCTACATTTAGAATTTTTTTTTTTTTTTTTTTTTTTTTTTTGAATAAGTAGTAATGTATAATGTACCTCCCACCAATTTTCACCTTCACCAACTGCATCCAAACTTTTATATACCTCATCTGGAACTTCCCTAATTAAAAAAATAAAAATAAAAAAATTAAATGTTGAAGTAGCTAATAGTAGTGCAAATAATAATTAATAAGAAGAAGAAAATTAAGAATTAATTGTTGAATGAAATGAATTTTGATAGTTTACAGATAATTGAAATTGAGAAATGTGATTACTTGAGAGATCGATTTGATAGATTAAGAGAACCAGAGGCTCTAGCGGCTTTTAGCATTCGATCCATTAGATCTGTTTCCTTTATTTCAGATTACTTCAATTCAATTTGTATGATGATAATGAAAAAGAAAGTCTGATAGATCTTGATTTGGCGCCTTTACATTTTACATCTGCATTTGTATGATTTATTTAGGCTGTGTTCCCAAGATCAATTTTGGGTGGAAGAGAAAGTATTTGAAAAGTAGGGAAAAGAAAATTTAATTTTGAAGGTGTTCCCTAGTTTTATTAGAAAAGGAAAAGAAGAGAAAGTGAGGGGAAATTACCTCAATATCAATCTGTTCAAATCGGAATGATTCGGAAGTATTTGAATGTTTCATGTCTTTACACACATAACTTCTTTTCTTTTATTTTCACTCCGGAACACCCACATCAAAATTACAATTACTCAATTTCTTTTCTTTTCATTCCTTTTGTTCCCTCTTCTTTTCTTTTGTACCCGACTAAAACTTGGGAACAAAGCCTTAGGGCTTGGATTTTATTTCCATGTTTTGGTCATTTCTTTTCTACAGCTGACAAAAAATAAATAAATGATGTTTTTTTCTTTTTTTTTCTTAAAAAAACATAATAAGATTGATCGAATCCAAAGATCAATACTTACAATCCAAACAAAAGGAAATTCAAACTTTTTTTTTCTTTTTTTGGAAAACTGGGTTTGAAATCTGACGGTAATCGAAAACCACTCACCCGATCATTTTCCACGCGCACACGCGTTTCCGGACGGAAATCCGAACCGCATAACAGGAACCCGATCCATCAATCAATATCGGTATGTGGATCGAGCCGAATTCCTGCGTATAGGTGAATAAAACCTTCCTCACATACTTTTTACAGAGCCAGAGATCGAACCCTCGACCTCAACCTTGTGCAATACTCGGGGTATTGGGGTTGAACCATAGTCGACCAAGCGGCAAAAAAACACTATAGTCCTAAATCTAAAAACCAACCAACGAGGCGGAACATAAATGACTAGAAAAGTAATATTGTGCCTAACACGCTAAACAAATGATTAGGCTCTACAAAGGATAAAATAAACAAACATGCAACAAACAACGACAATGATCGGGAGCCCCAAAGCAACATCAATAAAACAACCCCAGCAGCCCCAAAGCAACCCAAAACCGTCTCACAAAGAGCCCAACCCAAAAAAACAGGATTCCGCCCTTAGATCATGACTAGAGCTTTAACGGGGAAAATTGTTGTTTGCTCCAAACCTGAAGGCGCCCCATAGAAAGGGAGGACCTGTAAACACACCCACGGCAAAAGACAACGCACACCCGCGATCGAACCCTCACCCACCAACGCGTCCCCCTGACCCCTCATCTCACCCGCCATTATCTGGTCGCTAGCAGTGGTTTTCATCAACAAGGTGAAAAACCACCGCTACCACAAGAGTAGTCGATCATACACGAGCAAAACTCCGGTGACCACCACCAACAAGGTGGGGGTCCACCATATGCTGCCGAAAGAAAATTCCACCATGCATCTGCGTGCATCCGGTCATCTCCTGTGATCACGACCAACAGGGTACGGACCACTACAGTCACTAGAATGAAAGCAGATTAGACCCAACTACCTCTGGTGGCAATTACCAGCAGCGTGGCGGGCTAACAAACACCGTCGAACACGAACATTACGTAGGAGAATCCAGGGAAGAAAACAAAACCAAAGAAGCTTCTCAATATCACAAACGGACGGTGGCCACCATCAACATGTTGGAGCACCAACCGCTGTCGGAAAGGAAAACACCATTAAGAACGGTGCAGGAAAAGGGTTAAAACTAGCGGTAATAGAGAGCCCTAACAACCATAGCCACACCAACTACAAGAATGGCGTTGGAGAGTGGATATGGTCGTCGCAACAAGCTCCAGCCACTAGGAGGAGGGCGGCAAAGGACTGGCGGAAAACAAGAAAGGAAAAAAAATGGCCAAACCACCTAAGAGATGCCAGTGGTTGGAGAAGAAGGAGCAAAGCGACAACAAAATGGCTGAAAGTTTCCAGCCTACAATCTAGAAGCTCACCTTCTAGATGTTTAAAGTAGCCTTCTTTGAACACCATGTAGAAGAAGCAAAGATGAACACGATGACGGCCGCCCACCATCTCCGTTCACACCCTTCCACCGCCATAGAATTTTTACTATAAATAGAGGTGCAAACCTCAATTGTAAATCATCCCAAATCATTCAGAGAAGTGTAATCACAACCTAGAGAGTGTGTGTGAGCTTGAGAGTTTTTTTTTTTGTAAGAGTTTTTTAATACTCTGTAAATCTATTCTTGTGAGTAATAGAGTTGTTTTTCTCTCAAATTTATATCTCCCAACGTCCAGGCGATCCCCTCTTCCTAACAAGTGGTATCAAGAGCTTGGTTAGAGACGTTGGTTGAGTTTTTGGGTCTTCTGAAGTTTTCTCAAAATTCAATTTTTAGTGTACCATTGGATTCGTCTCGTCGAACCGAGTCCGACGCAAAAAACGGCGACTTAAACGGAGTTATAACGAGCCCAGAAAACGCGGTCAAAGTTTGGTCAACTCGCCGGAATCTCGCCGGAGAAGACGACTGATGTCAAAGCTAAGGGGTATAAAATACTATTAAATTTTAGCAGGAAACACTATTAAATACGATACAATTTTACACAAGATATTTATTTATTTATAGAATGGATATACTTAAACCTTGCTACAACACTTATAGGCAGTGTACCTAATCGTACAGTAGTGTAGTTTTTAGTAAGTCCGGTTCGTTCCACAGGGAAATCTTTAAACAAAGCTCAACGCTATATTAGTTTACTTTTATAAAAATACAAACATATATATAAGTAATATTATTATTATAAAGGGGGGGTTTTTACCGTTTAATGACCGGTTTGTCGATTTTAAAACTTTAGTCGCAGTTAAAACCTAATGTAAAATATAAAATAAATAAAAGACGTAATTTAAAGCGTAAAGTAAATAACGATAATGAAATTGCGAATAATAAAAGTGCGATAAAATAAACTTACGATAATTAAAAAGTACGATAATTAAAAGTGCGATTAAATAACAATAAATAAAAATGCGATAATTAGAAGTGCAATTAAATATAAAATGAAGGAAATTAAATATGAAATAAAAGAATTATGCTTATTTAAACTTCCGTAATCATGATGTTTGACGTGTTGATTTTAGTTTTATGCCCATGGGTTAATTGTCCTTTGTCCTGGATTATTTAATATGTCCGTCTGGTTTTTGTCCATAACAGTCCATCAGTCATAAATATAAATTGCAAGTGTCCTTGTCAAATTATTATTATACCCGAAGATAAATATTCCAACTAATTGGGGATTCGAATTGTAACAAGGTTTTAATACTTTGTTTAATGAATACACTAGGTTATCGACTGCGTGTAAACCAAGGTTTTACTACTTTGTTAACAATTACACCAATTACCCTTGAATGTAATTTCACCCCTGTTTTAATTATTCTAGTGGCTATTAATCCATTCCCGTGTCCGGTTAAATGAACGATTATTCGTACATATAAATACCCCGCCCATCGTGTCCGATCGAGTGTATATGGTAATTTATAGGGACGCCCAATTGTAAATCTTTATATTAACATTAACAAACTTTCATTTAGTTAAACAAATATAAAGCCCATTAATAGCCCATAGTCTAATTTCCACAAGTGTCGTTCTTTTGTCCAAACCCCAATTATGGTACAAAGCCCAATTACCCTATTTTAGTAATTAGCCCAACATCATGATTACTTCGTTTTAAATAAGCATAATAATAACTTAGCTACGAGACATTAATGTAAAAAGGTTGAACATAACTTACAATGATTAAAAATAGCGTAGCGTTACACGGACAGAATTTCGACTTACACCCTTACAACATTCGCTAACATACCCGTATTATTAGGATTTAAAATTAAAATTAAAATTAAAATATAAATTATATATATATATTACGTATATATTGAGAGAGAGATAGATATTATGTGTTTTGAAAACGGATGCCAGAAGTCGCTTTAAATAGAATGTGGCCTGGAAAAGGGGGTCATGCGACTCGCATGAGTTTCCCCTTCCAGCCATGCGAGTCGCATGGCAAGAGATTCCAGCTCATGATCTTTTGTCTGATTGCTTGCCGACATAATAAATAAATAATATAAATATATAAATAATTTTAATAATTATTTATATATTATATTATATTTATATGCATAGTTGAGTAGATATTTTTGGTCCGTTGCGTCGGGCGTTTCTTCTTGGCTCAGGTCCCGGTTCCGGATTTTCGGACGTCTTCGCGTATTATTTTATATCGTGTACTTTGCGTCTTGTAACTTGTACTCTTGTCATTTTGAGACGTTCCTCATCAATATTTTGAACCTTTTTGATTGTCTTTTGTACTTTTGAGCTTTTTGGTCGTTTGCGTCTTCAATTCGTCGAATCTGTCTTTTGTCTTCACCTTTTATTATTTAAACGAATATCACTTGTAAATAGAACAATTGCAACTAAAAGCTTGTCTTTCTTGAGGAATAATGCTATGAAATATATGTTCGTTTTTAGCATTATCAAATATTCCCACACTTGAGCGTTGCTTGTCCTCAAGCAATATTGTCTTGAAATACTAGAATCACTTCTTTATTCTTCACACTTTGTACATCAGTGATTTCTATACGGCGGTATAAACAACGGTAGTAACGATATGGTTTACAGTCCCACATGACTATAAAAATTTAGATCCATTAAGGAAATTGGATCTTTATGAAAACATTTGATCTTTTGAAATCTAGTTTTTACCCTAGATAAGTTTTCCGGAATAACCCTTTACCGGTGTTTGCAAAATATTTTTGTGGGTTTGGTGGGTTTTAGATTTGAAAATTTTAGCTCAAAACTTGCTGTTTTGTGTCACCCACTTGCTAACCTTGTATTTGGAAAGCAACACGTCCAGTTTACTTGTCCCGTATATTACCTTTCGGTAAACTACCGTCCGGTTGTAAAGGAAAGCGTTGAACAAGCAACTGTTAAGGCAATGTCCCGTGACATGCTTTTGATTATGGTCTATAACGTGTCGGACGCAATTACTATCCTTGGTAGGAGCAATAGTAAAGCTCACCCTTATAATTTTTCGGTCTGGCACAAGGTCCTGTCTTTGACCACTATGCAACCACCGTTCTTACGGTTGACACCCGATTTAGTTCAGGTGACCTAATGAATTCCAGGTGAATTCCTAGGATTTTACGTTCAATGGTAATGAACGCATTGAAAATGGTTTTTCAGAAAACAAATCGGTTTGTAATTTTGATCAAAATATTTTCTCGTTCAAGCTCGAGTTTAGATATCATTGAATTCCATGAGTTTGAATTCTCAATCTTTAAGGTCAATCTCAAGGATTGAGTAATATCAGTCTTAAAAGCTGATTTTTAATCTTTAAGGAGATTATCCTTTCTGGGGATCTGATTCGTTAGTCTTATCAAGCTAATTTGCATGGTGCCTCCCCATTGTACGAGATAAATCCTTCTCATGGTTAGGATAAATCTGACCACTTGGCGACCCTGTTTGATGCTGAGGTCCGTGGATTTCCTGCTGATTTTAGAGATGACTTTTCTAGATTTTTCGTCAACCTACAGCTGGTCTGGACGACAACTTCATGACCTAAATCAAGAAGCGCGTGTCTTTTTCGGAAGACTTTACTTCCTTTTAATGATGGAATTGATTCATCGTGTAGATCCATCTCTTCTTTTCTTTTATCGGGTAAAACAGTTTAGTTTAGTCCAAAGCAAAAGTATTTTCAGTTATTTGTTACAGATATATGTGACATATGTTTAAAATAACTTGGTAAATTTTCTCACACTTGGCTTTTATTTTCCTTTTTATCGTCCTCTATTCCATTTTAAATGAATTTTAACATTTTAGTTTGTTTCTCAATTTATGTCCTTTCCGAGGTAACAATAATTTCGGTGTTAAAACCTAGTTTTATCGTTCATAAATATGTATAAACATGATTTGAATTCATTTAATTGAAAATTTTAAAAAATTTTACTAGAATTGGGTAGTTAGTATATAAGACTAGGGCTGTTCCTTGTTATCGGAGAGCACTAGATTCTAACACAACTACTGCGTTACTAGCATTTTTAATGGTAACCAAGTGTTTAAATCAAAATCTGAAAGAATTTAACCCCTTCCCACACTTAAGATCTTGCAATGCCCTCATTTGCAAGAAATCAGAAACAATTTAAATTATTGAGGGTTATTAGCGTAGAAAAATGATTAAATTTTACCAAAGTTTCAAACATATTGTCGTTTGATTGTTGAATGATAAATGGTGCACGTCATTTGTTCATTCCGTCTTGTTGTTATTTCACATATATTTTGCATCTTGTCGTCAAAATTACTTGCTTTTGCTGAACTTAATGCCAGTCTTTGAAAACGCGTTGTTTTATCCTGTTTTGTGCATAACATAAAATACATGCAATACAAATATAATCATACATGTAATTTGAAATGGAACTTTGGCATCCCACTTTCAAATTATAAGAAAAATATTAGTACACAATAATAATAGAAATATCAAACATTACATAAATGTAATTAAAATGTTAAGTGTTTAAAATAATAAAAATATAAATTACCAACTTATCTCTACTGATCAGGAGGTGGGTTAGGAGGATAATTAGGATAGGGATCCCAATTCATGTTCGGATCAGGGTTCCATGGCTGTTGATAGGTGAACTGGTATGCTGCGTCATAATCATATAAATCATAGGGTGGTCTCATTTCTGGCTGATGTGCGGGATAGTATGCGGGTCGGGTCGGATAATACATCTCGCCAGGCTGCAACTGGCTTATAATTTGGCGCTGATGATAATCCCATCGGCCATGCTCTCGTTGCCGGGAATGCTCGTAGTCATTCCGACGTTGCCATGCCTCGTACTGCATATGCCTATCATAGTTCGTCATGTATTCATCCTCCATACGAACGCCTAAATCAAGAGCAGTCTCCCGAACAACTCCTATAATGTTGTTCGCCTCTTCCATTTCGTCATCCGAACCTCTTTCTACCTGTCGCTGAGGTCCCTCGTATCGATATACCCGACCACGTCTCATCAATAATACCCTTGCACCATGATAAAGGTTTGAACTTATAGTTTCACCTTCGTCCTCTATTTCGTTCATTGGACCCCCTTGGTGCTTATCCACACCTAAATACTCTCCAATGAGAGTAATGAAAATACCACCACCTATAATACTCCCCGATTTCATCCCCGAAACTACATTAGCGAGATAATAACCAACACAATAGGGAATGTTAACGAAACTCCTCGGGTCTCTAATACACTTGAGGTAGAACAAATCGTTTACGGTCAATTTCTCCTTATTCTTACCCCTTTGTGTAATTGTGTTTGCTAAGAATCTATGAATCACCCGGAGTTCAGCTCTATCTAAATCTAAGTATGTATGATTTCCACTGGCGTGAAATTCATTAAAGTGGGACATACGCCTCCAGACGGCGTTAATATCAAATTCCCTATCTATCCTTTCTCCTTGGGCAATCAGGCTATTACAGTCGGGGCTCAAAAGTTCAGCAGGGGTGTAAATCTGTAAGGCCCTGGCTAAATCTATCATGGACATTCTGTACATGCGTCCACCTAACAGAAATCTAATAAAGCTTCTATCATCTATCCTCCTAACATCACTGTTTAACTTAATAGTACTAAGTAATTCTATACACCATTCCCTATATATGGTTCTACGAATGGAAAATATGCGCATCCAATCGTTAAACTGAGAATTACCATACCTTTGCACCAATAATTCCCGAATCGGTTCGGCAAGGTTAACTGTTTCCAAAGGTACCCAGTCAATTGCCCTTGGCATTTCAACAACCTTAAAGTAGAGAATGTGCATGTTCTTTTGATAATCTGGATACTCTATCCAACATCGATCAAATCTCAGATTTGGGTGTAACTGATCTTCATTAATGTCTAAGCTCAGAATCATTTGATGTGGAGCGAATTGACGAAACTGATTCATGAATAATTGATCTTGATCGTGATATGGAATATGTTGATCCTCATGTTGTTCTTCTTCTTGTTGCATATGTTGTTCTTGTTCATAAAACATTTCTGGTTCGGGCTCTGGTTGTCTGGACGATGATGCACCGTCCGTATCTGTATTTCTCTGTAAAACACATTAAACACAAAATTTGTGCATCCAAATATGCATTAGTGTTAGCAAAATAATAACTTGAAACAATTATGATGACATGTTCAATTCATAACACATTTTATACACATTTTCTTAACAATAACAATTCTACACTTTTACATACGAAAATGTATACAATGTTTTATCACATTTAAACTCTTAAACATGTCAACAATAATTATTGTAGCAATTAAACACTTGTTACATGGCATTCAAATCAAACTAGTGCTCATTTTCATATTTTTGTCAAGTCTACACTTTGTCAAATAAGCATATACGAAAAATGTACATCAAGTTCATAAGCATTTATCTCAAATAACATGCCAAAATAATCACTACTAGCAATGAAACAAGTTTCAAATGGCCTTTATATCAATTTAACCTAGTTCATGAATTTTTAGACTTAAAAAGTCTACTTTAATTCTCAAAATCATGTTTAGGCTCAAAGTTTGGATCAATTAACTACCTAAACATGTTACACTACTTAATTTAGCAACAATTCATGACAAAAATCGGCCATAACCTGTTTATATCAAAAAGCCCCAAATTGCTCAAGAACACAAACCCTAGATTCTTTAAAAATTTGAAGTTTTTAGCTTCAATTCATGTTAAATAGCTTCTATCTAGGATATACATGCATAATATAACAACAATTTAGCTCTAATTACACCTAAATTTAACAAAATCAAAATATAAAATTTCTAGCTCAAGAACACAAAAATTCGAATTTAAAGAGATTAGGGGTGAAATCTTTACCGTTCTCCTGAAGGGGTTGAGACTACTGAATCTAGGCATAATTGTTGTGAAGTTTTGCAAGAAATTTGGTGAAAAATGATGAATTTTTGAGAGGGTTTTGGAGTAAGTTCGTGTATGTGTGTGTATTTGTGAGAGACAGAAGCAGATTCGCTGGATAAATGATCCTGGCCAGTTTTTTTTATCCATGCGAGTCGCATGGTTTCCTGCCCATCCCCATGCGACTCGCATGGGGGTATTTTCCAGATATTTTTTTTTTTTTTTTTTTTTTTTATAAAAACCTTATACTTTTAAAACATAAAATTTAATAAAATTTTAAAAATTTTGTTTCTTTTTAAGACGAGGTCGTTTCGGGACGATGCCCTAGTCTGTCCCTCGACAAAATTTTAAAATTTTGTCATTTTCAAGCGATTGTTTTAAAAGCTTAGATTTTTGGATTTTTTAATTTTTTTGGCATACTTTAAATCAAAAAGATTAAAAATAATGATAATAAAAGTTCTCGTCCCTCCCTCGGGAAAAGCAATTTCGGTTCAAAGACCTAGTCTTCAACTTACGACAAATTTTAAAAAATCATATTTTTAACTTAATGAGATAAAGTAAATTTTTGTTTTTAAATTCACACAACTTAAATATAAAATTCAAAATTAATATTAAAAATTCACACCAAACTTAAAATTTGAAATGCATAAAATTAAAAATTAATATTTTAAAAATTAAAAATTCATACCAAACTTAATTTAAAAATTTATAAATTCATATCAAACTTATATTATTTTTTCAAATATGTACAATTTTAAATATATTGTTTTTACAAAGTTTACAATATTAATTTAAGATTTAAATATTAATTTTAAAAACATGGTAAAAAAAAAATTAAAAATCTTTTTGTCTTTTTATCCCACTTTAATCAATCAAATATTATCAAAAATATGCGCCCCTCTTTTCGGTAAAGTAATTTCGGTTCCAAGACCTAATTTAACTCATGACGAATTTTTGAAATATTTTGGGTTGATTGATTAAAGATATTTATACCTTAAGAATAAACGTTAAATTTCGCAGTGATGTAATAAATTTTTGAATGATATCAATAATTTCGGTCGCCAAACCTAATTTTATTCAATACCAATTTAATACTTTTTAGCGAACAAATTAGCGTTTATTATCAAAAGGTTAAAAATAAAAATAAAAATAAAAACTGTACAGACATACCTGTGAAATAGATTTCTTAGTTATATGATCTATTCCATTCATAAGATAGTCGGTTTAATTGGTTTTCCATGGCTCCAAAGGCGTAACCTCGAGCATTCAGTGTCTTTTCTTCTAAACATATGAACGGTCCGTCTCTGCATAAAGTAACAAATTCGGTATTTGAATAGGTTTGATTATTTGAACATTTACCTCCATGTGACCATTTTCCGCATTTGTGACATCTTTCTAGGTGTCGTGCTCTTCTTTTCGCTGCGGATTTTGATTTTCCTTTACCAAATTGTAACTTATTATCTTCGCATCTGGATCCTTTTCTAACTCCGTCCATTCTTTCTCTGATTACTGATACTAATTCGCTCGGTAGTATGTCATTATTACGTTTAGTGATCAAAGCGTGTAGCATTAGACCATGGTTTAGTTCACAGGCAGTCTTCATTTCGTAAAAACCTAAAAAAAAATAAAAATTCAGAATGGGGGGGAGAAGACTAGTTCTTTAGGGTCTGCTAGGGAAAGACCATACGTGTTCCATTTTCGAGAACTACACGAAAACAGACAATCTAACTCTAACAGAAATACATATTATCTTTTAAAGACTTGATTCTCCCCACACTTAGTTAGCTGTGGTGTCGAAATTGTGATTAACTTCGTTGTCGACTTCCATCGGACCATGTATGTAATGTTTAACTCTGTGACCATTAACTTTAAATTCAATCCCATTTAAATTTATCAATTCTATCGTTCCGTATGGGAAAACTCTTTTGACTATGAATGGTCCAGACCATCTTGATTTCAATTTTCCAGGAAATAGCTTGAATCGTGAATTGAAAAGAAGAACTCTGTCTCCTTCTTTAAATTCTTTTGAACTTCTGATTCTTTTATCATGCCATTTCTTCGTTCTTTCTTTATAGATTAACGAATTTTCGTATGCTTCATGTCTTAATTCTTCTAATTCGTTTAGTTGACTTAATCGTAGACGTCCAGCTTCATGTAAATCAAGATTACATGTCTTCAAAGCCCAAAATGCTTTGTGTTCAATTTCGACTGGAAGATGACATGCTTTTCCATAAACAAGTCTAAAAGGTGTGGTTCCAATTGGAGTTTTGTAGGCTGTTCTAAAAGCCCAGAGTGTATCCTCCAATTTAATGGACCATTCCTTCGGATTTGATCCTACGGTTTTCTCTAGAATACGTTTTAAAGCTCGGTTGGTATTTTCAACTTGTCCACTTGTTTGTGGATGATATGCGGTGGAGATTTTATGAGTTACTCCATATCTTTTAAGAACTTTCTCAAGTTGATTATTACAGAAATGAGTACCCCGATCACTTATTAAAGCTTTCGGTGTTCCAAACCTTGCAAAAAGACGTTTTAAAAAGTTGACTACAACTCGTGCATCGTTAGTTGGGAGAGCTTGTGCTTCCGCCCATTTAGATACATAATCAATGGCTATGAGTATAAATAGATTATTATGAGATTTTGGAAATGGACCCATAAAGTCAATACCCCAAATGTCAAATACTTCACATACTTGGATGACATTTTGTGGCATTTCATCACGTTGACTTATTTTTCCGGCCCTTTGACATGCATCACAGGATTTGCAAAGAAGGTGCGCGTCTTTGTAAATTGTAGGCCAATAGAATCCAGCTTCATAAACTTTTCTTGCTGTTAGTTGAGGCCCATAATGCCCTCCTGTTGGTCCTGTGTGACAATGGTTTAAAATTTTACTAGCTTCATCTCCAAATACACATCGGCGTATTATTCCATCGGGACAACTTTTAAACAGATGTGGATCTTCCCAGAAATAGTGTTTTATATCACTGAAGAATTTCTTTCGTCTTTGGTACGATAATCCTTTTTCAAGGAATCCACAAACTAAGTAGTTTGCATAGTCTGCAAACCATGGGATTTCTTTATAATCTATCTTCAATAGATATTCATCAGGAAAGTTGTCTTGTATGGCCGATTCATTCAGAACTTCTAATTCGGGATTTTCAAGACGAGAAAGATGATCAGCGGCGAGATTTTCTGCTCCTCTTTTATCTCGGATTTCAATATCAAACTCTTGTAAGAGTAAGATCCAACGGATTAATCTTGGTTTAGCATCTTGTTTTGAAAATAGGTACCTAAGAGCAGAATGGTCGGTATAGACCACCGTTTTTGCTAGAACGAGATATGATCGAAATTTGTCAAAAGCAAATACAATAGCAAGGAGTTCTTTTTCAGTAGTTGTATAGTTTGTTTGTGCTCCTTGTAATGTCTTACTAGCATAATATATAGGTTGAAATCGTTTTTCAATCCTTTGTCCTAAAACGGCTCCCATTGCAAAATCACTTGCATCGCACATTAGTTCAAATGGTAGATTCCAATTTGGTGTTATCATGATCGACGCATTAGTGAGTTTTTCTTTAAGAATATTAAAAGATTTGATACACTCATCTGAAAAGATGAATGGCGCATCCTTTTCTAGGAGTTTATTCATAGGAGTGGCAATTTTAGAAAAATCTTTTATGAAACGTCGGTAAAAACCGGCATGCCCTAGAAAACTCCTAACTCCTCTAACATTTGTGGGATGTGGAAGTTTAGCAATTACATCTACTTTAGCTCTATCCACTTCAATCCCTTCTTTTGAAATTTTATGTCCAAGAACGATGCCTTCTTTAACCATGAAATGGCATTTCTCCCAATTAAGTACTAGATTTGATTTTTCGCATCTAATTAGCATTCGTTCCAGATTAACTAGACATGATTTAAATGTATCACCGAAGACTGAAAAGTCATCCATGAATACTTCCATGCATTCTTCTATCATGTCGTGAAAAATCGCCATCATACACCTTTGAAAGGTTGCAGGGGCGTTACAAAGTCCAAATGGCATGCGTTTGTAAGCAAAAGTACCATAAGGGCACGTGAATGTGGTTTTCTCTTGATCTTCGGGTGCTATTGGAATTTGAAAATATCCGGAAAATCCATCTAGAAAACAATAGTAACTATTTCCGGCTAATCTTTCCAACATTTGATCTATAAAAGGTAAGGGAAAGTGATCTTTTCTGGTGGCGTCATTTAATTTTCTATAATCAATACATACACGCCATCCTGTTACAGTCCTAGTAGGAATAAGCTCATTTTTCTCATTTGTAATGACAGTCATGCCACCCTTCTTAGGTACGCATTGAACTGGGCTTACCCATGGACTATCAGAGATTGGATATATTAAACCTGCATCTAGCAGTTTAATAATCTCTTTCTTAACTACATCTTGCATATTAGGATTTAGTCTTCGTTGGCGTTGCACATACGTTTTATGACCTTCTTCCATAAGGATTTTATGTGTGCAATACGAAGGACTTATTCCTTTAATATCATGAATCTTCCATGCAATGGCTGGTTTATGAGCTTTCAACACAGAAATGAGTTGTGATTTCTCATTTTCAGTAAGAGAAGACGATATTATTACAGGTAATTCAGATTCACCATGTAAATAAGCGTATTCCAAATGGTTTGGAAGTGGCTTTAACTCTAATTTCGGAGGTTCTTCTATCGATGATTTATATCGATATCTGTCTTCTTCTTTTAGCATTTGAATTTCTTCTGTTGTTGGTTCATATCCATTAGCTATAAGTGTAGCTAACATTTCAGCTTCATCAATTGGTTCATTACCTTCTCCTAAAGAACATTCTCCTGTTCCTTGTAATTCTGGAAATTCTTCTAATAATTCTGCATGTGCATCTATAGTTTGAATATAATAACATGTATCATCTGCAGATTGTGGTTGTTGCATTGCTCTATCAACTGAAAAGGTAACACTCTCATCCTCTATACTTAGGGTCAGTTTCTTACCGAACACGTCTATCATTGCTTTAGCCGTGTTTAAGAATGGTCTTCCTAATATGAGAGGAACTTGAGAATCTTCTTCCATGTCCAAAACAACAAAATCTACTGGAAATACTAAAGTACCAACTTTAACTAGCATGTTCTCCATTATCCCTCTAGGATATTTTATTGATCTATCGGCTAGTTGTATGCTTATTCTGGTTGGTTTCAATTCTCCAAGGTCTAGTTTAGCGTATAGTGAATACGGCATTAGATTTATACTAGCACCTAAGTCTGCCAATGCTTCTATTGAACTAAGACTACCCAGAAAACATGGAATTGTGAAACTTCCTGGATCAGATAGTTTTTCTGGTATCTTATTCAACAGCACTGCTGAACAATTAGCATTCATAGTAATAGCCGAGAGTTCTTCCATTTTCTTTCTATTTGAGATTAGATCTTTCAAGAATTTAGCATATCTTGACATTCCTGAAATCACATCAATGAAAGGAAGATTTACATTTATCTGTTTAAACATATCCAAGAATTTGGATTGCTCGGCTTCAAGTTTTTCTTTCTTCATTTTACTCGGATAAGGAAGTGGTGGTTGGTATGGTTTAACATAAGGTTTATCCTTAACTGTGTTATTTTCATTAACCTTTTCAACTACCGGTTCTTTTTCCTTATCTTGATCAGGTTGTGGTTCTTGTGGAGTAGGAATAGTTTCATCAGAAGTTACAGGTATTTCAGGTGGTTTAAGTGTTGTACCACTTCTTGTGGTAATGGCTTTAGCTGTTTCATTCCGGGGGTTAGCATTTGTATCACTAGGTAGACTTCCCGGTTTTCTTTCACCTATTAACCTTGCTAGGTTACTTACTTCTTGTTCCAGATTTTGAATAGAAGCTTGTTGATTTCTAAATGCTTGAGCATTTTGTTCATTGGTTTGTTTCTGAGATGTGAAAAACTGCGTTTGAGTTTCAACTAGCTTCGTCATCATATCTTCTAAATTTGGCTTTTTATCATCGGTTTGTTGTGGTGGTTTGTTTTGAAAATTTGGTCTTTGCTGATTGTAAGTATTATTGGATACTTGTTGATTGCTAGGACCTTGTTGGTTGTTGTATGGAATATTTCGGTTATAATTCTGGTTTTGATTGTAAATCGGTCTTGGCGGTTGATAATTATTCTGATAATTATTTCCAGGCCTTTGGTTTATGTATGAAATATTCTCTCTTTGTTCCATTGTTAATTCAATACTGAGACAATCTTTTGTCAAATGTGGTCCTCCACACTGCTCACAACTAATTCGTATTGAGTGAATATCTTTAGTCATCTTTTCCATTCGTCTCTCCACAACATCTATCTTTGCGGAAATGGAATCTAAGTCATGGCTAGAATCGGCTCTAGCTGCTTTAGATGATCTAATGATATCTTTTTCTTGGTGCCACTCATGTGAGTGGGAAGCAGTGTTATCAATAATTTTGTAAGCATCAGTTTCGGTTTTCTTCATAATAGAACCACCAGCTGCTATATCTATGTCTTTTCTTGTAGTGATATCGCATCCTTGGTAGAATATTTGTACTATTTGACAGGTGTCTAAACCATGTTGCGGACATCCTCTTAACAACTTTCCATATCTTGTCCATGCCTCATATAGAGTTTCATTTGGTTTCTGTGTGAACGTAACAATTTCTGCTTGAAGTCTTACGGCTTTAGATGCAGGAAAGAATTGTTTAAGAAATTTGTCAATTAAAACATCCCATGTATCAATCGCCCCTTCAGGTAACGATTCCAACCAATCTTTGGATTCTCCCTTTAAAGTCCAGGGAAATAACATGAGATATATCTGTTCATCCTCCACTTCTCGGATTTTAAATAGTGTGCAGATTCTATTAAAGGTACGTAGATGTTCATTTGGATCTTCCTTCGGCGCACCACTAAATTGGCATTGATTAGTCACCATGTGTAGAATTTGTCCTTTGATTTCATAATCTGGCGCATTAATGTCTGGATGAGTAATTGCGTGACCTTGGCCAGTGCGTTTAGCTCTCATTCGGTCTTCCATACTTAAAGGTTCCAGATTCTCCATAATTGAATTTGTTGAATCGGTATCACTAGATGATTCTGATTTAATAGTTCGTTCCTCAACAATCTCTGTTTGAATGATTGGTGGTTCCGGAGGAAAGTTTAATGGTTCAGGATCTATGAACCGTTCCTGAATATTCTCTGGATTCTCAATTGTGAGGTCGGGTTCAAAAAATGAATTATCGGAAATTTGAACTGAAGTACTTGGTCGACTGGATGACGATTCTAAAGAAAAATCAACGGCGGTTATATTTGCTAAATGTCTTGATCTAGTTACAGGTGGTGAACGTACAAAAGGTGATGAACGTATTGCTCGGTGCATTCACTGAATATCCTATTAGTTTTTAAAAGGAAAGAAAAATTATAATAAGTTATCCAATCAATAGACTTTTCTGATTTTGCCCACGTTTCGAATAGCCAAAAGATGCAGCAGAGGGGCAGGATTCGTTTGGTCTCAATATAATTGAGGACTGTTTGGCTCCAATAACCCGGTCCACGTACAAATCCAACTATTACTACGAACCAGAAAATTTTGATGTCTATTAATTTAACCACTTAAAATAATTTTCGTAATTTTAAGAAATTTAGATAAGAAGTAGAAAAAATTCTAAGTCCTAAAAACTAGAATAGCGAGAAATAAGAGAGAAAAAGAGTTCGTCGCAAAAGGTCGAAAAAGAAAAAAATGGTTGAAAAATAAAAGGTGACGGAAAAAAATAAAAGAAACTTATCAAAACTTAAAAATACTTTACTAACCTAACCTTATTACTACAACTAACTTAAAATTATAATCGCAAATTGAAATTACTAATTGGAATGATAATTGGTACATAGTAAAAGGTCTAAAAATATTAAAGCTTACAGGAAAAACTAAATCCCAAATGGAAATAACTTAAAAAGAAACTAAAACTTAAAAAGGCGTCGCAAAATTCTAAAGCACCTAAATCTTAGTCTAAAGAAAAAGCACTTAAGAGAGTTTACGGCAAAGCCTAAAAATCTAGGAGTAAAAATAACTATAGCAAAAACTAAGTTTAAAATTAAATATGAGCTAAAAAATACAAATATTACGCTACAACGATTAAAAAGGTACAAAATTTTAAAAGAAATAAAAAGTAACAAAAAAAATACAATTTTTATTAAAATATTATTTTTATATTAATTATATTAAAGTATTAAGTTTTAAATATAATAAAACTAATTAAAAGTAGTTAAAAATAATTAAACTAAAAACTTAATTAATAATAATAAAATCAAACTAGGTTTTATAATATAATAATAATATATTATACTCCGCATTAAATGCAGAATTAGGGCAAATTGGTGGCCTGGTCAAACTACTTATGCGAGTCGCATGAAATAAGCCGGTGGGTCATGCGAGTCGCATGACTGAACTGGACTGGTTCAATTGACAGGTTCAATTTGACAGGTCACGTGATTTTTTAAAATTTATTTTATATTTTCAGTTTTATATATAATATAAGATATAAATATATAATTTAAATAAAAACTTAATAAAATACTAAAATACAAATACTTTAATATTTTGTAAATAATAAAGAAAAACTTAAAATACACTTTAAAATATATATATATATTTTTATATATTTTTAATTTTTAAACAAAAATATAAATTTTACAAAAACTAATTATAACTTAAAAATTAAAAATATGGCGTTTCGCTTCGGCGAATCCCCGGCAGCGGCGCCAAAAATACTTGATGTCAAAGCTAAGGGGTATAAAATACTATTAAATTTTAGCAGGAAACACTATTAAATACGATACAATTTTACACAAGATATTTATTTATTTATAGAATGGATATACTTAAACCTTGCTACAACACTTATAGGCAGTGTACCTAATCGTACAGTAGTGTAGTTTTTAGTAAGTCCGGTTCGTTCCACAGGGAAATCTTTAAACAAAGCTCAACGCTATATTAGTTTACTTTTATAAAAATACAAACATATATATAAGTAATATTATTATTATAAAGGGGGGGTTTTTACCGTTTAATGACCGGTTTGTCGATTTTAAAACTTTAGTCGCAGTTAAAACCTAATGTAAAATATAAAATAAATAAAAGACGTAATTTAAAGCGTAAAGTAAATAACGATAATGAAATTGCGAATAATAAAAGTGCGATAAAATAAACTTACGATAATTAAAAAGTACGATAATTAAAAGTGCGATTAAATAACAATAAATAAAAATGCGATAATTAGAAGTGCAATTAAATATAAAATGAAGGAAATTAAATATGAAATAAAAGAATTATGCTTATTTAAACTTCCGTAATCATGATGTTTGACGTGTTGATTTTAGTTTTATGCCCATGGGTTAATTGTCCTTTGTCCTGAATTATTTAATATGTCCGTCTGGTTTTTGTCCATAACAGTCCATCAGTCATAAATATAAATTGCAAGTGTCCTTGTCAAATTATTATTATACCCGAAGATAAATATTCCAACTAATTGGGGATTCGAATTGTAACAAGGTTTTAATACTTTGTTTAATGAATACACTAGGTTATCGACTGCGTGTAAACCAAGGTTTTACTACTTTGTTAACAATTACACCAATTACCCTTGAATGTAATTTCACCCCTGTTTTAATTATTCTAGTGGCTATTAATCCATTCCCGTGTCCGGTTAAATGAACGATTATTCGTACATATAAATACCCCGCCCATCGTGTCCGATCGAGTGTATATGGTAATTTATAGGGACGCCCAATTGTAAATCTTTATATTAACATTAACAAACTTTCATTTAGTTAAACAAATATAAAGCCCATTAATAGCCCATAGTCTAATTTCCACAAGTGTCGTTCTTTTGTCCAAACCCCAATTATGGTACAAAGCCCAATTACCCTATTTTAGTAATTAGCCCAACATCATGATTACTTCGTTTTAAATAAGCATAATAATAACTTAGCTACGAGACATTAATGTAAAAAGGTTGAACATAACTTACAATGATTAAAAATAGCGTAGCGTTACACGGACAGAATTTCGACTTACACCCTTACAACATTCGCTAACATACCCTTATTATTAGGATTTAAAATTAAAATTAAAATTAAAATATAAATTATATATATATTACGTATATATTGAGAGAGAGATAGATATTATGTGTTTTGAAAACGGATGCCAGAAGTCGCTTTAAATAGAATGTGGCCTGGAAAAGGGGGTCATGCGACTCGCATGAGTTTCCCCTTCCAGCCATGCGAGTCGCATGGCAAGAGATTCCAGCTCATGATCTTTTGTCTGATTGCTTGCCGACATAATAAATAAATAATATAAATATATAAATAATTTTAATAATTATTTATATATTATATTATATTTATATGCATAGTTGAGTAGATATTTTTGGTCCGTTGCGTCGGGCGTTTCTTCTTGGCTCAGGTCCCGGTTCCGGATTTTCGGACGTCTTCGCGTATTATTTTATATCGTGTACTTTGCGTCTTGTAACTTGTACTCTTGTCATTTTGAGACGTTCCTCATCAATATTTTGAACCTTTTTGATTGTCTTTTGTACTTTTGAGCTTTTTGGTCGTTTGCGTCTTCAATTCGTCGAATCTGTCTTTTGTCTTCACCTTTTATTATTTAAACGAATATCACTTGTAAATAGAACAATTGCAACTAAAAGCTTGTCTTTCTTGAGGAATAATGCTATGAAATATATGTTCGTTTTTAGCATTATCAACGACCGGTGCCGGAATTTTTGCCGGAGAAGACGATCACTGTAGCAATTCACTGTAGCAGCTGGCGGCACTGTAGTAAGTCACTGTAGCAGTACTGTAGCAATTCTGAAATTTTACAATTTGGTTCCTGAAATTTTCAGAATTTCATTCTTGGTCCCTGAAGTTTATAAAAATTATAATTTTGCCCCGTAAGTGGAATTTAAGCCGCGAAGTGTCTATTCCACCATTTTCAACCGTTCCGGACGTAACGGTGATCTCTGTTTTCTACAATTCAACCCCGTTTGTGTTGAAAAATTATTTGTAAGGTGATAATGTCCACAGAAGAGTCAACATCATCTTTCGGAGCTATGATTATGCTCACAGCCACAAACTACACGCTGTGGAAACCTCGAATGGAAGATCTCCTCAGCTGTAAGGATTTGTTCGATCCTATTGAATTGAATGGTATAAACCCTGATTCTGCCAAAGAGAAAGAGTGGAAGAAATTAAACCGAAAAACTATTGGTCAGATCCGTCAATGGATTGATCATAGTGTCTTCCACCATGTTGCACAAGAGACAGACGCATATGTCCTCTGGAAAAGGTTGGAGGACATGTACCAGGCCAAGACTGCTCGGAATAAAGCCCTGCTGATGAGGCGTTTAGTCAACATGAAGCTCAAAAGTGGAACTTCAGTTGCCGAGCATACCAGTGAGTTCCAGAGCTTGGTCAACCAGTTATCTTCTGTAGAGATGCCGCTTGGCGATGAAGTTCAGGCGCTACTGCTACTTAGTTCCCTTCCCGATAGTTGGGAAACGCTGATAGTAACACTCAGCAACTCAGCCCCGAATGGCAAACTTACCGTGTCAATGGTCAAGGATGCCCTATTCAGTGAAGAGGCAAGGAGAAAAGACATGGGCACAGATCAGAACCATGCCTTTGTCACAGAGAATCGGGGGAGACAACGAATGAGTAGCAAAAATAAATGTAGAGGCAGAAGCAAGAGCAGGGGCAGGTCAGCTGATGGCAGAAAACCAACATATAAATGCCACCATTGTGAATTAGAGGGACATATGAAGAAGAACTGCTATAGATTGAAAGAGGAACAAGGTCAAAGTAGTTCACAGCCGAAGAATAAGGGTGGAGAAACATTAGTGACTATCCCTGGTGATGTAGCTTATTGTTCAACCCATGATGAGACATGCCTTCACGTCTCACGAGAAGACACAGAATGGGTGGTAGATACTGCAGCTTCCTACCACGTGACTCCATACAAGGAATACTTCACAACATACAAAGCTGGAGACTTTGGAGCTGTGAAGATGGGAAATTCCAGTTCCGCTGAGATTGTCGGAATTGGTGATGTCAAGATAAAGACAAGTTCCGGGAGCACAATCACTCTGAAGGATGTCCGCCATGTGCCAGATCTTCGGCTGAATCTACTTTTCGGAGTAGCTCTCGATAAACCGGGCTATGATAGTGAAAGGATCCGTTCATATACATTATAAACGATTCACAATAGTTGATTACATCGCGAGGTATTTGACCTCTATATGATACATTTTACAAACATTGCATTCGTTTTTAAAAGACAAACTTTCTTTACAACGAAAGTTGACGGCATGCACACCATTTCATAATACATCCAACTATAATTGGCTTAATAATAATCTTGATGAACTCAATGACTCGAATGCAACGTCTTTCAAAATATGCCATGAATGACTCCAAGTAATATCCTTAAAATGAGCAAATGTACAGCGGAAGATTTCTTTAACACCTGAGAATAAACATGCTTTAAAGTGTCAACCAAAAGGTTGGTGAGTTCATAGGTTTATCATAACAATCATTTCAATATATTAATAGACCACAAGATTTCCGTTTATAAATATATGTACACTCGCAAGTGTATAAAAGTATTCTATAAGTTGTAGGCACCCGGTAACAAGCCTTAACGTTCATGTTTTACCCTCTGAAGTACACCAGATCAGGTGTGTTTAAAATAACCTCGAAGTACTAAAGCATCCCATAGTCAGGATGGGGTTTGTCAGGCCCAATAGATCTATCTTTAGGATTCGCGCCTACCGTACATAGACAACTAGTTTAATGTTACCAAGCTAAGGGTATATTTCTGGTTTAAACCCACGTAGAATTGGTTTTAGTACTTGTGCCTATTTCGTAAAACATTTATAAAAACAGCGCATGTATTCTCAGTCCCAAAAATATATATAAAAGGGAGCAAATGAAACTCACAATACTGTATTTCGTAGCAATTATGTATATGACGGCATTGAACAAGTGCAGGGTTTGTCTCAGATTCACGAACGTATCAATATTGTGATTCAATATTGCAGGAAAGTACGTAGACGCAACGAAAATGATAAACGTTAGGTTGACCTCACGAGCAATACCCTCGATCAATACCCATAACCTCCATAGCTATAACCCATAATTTCCTTAGCTCTATCCCGTTTGAAAACTTATTTTGAAATCATCTGAGTATAACTCCGTCGTAGTATTTTATGTATACTAATAATATCTTGAAATAATACAAAGAAAATATATATATGTAATTTGATTGAGAGAGTTTAGAGAAATATATTTTTAAGTTTCTATGAAATAATGAAACCTATTGAATTCTATTTATAATAGATTTTTGAATTATTAAAGTGAATTATTAAAGTATGAATTATTAAAGTGAATTATTAAAGTATGAGTTATTAAAGTGAATTATTAAAGTGAATTATTAAAGTATGAATTATTAAAGTGAATTATTAAAGTGAATTATTAAAGTATGAATTATTAAAGTGAATTATTAAAGTGAATTATTAAAGTATGAATTATTAAAGTGAATTATTAAAGTGAATTATTAAAGTGAATTATTAAAGTATGAATTATTAAAGTGAATTATTAAAGTATGAATTATTAAAGTTAAAGTAAAATAAAAGTAAAGTAAAGGTAAAGTTAAAGTATAGTAAAAGTATAAAAACTATGTATGTATAATACGCGTATAAATATATATAAAATTAATTTAAATCGTTATATATATTTAATGAAATAAAATATAAATATCGTTATATTTATTATACTGGTTAAGTAATGAATTGTCAAAAGTGATTCTAGATATTTATAAAAGTTATATACGTTTTAATAATAAAGTTCTTTTTAAACTGAAAACGTCTTTGTACGTTTGAAAATAGATTAATAGAATATTATGGAAACCAATTCTCCACTAACTTTTGTCTAACTTTCGTAAATGACACTTTTTGTTTTTATTTATAAATAGCTTTACAAATTATTCTGAATATCGTTAAGAGAAATAGATTTTCTCAAATCATAGTGGACCTCTCAACAGAGACTTGTAATCATAATTCAATGTTTCTGATAATTCAATCATTTAATATATTTTTTTTCGTCAAAAATCATATTGAAACAAATACGTTCGTGTAAAGTATTATACATTTAATACTTTATTAATATTCCCAAGTTATAATATATATATATATATATATATATATATATATATATATATATATATATATATATATATATACATATACATATACATATCTATTTATATATAACGGTTCTTGAATCGTCGGAATTTGGTCGAGGTTATAATGAATGTATGAACACAGTATAAAATTCTTGAGATTTAACTTAACAAACTTTGCTTATCGTGTTGGAATAATATAAAGATTAAAGTTTAAATTTGGTCGAAAATTTCCGGGTCGTCACAGTACCTACCCGTTAAAAAAATTTCGTCCCCGAAATTTGATAGAGGTCGTCATGACTAACAATGAGAATGTTATTATAACGATTATAGAGTTTTATCATGTTCAAGAAGAATGGATAAAATAATTCGATTACTCGAAGCGTGTTAGTGAAGTTATCGTAAATGAATGAAATAAGATAATAGTGATTCGTCGTATCTTTTGACGTCATCACGATTGATCTCTGAAAAGAAAATCTTTGTAATCTATATTGGATTTGATTATTCGGCGATTAAGGAAATTATGATCCTCTTCGAATTAATGCGATAATCCATTTTGATTTCTCTGTCGGATATTTCACTATAAATCCACCTCATTTGTTTTCTTACAACTCACACCTTCTCAACTCATATTTTAAAGTATTTGTCAATATGCTTCATCTAGTGCTGATTCTTGATATACTCCTCAATTTCATATCTGTCGCTCTTCTTTTTCATCTGCCTCCGGAAGAATCTATTTACTTCTACTATACTCTTGGTTTTATAGTGTTTTTAGTTCTCCCGTGTCTTTATATTGCTATATGCATTGATATATACGGTTTATGATTTCTGGGTTGTTGTTGGGTTTTATATCTTCCCTTATATTTCAAAGTCCTTGCTTCTTCTATAATCATTGTCATCCACAGTTAATGCTCTCTTCTATTTGCTATGATTTATACTCCTATTTCTAGTTCGGAGCTTTGTCCTTTCGTTTCTTCTTCTTGCGATTAAGCACTGCTTGTAATGGTCCAGAATTCGCAGATATAAATTTCAGAATGAACATTGTTAATGTTCTAGGAAGGAAATTGTAATGGCACGATCTTGACTTGTCAAATTACCAGAATACCTCGGAAAAGGCCGAATCGTCAAGAAATATTTTCTTGATATTTAAAGATCAAAGAGAATACAAGAGTCGTGTAACATAGCACATGATGACGTTATGATCTGTGAATCATCATGTTCCATTTAGAAACTCAGCATGAATTACTGTAATATAATCACGTTGATCAAGTGTCATTATATTATACTAACTCATGCTTCAGCTCCCAACACTTCTTCAAGAATATTCCTATTTTAAACTTGAATGTTTCAGAATTTAGAAACTAAAATAGTTTCTTTTATGATATAATATAGATAGCGCGAAGAGGTAAATGATTTCAGATAAGAATAATTATAAAAATATCTTCAGAAGTATGGATGATATTTATAATGAAAGATACGATGATATCTTAGAATGTCTAATATCAGAGGATGATGAAGGATATTGTCCGCAGGGGTTTAGAGTCAGGAGCAAGGTATTCGTTAATGACTTCAGCAAGTACTGAATCATTTGGATTCTTTGAAGGCAGGTTCAGCCTTTGTGATTTGTCCACAGCCTCCTTCATACTTTGCTCAATCCGTTTTCCAGTTCCAAAGCTTCTCTTTTTCTGAGCTTTGCCAATATACTATCCTTTATCATCCAACTTTTTACTGTTAAGGTCGTTTACAGTTTTTGCTGCTTCATCAGCATTTTTCAAAATTTCGAGAACTAGTTCGTAGTTTAGGGTGTTTTTCAGAAATTTCTCATTCAAAGAATGTAAGTCTTGGAGGTAGACATTGTGCGTATATGTAATTGTTGATGTAGACATGCTGCGAGGTTTCAAAATACTGATTGCTGATTCTCAATAATTGGTATGGCAATTCTTGTTATAAGGTACGAATGAGTATATGATAGGGTTTCGATAATTATAATGATATTTTTTTTTTGGAAAGTCAAATATCAGTGAAGTTGTTGGTAAGTTTATTGCTAATGTGGTGAATATAAACGATTCCCCCGGTAACGTTGGCGAAAATGCAACGTATCTATCGAGGTTATAATAAGACTGTTTTGATTGAGAAGTCGAAGTTCACTTGCTGGAGCTGTGACAAAACTGTCTATTTTGAAATGGAATTGAAAAGTTATTTTAGCTAGTAAATGCCAAAGGGTCTAACACGGATACGTGTCGAACTATGACTTGGGTTTTGAGAGTTTTTCAGGTGTATAACTGTGGGTAACATGTGGTTGGATCATCATCTCGATTGTTCCTTAGTTGAAGTGTCTTCAGGAATTTCGTAGGGTTTGAGCACATATCGTAATCGTTAATACATATGATGTTCTAACACAGTTTTGAAGTCAAAGTATAGCTTTGAAAGATATAGGAATCTAAGAGTGATGATACTGGTTATATTTCGAATTGAATTATGCGATTTCAAAATCAGAATATGTAATTGAATTTGAATGAGTATGATTGTTTTGATTTATATGAAAGAATGGATATTGTTGTGAAAGTAGGGAGTATAGTTGATGATTGCTGAATCAGTTTCGAAAAATGTAATATATTAATTGTGAATTTATATATCTCTCGGATATTACCTACCCGTTAAAAAATTTTCACAATTAATATTTTGTACAAAAGAAGTTTATTACAGTCTTTATGAAAATATATGTGTATATTTTCTTTAGATGTAATATAGATTTAATGAGTTAATATTAAATTAAACTCATTTGTTTTATGGTTGAAACTAGAATTGAGTAATCCCTAAAACTTTATAAATTGCATAAGTATTTCTTCAATAATATTGAAATTATGAATCATTACTTTGTTATTTGTTGGTTTTCGTGAAATTCTTGTGAACTTCGCAAGGTACGAATGATGTTATTTGAAAAGTTTCGAGTACATCGATGATGAAAGTGTAAAATCAAACATATATTCGAATAATACACTTGATTTATTATGAATTGGATTTTTATTGAATTGAGACAGAGATTGTAATTAACGATGGTTAAGTTGCAGACGAAGGACGTACATCATTGCATATTTGTAATATGAATTAACTGAGTAGTTAAGATTCACACATAATAGCTTAGTACGGGAAGATTTATTATGGTTTAAAAATTTATACATATAAAATATACATATAAATCTTTCGATTGGAAATGAGTTAATACTTCATAACTCGTTGATACAATATATTTGTTGTTGATCCGTAATGATGTCCACAATAAATCTTGAACTGACAGAGTTTGTGATGTTACAGGTGCTGTTGACTCTGACGATACTGACGGCACTGACTGTGTTGATGATGCTACGGTCCTGTTGATGCTGTTGGTAAAACAATTCTAGCTTGTAAATCGTACACCATTTTCGATCAAAGTTTCTACTCTACCATCTCCGTACACTCATCCGATTTATGGTCAGAATTAAATAATCTCTAAGATTTTGGAGATTACATAACTGCCGCAGAGATATCTCTTCAATGAAGTTTATGAATTAATACTTCATCATTTGTTGTTGTTGATATTCCTGGATATTTACAAGGCGTATGACGTTGATGTTTGAGATAAAGATTGTGATGTAGCGGTGTGGGATGTGGATGTTGTTGTTGGTGGTGGTGATGGTACTGTTGGTGTTGCTGATGGTGGTACTGTTTATGCTGCTGGTGCTGCTACTGGTGTTTGTAACCTTTGCACCATATTCTCCAAAGCCACTACCCGAGCGCGAAGCTCGTTGACTTCTTCTATTACACCGGGGTGATTGTCGGTTTGGACGAGCGGATAAATAAAATCTAGAATTTGGTGTAGTATGTAATCGTGACGAGATACTCTAGAAATAAGAGAGAAAATGGTGTTTCAGATAGGTTCGCCGGTAAGTGCTTCAGGTTCTTCGCCAAGAGGGCAATGTGGTGGATGGAAGGGATCACCTTCTTCTTGTCTCCAATGATTAAGGAGGCTACGAACCCATCTCCAATTCATCCAGAATAGATGATGACTAATTGGTTGATCCATTCCGGTCACACTGCTTTCGGAACTTGAGTGGGATTCAATTTCGGAATCCGAGGGACTTGAACTAATGACGAATTCCATTTCGTACGATTGAATAAAGAATTTTTCGATATGAAATGATTTTTCGGCTATCGGGTGGTATTCTAATTATATAGAGCAAAAGGTTTCGTAGATTACGGAGGAATTTATGGAATATGTCAGACAAAGTTTACAGTAACAGATACGCTAAGATATGAATTAGCAGATATGCTAAGATATGAATTTTGTCTATACACTATTCATGCAATCAATGCAATAAGATGTGTCTAGACTAAGAATGATAAGCAGGTAATTTTCGACAAAAATGATGAACAAAACTTTTGACATGCAGACACGGTCGAAGTCCAGACTCACTAATGCATCCTAACGACTATCAGTTAGACACACTAATGCAGACCTGGTTCGCTAAGACCACCGCTCTGATACCAACTGAAAGGATCCGTTCATATACATTATAAACGATTCACAATAGTTGATTACATCGCGAGGTATTTGACCTCTATATGATACATTTTACAAACATTGCATTCGTTTTTAAAAGACAAACTTTCTTTACAACGAAAGTTGACGGCATGCACACCATTTCATAATACATCCAACTATAATTGGCTTAATAATAATCTTGATGAACTCAATGACTCGAATGCAACGTCTTTCAAAATATGCCATGAATGACTCCAAGTAATATCCTTAAAATGAGCAAATGTACAGCGGAAGATTTCTTTAACACCTGAGAATAAACATGCTTTAAAGTGTCAACCAAAAGGTTGGTGAGTTCATAGGTTTATCATAACAATCATTTCAATATATTAATAGACCACAAGATTTCCGTTTATAAATATATGTACACTCGCAAGTGTATAAAAGTATTCTATAAGTTGTAAGCACCCGGTAACAAGCCTTAACGTTCATGTTTTACCCTCTGAAGTACACCAGATCAGGTGTGTTTAAAATAACCTCGAAGTACTAAAGCATCCCATAGTCAGGATGAGGTTTGTCAGGCCCAATAGATCTATCTTTAGGATTCGCGCCTACCGTACATAGACAAGTAGTTTAATGTTACCAAGCTAAGGGTATATTTCTGGTTTAAACCCACGTAGAATTGGTTTTAGTACTTGTGCCTATTTCGTAAAACATTTATAAAAACAGCGCATGTATTCTCAGTCCCAAAAATATATATATAAGGGAGCAAATGAAACTCACAATACTGTATTTCGTAGCAATTATGTATATGACGGCATTGAACAAGTGCAGGGTTTGTCTCAGATTCACGAACGTATCAATATTGTGATTCAATATTGCAGGAAAGTACGTAGACGCAACGAAAATGATAAACGTTAGGTTGACCTCACGAGCAATACCCTCGATCAATACCCATAACCTCCATAGCTATAACCCATAATTTCCTTAGCTCTATCCCGTTTGAAAACTTATTTTGAAATCATCTGAGTATAACTCCGTCGTAGTATTTTATGTATACTAATAATATCTTGAAATAATACAAAGAAAATATATATATGTAATTTGATTGAGAGAGTTTAGAGAAATATATTTTCAAGTTTCTATGAAATAATGAAACCTATTGAATTCTATTTATAATAGATTTTTGAATTATTAAAGTGAATTATTAAAGTATGAATTATTAAAGTGAATTATTAAAGTATGAATTTTTAAAGTGAATTATTAAAGTGAATTATTAAAGTATGAATTATTAAAGTGAATTATTAAAGTGAATTATTAAAGTGAATTATTAAAGTGAATTATTAAAGTATGAATTATTAAAGTGAATTATTAAAGTGAATTATTAAAGTGAATTATTAAAGTATGAATTATTAAAGTGAATTATTAAAGTATGAATTATTAAAGTTAAAGTAAAATAAAAGTAAAGTAAAGGTAAAGTTAAAGTATAGTAAAAGTATAAAAACTATGTATGTATAATACGCGTATAAATATATATAAAATTAATTTAAATCGTTATATATATTTAATGAAATAAAATATAAATATCGTTATATTTATTATACTGGTTAAGTAATGAGTTATCAAAAGTGATTCTAGATATTTATAAAAGTTATATACGTTTTAATAATAAAGTTCTTTTTAAACTGAAAACGTCTTTGTACGTTTGAAAATAGATTAATAGAATATTATGGAAACCAATTCTCCACTAACTTTTGTCTAACTTTCGTAAATGACACTTTTTGTTTTTATTTATAAATAGCTTTACAAATTATTCTGAATATCGTTAAGAGGAATAGATTTTCTCAAATCATAGTGGACCTCTCAACAGAGACTTGTAATCATAATTCAATGTTTCTGATAATTCAATCATTTAATATATTTTTTTTCGTCAAAAATCATATTGAAACAAATACGTTCGTGTAAAGTATTATACATTTAATACTTTATTAATATTCCCAAGTTATAATATATATATATATATATATATATATATATATATATATATATATACATATACATATACATATACATATCTATTTATATATAACGGTTCGTGAATCGTCGGAATTTGGTCGAGGTTATAATGAATGTATGAACACAGTATAAAATTCTTGAGATTTAACTTAACAAACTTTGCTTATCGTGTTGGAATAATATAAAGATTAAAGTTTAAATTTGGTCGAAAATTTCCGGGTCGTCACAGATAGTTATTTCAGTAGAGGCACATGGAAATTGTCAAGAGGCGCTATGATAGTCGCTCGAGGACACATTTGTGGCACACTGTACAAGACTCATGTGAAGATCTGCACAGACAGCATTAATGTTGCAGAAAAGGAGGCTTCACAAAATTTATGGCACCAGAGACTCGGTCACATGAGTGAGAAAGGGTTGTCTACCCTAATAAAGAAGGAGCTTATCAATGTAGACAAGGACGCTGCACTAGATCCTTGCAATCATTGTCTGTTTGGTAAGCAACATAGAGTCTCGTTTAATTCCTCTTCAACGAGAAGATCAGAGTTACTCAGTCTGGTACACTCTGATGTTTGCGGTCCCTTAGAGGTTGAATCAATTGGCGGCAACCGATACTTTCTAACGTTTATCGATGATGCTTCTCGAAAGGTGTGGGTATATTTCTTGCGGACGAAGGACCAGGTGTTCGATTACTTCAAACAGTTCCATGTCATGGTAGAACGTGAGACAGGAAAGAAGTTAAAGTGTCTTCGATCCGACAACGGCGGTGAATACTCTTCCAGGCAGTTCGATGCCTATTGCAGATCATATGGCATCCGACATGAGAAGACGGTCCCACGTACCCCTCAACATAATGGTATAGTAGAAAGAATGAACCGAACAATCATGGAACGTGTTCGGAGCATGCTTAGTATGGCTAAGCTGCCAAAGCCATTCTGGGGAGAAGCAGTCAGAGCCGCTTGTTATTTGATCAACCGATCTCCATCAGTACCACTGAATTTTGAAGTTCCGGAGAAACTTTGGTCTGGAAAGGATCCATCATACTCTCACTTAAGAGTATTTGGATGTTTGGCGTACGCACATGTATTCAAGTAGCTCAGGCAGAAGCTGGATGCAAGGACCACTCCATGCATATTCATAGGCTATGGAGATGAAGAATTTGGATACAGATTATGGGATCCAAAGGAGAAAAAGGTGATCAGAAGTAGGGACGTGGTGTTCCATGAAAGCCAGACAATAGAAGATATTGAAAAGCCCACAATATCTCAGAAGACAAATGTTGCTGCTCAGGTGCCAGAGACAACAACGGAATCATTCATGAGAAATGAATTTTCAGTGCAAGAAGAAATGCCAGAAGTAGAAGATAATGAGGAAAATGACGGTGCTGAGCAGGGGGAGCCACAACCCCATCTGCCAGACGTTCCAGCACCATCACAAGGTCAAGATGATGGTGGATGTCCTCAGAATGTTCCAGAAGTTCGTAGATCTGAACGAGGTCGGATTCCATCGAGTAGATATCCAGAATCCGAGTACCTTCTACTTACTGAAGATGGAGAACCGGAGAGTTTTCATGAAGCAGTAACTCATAAGGATAAAGAAAAATGGTTGCTCGCAATGCAGGATGAGATGGATTCTCTGCAGAAAAATCAAACTTATGAGATTGTAGAACTTCCACGCGGGAAGAAGGCACTGAAAAATAAATGGGTGTTCAAGCTGAAAATGGATGGTAGTGGAAAAGTGGTGAAATACAAAGCACGACTTGTAGTCAAAGGATTCCAACAGAAGAAAGGGATTGATTTTGACGAGATATTTTCACCAGTAGTCAAGATGACTTCAATTAGAGTCATACTTGGATTGGTCACAAGTATGAACTTGGAGCTTGAACAGATGGATGTAAAGACAGCTTTTCTTCGTGGAGATTTACATGAAGAAATTTACATGGAGCAGCCAGAAGGTTTTGAGGTTTCAGGAGATAATCTCGTAAGCAAGCTGAAGAAAAGTTTGTACGGTTTAAAGCAGGCACCTAGGCAGTGGTACAAGAAGTTTGACTTGTGCATGGTGAGTCACGGGTACAAGAAAACTGCAGCAGATGAGTGTGTCTACATTCAGAAGTTTTCTGAAGGATATTTCGTTGCTCTTCTACTTTATGTAGACGATATTTTGATCGTAGGAAAAGACGTAACGAAGATCAACCAGCTGAAGAAGGAACTCTCTAAGTCTTTTGACATGAAAGACTTAGGACAGGCTCAACAGATTTTGGGAATGCAGATAACCCGAGATAGGAAGAATAAAAGGTTATGGCTATCTCAGGAGAAGTATATTGAACGAGTGCTTTCACGTTTCAATATGAACAATGACAAACCTGTTAGCATTCCATTAGCTAACCATTTCAAGTTAAGCAAGAGTTCTTGTCCCTCATCCAAGGAAGAGATCGGGGAGATGTCGTTAGTACCATATTCCTCAGCAGTTGGAAGTTTGATGTATGCGATGGTGTGTACAAGGCCCGATATTGCTCATGCAGTGGGAACGGTGAGTCGTTTTCTCTCGAACCCCGGGAAAGAGCATTGGGATGCAGTAAAATGGATTCTCAGATATCTTAAAGGTACAAAGAATCTATGTCTTTGTTACGGGGGAGCTGATCCAATCTTGGAAGGCTATACAGATGCGGATATGGCCGGAGATCCTGATAGTAGGAAATCTACTTCAGGATTCATTTACACTTTTGCAGGGGGAGCTGTTTCATGGCAGTCAAGACTACAGAGGTGTGTTGCATTATCCACAACTGAAGCAGAGTATATTGCTGCCGCAGAAGCTGGAAAAGAAATGTTGTGGTTAAAGCGTTATCTCCAAGAATTTGGAATCAAGCAAAAGGAGTACAAGGTACATTGTGACAGTCAGAGTGCTCTAGATTTGAGCAAGAACTCCATGTACCATTCCCGTACAAAACATATTGATATTCGCTATCATTGGATACGCGAGGTAATTAATCGACAACTGTTGAGACTAGTGAAGATCCATAAAAAGGAGAATCCTGCGGATATGTTAACAAAGGTGGTGACTCGAGAGAAGTTGGAGTTATGCAGAGACATAACTGGAATGTTCGTGGATTCGGCTGGAGGGGGAGAATTGAAAGTTTCCAGCCTACAATCTAGAAGCTCACCTTCTAGATGTTCAAAGTAGCCTTCTTTGAACACCATGTAGAAGAAGCAAAGATGAACACGATGACGGCCGCCCACCATCTCCGTTCACACCCTTCCACCGACATAGAATTTTTACTATAAATAGAGGTGCAAACCTCAATTGTAAATCATCCCAAATCATTCAGAGAAGTGTAATCACAACCTAGAGAATGTGTGTGAGCTTGAGAGATTTTTTTTGTAAGAGTTTTGTAATACTCTGTAAATCTATTCTTGTGAGTAATAGAGTTGTTTTTCTCTCAAATTTATATCTCCCAACGTCCAGGCGATCCCCTCTTCCTAACAATGGCAACGGAGGAAGGAAAATAGAGGATCAGAACGGAGGAAATGGAAGGTGGTGAAGGATATTAGGGTTGGGTTAACAGAATATTTGGGAGCGTTTAGGATAAGATAGAAAAGAGATAGCAATAAATTGAAAGCTGGCAACTTTTTTGCAGGTCTACCATATATGACTTGCTTTATCTTGCACATAACTAACCCGTGTCAGTTCAAGTCTATCTTTAGTGACCATTTGTGCATTATTTACAGGGGTGAACCTGATTTGATGACTATTGCAAAGATGGTTTTACACGATTAGCAGAGAGCAAAACACTGTCCTTTCTCTCACCTCCAAAGCAAGAAGACACACCA
This sequence comes from Rutidosis leptorrhynchoides, assembly GCF_046630445.1. Classification (NCBI taxonomy): domain Eukaryota; kingdom Viridiplantae; phylum Streptophyta; class Magnoliopsida; order Asterales; family Asteraceae; genus Rutidosis; species Rutidosis leptorrhynchoides. Next base: position 420,623,120 of record NC_092335.1, on the reverse strand, counting down.
GACGAAGCCAACGACTCAAGTGCGGCAGAAAAACACATTGTTGTTGATTATACTAAAGAATTGGCTTCTAGAAGACGCATTAAAGACACCGTTTTATCACAGCAGTTACAGATGGTCCCTATTTAAGAGAATCTCTTCTTGAGAATTAGTCAAAGGGGGATGCAAATGAAGATGAATCGTAATTTATGGTATAGTTCAATGATTTTAATAGATTAATAGATAATAGATTATCAGAAGTTACATGCATTTTTTAGGTCATGTTAATCAGGTTTTGTACCCTAAATAACATGTACCGAACATGATGCTATAGTTTTTTAGGTCATGTATGAGTCTTCCATTTTGTTCCATGCAAAATGTTATTCAGAAAGTATTGAGAAACTTGTAACACCATGTATGGATGAGCTAGTGACATAAAATGGGCATACTTACTAAATTAATTGCCTAAATACAAACCTTAACCTCTTAGCCTTTGTCTCAAATTATATCCTCTGATAGACATTAAGGACCTTCAATAGGGAAACATGTCCGTTTGGGCTGGAGAGGGTAAAACGATTCAGGTTGAGGTGGATAGGCTGGTACGGGCCAGTGTGAGTAAGTCGATTCGTGTTGGAGAGGATAGTTCGGTTCTGGTTGCGGAGGATAGGCTGGTTTACATCCGGGCTTAACCTAGGGTGGAGAAGCTGGTCGATGATCAAGCCTATTTAGCTCACCGGTCAGAACATGTGGTATCCAGTTAGTACTTGAGTGCATAAAGTGGGGGAATGTTTAGTGATTGATTGCTTACTCTCCGTCCGGTTACCGTGAATAACCTTGTTGGAGATGAGGATCTCTAATGGGGGATTTACAATCAGTCTATGAGGGTTCGACTCGGTAATGCACTCCAGTAGTGAGCACCTAGTCGAGTTAGAGAGAGAAATTACTAGTCTCCATAAAGGAATGGTACTATTTATAGGCAAGTACTAGGGTTTGTACTATCCTGGGTCTGACCATGCCGATGTGTCATTCTATGATGGACTGATAAACATTGGAAATTGGGTCCAAGCCTTTTAAGGCTGATATGTCAGGCTTACATGGCACATCTATGACGTATGCACACTGTCAGATACCGGGCTTACTTGTAAACACAGCCGGATAGTGTCTTCCGTGATCCGGATGCACTCCACTTGATGGATTTGGTTTTGTTGTTGAAATGTAGGCGGGGGGCCTGCATTCTTCAAGACAGTTACCGTTTACCGTTTCCAAAAGGCTTCCTTTTTTTGATAAGTTACGTTTACCGGATAGGGTATCCGGTATCGTATCATTAGTTGACATCCAAAGGAAGGCGAAGGTGGATATCGCGGTTCGGGTTGAGGTGGATACTGCGGTTCGGGCTGAGGAGGATATTGGGCTTTGGTTGAGGATACATTGGTTCAGGTTGAGGAGGTTAGATTGAGTTGCACTCAAAAACTTATTGCCTCCCGGTACCATTACCTTCATAGGTTCAATGGGTTTAAGGCGACACTCCAACCTCTTAATAGTGTTCAAATCAACACAATTTTGGGTGCATTCACAATCAATTAGAATGTGTACATTTTGTTTATCTGCTTGCCCAATTACTCTCATCGTTTGACAAGTGAAACTTCAATCAAAACTGTCAAATTTTGCTTACACAAATTAATCTGACTTGGCATAAGGGATTTTCATTGGAGTGTAAGTTTTTTAAAATGGAAGAAATCTGAAGGTGTTAATCAAATGTGTGTTATGCTCATTTGATTTTGGGGTATTTGAATAACTTTTGAAGTAGTAAATATTATTATTTTCCATCTAAAAACAAGTATTTGTATACCTGCTTTACTTCATGATCAATCCTTTAAAAGTTAGGCTTGCTTGACACTGATTTTATCAGGATTTAGACTTAGAGCTAACTTGTAGTTAAATCTGACATACACTTCCTATTGCACATACAATATACAAAAGCTTGAGACTTGTATATACCTACGTGCGTATATATACAAGTGAAACGATTTATTTAGGATAGAAATTAGAGTAACACAAGATCCTATCCTTAATTATTTTCAATTATTATCATCTATAATGAGATCGAGGAGCAGTTGCTGTTCTTTCTTCTTAGAGCTAAGGACGTGGTTTATGATCGATATGACATTTCTTTATCGATACTCCATTTTTTTTTTTTTACATTAAGCGGTTCTCCCAAAATCACATTCGATTGGGGGCTTTCAAATCCATTCGCCGATCTTTCATTTTCCATTTCGTTGAGGGTTTCCAATGGAACCTCATTCAGTGAGGTACTTCCATTATCCCATGCTAGTACGTGATTTGGTGGGATCGAGCCTCCCAAAGTTGACTCTTTGACTCGTTTACGATAACATCATCTGAGCTGAGATGATCTTTTGTGCTAATCCTGAGCGTGAGCCATGGTTAAGGCATAGAACGAAAAGCAAGAATCCTAAGGTGCGGGTTACCCTCAGTGAAACCATATTGGTTATCATTTGTGTTGCGTTTTTCTACACAAAATCTGGTTTATATCTAGTGAACACAATTACACATTACACACTTACATAATAACATAACTGTAAGTATTACGTAAAATAAATGAATTAGATCCGAACTCCTCTTTTTTCAAGTTGGCCACCTTTGGTTATAAGGATTCTATCTCCCCAGCGACAATCAGATTAGGTCCAAACTTCTTTAACAAAAACCATCAAGCATTCAAAATCTTAAAAAAGTAAGGTACAACCATATGATGGCACTTAAAGATGTGGTTATCAAAACCCTTATTTCTATTACAGCAAAAGATCACTAAATTTTCTGCATTTTCTTGAACTAACCAAGACAAACCAGCTGTAAACAAATTAAAGGCTATTCTCATATCATATTGGGCAGTGAATGGGATTACATGATATATGCTAAAAAAACATATTCCCAATGGCACAGGTTCAGTGAAGAGCCTATCAACATGATATGCGTTTACTTGACGGGTTTCAAAGACACTCGATTCACATAGGAAGATCAGGATCCAATCGTCTTTGGATAGCGGTCGCTGCCTGCAAAATTCAATATTAAGAATAACTACTGTTCTTAACTAATACAACTGGTAAATTTTGAATACAAATTTTTATCCGTTAAATACCAACCTCAACATTGCCAATTTTGAACAAGTAATTCATTTCTTCTCTCAGTATAGCTTGTTCTCTCATTGCTTGTGCCTAAAATTCAAAATGAACAGATGAAGATAAGTTTTTCAAGTTAATAGAGCTTACAAGTTTGACACTAAACTTCAATATAATTACTATGTCGCCATCATGAACGGTAAAAAAGGTTTCACAATTAGTATATTTATATATTATATATTATTGTTCTTAAGGAAGTGTAAGTACCATTCCACTTTGCATAGAGCGTTTCAGCGCTTCTACTTCTGCTTCCTTCTGTTTCTCACGTTCTTGCTGCAACTCAAGTCTAAAATACAGAGCATACATTATTTAATCCATAAAAGGAAAAAATAATTCTTCGCCACATATATGCAATGACAAAACAAAAAGTTTAAGCTTCTATCTTATGAACCAATTTGTTATTTTAACAGAGAAACATACCGCCGTTGCTCTTCATCATTAAACACAACACGTTCTGATTTTGCAGCTTTCGTGGAGCCCTTTTTTATGGCCTTCTCAATTTTCTTTCGGTGATAAGCATCAAGGCTATAGTATCTACACCCACAAGATATAAACATTACTGCATCTTACTTAATCCTAAAGAAACTATGATGAACGAGAGAATACTTTTCAAAGCTGGATATATTGATTTAAGATGACAAATATACATTATATAAATGTGCATCCAGAATAAGTAACATGAACACTCGGACTTAAGAATAGATTTTAGCGCAGCAAAGGCAAACATTGCGACTCTTTTACTTACTTTTTGGAAGGAAAAGTAGCTGTGTTATGGTCCTCCATGAACCTGTAAAGATACTGAGGTCAGAGAGTAAAAAAAAGATAGATATTCACGAAAAGCAACATAACATTTCGAAGGTGTTTAAAAGGTGGCTGATACAAAAGATAAGCTTGAAACATACTGTTTGAACATCTGTTTCTCTTCCCAATTCGGCATACTTTCAAGGTTCACCTGCAAGTATTATGAAGATATTACAAGTGTCATCATCAAGTTAAAATAGCTAAGACTCAAACTTTTAATAAGCAAGTATGCAAAGTGAACCTGTTTCACTTCGGCGAGCCATGCAGTGAACTCTGGGCGCTTGTTCCTACAAAAAATGTACATTATTATATACAAAAGGGCAAAAACTTTCGGCCTAACTTCATTGAAAACTATGTATGACAATACGTTATCAAAACATAGGGACTATAGCACATATTTCAGATTAATTTGAATTGAAACATTGAGTAATAGCTACGATACAGCTAGAGATACAAATCCTAACACTGATTAGATTTCAGATCAATAAGAAAAAACACAAACAGCCCATGGTAAACCTGTTAAAGAAGCAGTTAGCTCAATGAATGTTATCCTGATACACAGTGTCAAGTGTTACAAAGAACTTAAAAGCTAACTACCACAATCGATATGCAAAAAACTTAAAAAGGCTTAACCTTTATTAGGTAATACAACCATAACGCCACAATTAACTACCACAATAGATATGCAATTAGAAATCAAGGCTGCAGGTGACTTATCTATATATAAAGTAGCATAACAACAAGAAACACACTAGATTCTTGCAGTTGAAAAGCTCTTCAAATTTTCTAATTATTACTTACAGATACCATATATCTATCTATATCTATACCTATGAACTAAAACCATAAATTCTTAAACAACTTTTGCAATACTGTTTCCTTCAACCTATTCACTTAATATTCAATCTAACCAATGTGTGATTCTTTCAACACATCATACAATATCTCAATCAAGTATTACCACAAAAACTGCATAAAGTTATAAAATAACACAATAAGAAAATTAAAATCATTACCACATATCAGTTTCTCTAATGATCCCATATTTCCCCCATGAATCAGTAACAGCACCAACTTTCATTTTTTCTTTCTTCTTATCCTTCTTTTTCTGCTTCTTCTTCTTCTTTTTCTTTTTCTTATCATCATCATCATCACCATCATCATCATCTCTTCCTTTCCTTTTTTTTCTCTTCTTTTCTTTCTCTCTCTTTCTTTTCCTTTCTCTCTCTTCCCTTCTCTTCCTTTTCCTCCTCCTCCGCCGTCGCTCCTCCTCCTCACTATCGTCGGAAGAATACTCCGAACTCCCTGTCTCGGACTCGGATTCTGAATCGGAATCGGAATCCGATTCTTCGTCGTCAGAGTAACTCCGTCGTGAATTTTTTCTGGAAATTAGGGTTTTTTCCTTTTTGTGCCCACGGCTACCTTTGATTTCGTGATCGGATCCGGATGAAACGTTGGACTCGGGTTCGGGTAAGTCTTCGGATTTCCGTTTGGATTTGTGATGATGATGATGATGAGGATGACGGTTTTTAGAAGAAGAACGAAGTCTATCTCTATCGTCATCTGTAGAATCACTGTGGTTCTTCGCCATTTTCAATTGGTAGGGTTTTTTGTTTGTGTAGAAACCGGGGTAAAACTAATAAACATTTATACAGTACATATTTTCATAACCTTAAAAATATTACTCCGTATATAATTTGGGTTTATAAACAATCTTATATTTGTTGAATTCGCATACAAAACCTCTAAATCGACAACCACATTAGATCGGAAGAACATGAGGCCAGATTTTTTCTTTGTCCGTCGGAGGAACATCGTCCCAACTCGCGTAATGTTTTGGAAATGACGGGTCCTTAAAAACTCCCGAGATCAAATTAGTAAATCTCGAAGCATTAGGGCGTGTCGGACGACCCGTCCCCACGTAGTTATATCAAACTCAATTGGCAATGGTATGCCATCATTGTCGCGCAACATTTTCTTAATTTGACGTTGGTTTTTGGGCCGCGACCGCCCTTACGAGGTTCAGCTGCATATTCACAAGAAAAAAACAACATAGTTAAATATTACAAATCAATAAGCCATATGATCTCAACGTACAAGGTATTAATTTCTTACCCGTGTGTGGACTCAGGTACCTATGGACGTCGAGGGGGCTCATTGCCCCCGTCCCCTTCATGACTAGTCGCACCCATCGTGAGGACGACAAAGCAAAACAAAAACACATGCATAAATAAAAATAAAGTGAACAGAACAATGATGTATATATATATATATATATATATATATATATATATATATATATATATATATATATATATATATATATATATCATGTAATTTTAAATATTATTTTTTCTTTTATATAAACTATTATGATATAATTTTAGTATCTTCATCGTCACCGTCATCATCATCATCGTCGTCATCATCATCATCATCTTAAGCGTCATCATCATCAACATCATCATCATCACCGTCATCATCGTCATCATCATCATCAACGTCATCATCGTAATCATCATCATCATCATCACCGTCGTCATCATCATCATCATCATCATCATCATCATCATCATCTTCACCGTCATCATCGTCATCATCATCAAGGTTGAAGTGATACCAGCATTGTTAAGGTCCTAGAGAGCTCTGGAACGTTCACTTGAGATCGCAGAACGTCAAGCAAAAAGGTTGAAACTGATATTAATTTGTAGTTTGGTAGCATTTGCATTGTGTTTCTCTTACAAGTAACTAATGTATTTTTTTTTACAAAGTAATGTGTTGTATTTTCATCAAGCTGGATGAAAAGTACCTATTTAGTTTGAGTTTATAGTTAAAATGTGTGTTTTGGTTTTGATTTCAGTTTCTAGTTTGATGAAATGAAAAGTTAAATTACTTTTAGTCTCTAGTTAACATATGTGTTTAAGTTACATTACGCCGTTATATTACGTCGTTACATTTGGTGGAAAATCACGGGCGGGAAAACCCTTGGTGGGAAATCTTGGGCGGGAAATTATTAGTGGCAGTTTACGCCTATTTAAAGACTAATCATATGCACCCTTTTTATGCATATCCACCCATTCAAATATCTCTCAATATTAACATCACTATGTATCACCCTTTTGATCCATATGCACCATCAAGATATCCACCAACACCTCGTGAGTACAACCGATCTAGAATGATCGGTAGACCTATTAGTGAAGGTCACGAATTTAATTTGCAAGAATTTTCAGAGATCGACCATGATTTCAGAAGAATGGGTTGGCTACCTTTCCTTTTGGTTGATAAGTTCTTTTTCCCTACACTCGTGTGTGAATTCTATTCCAACTTTGAATTCACTGATGAACAAATAGTGAAGTTTTGAATGTTTGAAAGGCCACACAAGCATACTCTTCAACAATTCAGTGAGTTATTGGGCGTACCATTTGGTGGTATAAATTTCTTTTATCCCGGTGAAAAACTTCAAGCTCTTCCTCAGGATATTCCACCACATCAAATGACCATACTTCTATGTCGTACTTGTATTCCATACAAAACCATACAATGTACGGGCACCCTTGACGAATATCTCCGTCCTGAAATTGCTATAAGAAATGCAATTATCAGGAGTAACATGTACCACCCTGAATCAAATGTCACTCATTTGTCAATGACTGAAGTCTGTATTCACTGGTGCATGACTCACAATATTGAAGTAAATATTCCTCATTTGGTCGCTTACCAAATGAATGAGCTTCATTATGCAGAAACAATACCTCTTTCGTACGGAGCGTTTCTGAATCGTTTATTTACTAATATTGGTGTGGTTAAAGGTCTTGTGGGACGACATCTTATAACTACGTTACCTATCAACAGGTCCTTCGTTGCAGAAACTTCGGCATCATCGAGCTTAGATTCTGAAAATTTGTCCACTAGGTCAGATGCTCGTAGTCATGCTCATTGTCGTTAGTAGTGTTTCATTAATAAATTTTCCGTAGTTCAGATGCTTGGCGTTATTAGTGTGATTTAATTTCAGTAGCTTTGTATTATCTTCATTTAATGTTCATCGTTGAAATGTGTGTTTAATTCAGATATTTTTTGGGAAGACATCAGATTTTTTCGGGGACGACATCGTCCCTAAAAGTGTAGTCCGGGTTTGGTGGTTTTCTTGTAGTGTGACACGGTCTCTTTGAATTGACCTTGAACTCCTAATGATAAAAGCTAATTTCGAGATGGCTAATCTCCAAAGAAAATAGATCAAGAAGAGATTTTAGGATTTAACCAACTTTTTCATTCATATATTCCTTGATGCAAACAATTACATATTTATAGTAGATATAAAATAGTTACTGACATATTACTATATGAACATGCAGTTAACTTCTACTACTACGTGATTAACTAAGTAAATATAATAGATAGGTTGTAATGCATGCATATAACTAGGAAAGGGAAGTCATGGACATTAACTAAACTCCCACGTATAGGAAGTCTTGACTTCTCCATAACTACCAAACAATTACTACAAGTATTCATGGGCTTGTAACTTGGCAGTGATCCATTAGTCTCGTAAACGAGCTCAAACTTTGTTTGATGCATTTGGGCCTCAATAATATTGTAACATAGTGTATATAATCTGAAATCAACGTATGAAACTGTTTATAATTCATTTATCTTAGCATGTAGATCTTGTCAATCAATAAAAGGGATGGTCCTTATACGTCACCTATTGGTTGTAATGATATTATAATAATATGAGAGTTAATGATACGGGTCAAACATACTTGTTCGTGTAATTAGCAGCCTAATATCGGCTACAAAGTCACGTTTTACCCCTTATATTGAGCCCCAAAATAAAGTAATTAACTTTATTGAAGAAATAAGCGTTTGTTTGCTTTATTTGATAGATCGAGTGATTACGAAGACGATGCAAGAAGAATCGAAGAAAACGGAGTTAAAACAAAGATTCTAGAGCGAAAACGATGAAAGTCAAGGTACGACCCCAGAAACCAAGTTACGACCCCGGAAATCAGAAAAACGATCCAAGAAATCAAGCAAAACCAGCCTGCCATACGACCTGCCACCATTGAGCCAGCCTGCCAAGCCAACTCTGAGCGGGGTTGCCAGTCGGTTTGCCAACAGAATGTGCCTATAAATAGGGGCCATTTGTCATCCGTTTTTCACACACTTCTCACTTCACATTTCTCTCTTACTACGATATTAGAGTTATACTTTCAAGGTCTTCAACTCTGAGCGGGAAATTAAGTAGCCGGAGGCGAACGCCGAAGATTGTATTATGAGCGGTCTGGAGTCTGAAGTTGTCACTTTTGTACTTTCGAAACTCGATTAATCTACTGGTACTTCTATCTTTTATCTTTATTTAATGTGTTCCATCACTACAAGAAAACTGTTATCTTAGGACCCCCAAAAGGGTCGTAAAAAGCCTATTCTTAGGACCTTTGGCCTCATAGGACCCTCAAACCATTGGACGTATAGGTGGGCGTCGTATTAACCAAAAAGGGTCCTAATGTTTATAGGACCAGTTTCATGAGTCCTATTAACAGCATAAAAAGTGTCCTTATAGAAGACCATCTTAGGACCCTTTATAATATAATCTGACGCATAAATTTGTGTTGTTAGAACCTATTAGGACTCCAAAAAAGTGTACTAATATAATTTAGTACCACAAAAAAGGTCCTAATATAAGTAGATGTTAATTAAGTACCACAAAAAGGGTCATAATATAATTTAGTACCACAAAAAAGGGTCCTAATATAATTTAGTACCACAAAATAGGGTCCTAATATAATTTAGTACCACAAAAAAGGGTCCTAATAAAACTAGATGTTAATTAAATACCACAGAAAAGGGTCCTAATTCAATTTAGTACCACAAAAAAGGGTCATAAGTTAACTATATGTTAATTAAGTACCACAAAAAAAAAGGTCCTAATTATAAGTAGATGTTAATTTTGTACCACAAAAAAGGGTCCTGAGATATGTATATGTTAGTACCAAAAAAGGGTCCTAACAAGTAATAGGAGTTCCGAATATCCGGTTCGGATATTCGGGTCGATTTCGGGTTTTAGGCCAGGATATGGTAATTGGGCCTTTCTAGCCCAGTTCAGATAATTGGGCCTTTTGGATCTGCTTCAGCTATCTGGACTTGTCGCCACGTTTAAGCTTACTGGGCCTTTTGTACCCGGTAATGCTATTTGGGCCTTACGGGTATGATTCAGCCATTTTGGGCCTTTCGGGCCTGCTTCAGCTATTTGGTCCTTTTGGTCTTGGTTCGGATCCAGTTTTCTTTTGCTGTATCAATTTATTATTCATTACAATTACAAAACAAATATTAATATTGTTGCAATCCAAAAAATATTACAGATTACAGATTATAATATTGTTTCAACACCACAAATGCAAGAACATGTCTAGGTAACATCAACATATTACAGATCATTGTCTCAAATCATTGTCTCAAACACACAAACTCATAAAACAATTAATATTCATGTTCAAACATTATAATCAAACCGACCAGCATTACAAAACACACAAACTCTTCAATCCGCCACCAATCTATCTTGATCAGTCATCAAAATCTGCCACCTACAGTTAAACCATCCACGTATAAGCATAAAGGTCCACGTTATAAAAATGAAATCATAATTTTAGTACAAAATTAACAAAGACATACCTCGATCAACGCAGTAGGCCAAGCAGTAGACGTACCAATGACGTCATGAATGTATCTCATATGCTCATATGGCCTAAACAAAATTTCATTTCTTTCAATGGCCACTTGAAGCTCTACCTCACACCAACCAGCTCCAAGTTCTGTCTGCAAAACAACCGTAGTTGGATCCATGCTTACCAACTTTCCTCTTGCTACCTTGTTGTTTGTAATGCTTTTCACATACACTTCATCTCTCACCTAAAATTTAGTTTCCAAAAAAAAAAAAGAACATTTATGAAGGCTAAAAGGGTAGAAAAACAGTAAAGTAGGCTATTAAATTGAAACATACCTTTAAATGTTTAACAACCGAACCATTATCCTGATGACCTGAACCTTCATTCTCAACACCAGAACCATTATTCTTTCGAGCCAACTGGGCTTTTAACCTTGAATTTTCATTCTCAAGTTCTGCCTTATTAGACTTGAGTTGAGCATTCTTCTTACGAACGGCTGATCGACCAGGTACTACGCCCCACAAATCTTTAGCACGAATGCCAAGTCCATACGTTTGGGCAGAACCAGAATTATTGCTCCCCATTACTTGGGAAAAAACATCGTCTGGTCCAGGTGTATCAGTTTCACCGTCCACAAGTTTGTGTAAAGGCCCGTCCTAATCCACCTGGACGAACACTTCAACAGTTGATCCCATTGCGAGGCGTTGACTTAAATATGCCATGGACGACTCCAAGTAATATCTCTAAAATGAGCAAATGCACAGCGGAAGATTTCTGTGATGACCCGGAAATTTTCGACCAAATTTAAACTTAATCTTTATATAAGTTCGACACGATAAGCAAAGTCTGTAATGTTGAGTCTCAAAATTTTTGAACTATTTATGTGGATTCAATTTACCCTTTGACTAATCCCAACGATTTACGAACCCTTAATTGAAAATTGAAATGTACATATAAATAATTATATATGTAAATACTTACATATTATAAATTAAATATATTAATGAGCTATTATGTGATTTAGTTATTATGAAAGATAACTTAGGATAACTAAAACTTGTTATTTAAAACTGTTTAATTTAATATAGAGAGTATATCGAATATGGATGATTTCGAGCATAAGTTGTCAACGTAACATAGTATTAAATGTATACTTTAAGTTTATTTGTATATCAGATATAGTTAGTACATAATAAAACCAGATATTTAAAAACATAGTTATATATATAGTAGTGTGAATATATATGATTTCTATACATAATTATTGATTATATGCAAATTGTAATATATTAAAAAGTATAAGTATTAAATATTCAATTATATAATATATACTATAAATATTATTAATACATTAAATTAACTACAAGTTAAAATATAGTTGTTTTATTAATAGTGTTAATATCACTTTCATTAATATTAAAATAAATACTAATACTAATATAAATATCAGTATTATTAATATTATTATTTATGACATATAGATATGAAAATTGATACATTATTATCAATATTATTATTTCACTACTAGTATCATTGTTATTATGATTAGTAGAAAAATTATAATTATTATGATTATTCTTACTATTATCAATAAAAATTATCATTTTATTTAAAATTATTATTATCATTATTTATATTTATCATTACTACTATTATTAGTATTATTTTGATTATTAATATTATTATCATTTTTATTAGTATTATCATTATCATTAGTATTAAGTATTATTTTCATTGATATCATTATTATCTTTATTATTAATATTAGTATATATTTTTTTGTTATTATTAACAGTATTATTATTAATGTATTTATTAAATAATAATATTAAATATATAATATTTATAAAAAAAACAGATAGAGGCTAATGAGCTGTTATATTTCCTTGTCAGATCCATTATATCTTTACCCGTGATTTTTTTTCCTTGTCGATTACAATGACAAATCCAATCATGTTACTACATCCATTGTATTTTAACACTTTACAAAATCCCCATTTTTTGTTCGAAGGAAAAGAAAAACCAGAAGTAAAACAGGAACATAAACCATACCCCTGCTCACGATAACTTTTAACCAAAAGCTTGAAATTCGAAGCAATTCTCACAATCTAAGAATACAGAAGTGTTAGGAATCACGTATATAAGCTATCTGTAAGTTTCCAGTTTTCAATTCGTTCTATTTATTTCGAATTTCGAAGTCAAACTTTTAAAATGAAAAGTCAACAGAATTGTTCTTTAAGAAATTCGAGTTCTTCTTGTTGTTGCTGGATCAATTAGTGTTTGATAAAGTTTTTACGAAGGTAATACTACATATTTCATGTAGAAGTTATAATCAAAAAATGTTCAAAAATTAAAATCAAGGTTTGAGTTTTGAAGTTCTTCACGAGCTGCTCTGCAGTTTTGTTTTTATTTTTTTTCTGTTAAATTCAATCTTCTGTACAAGTTGTCTGTTTCAATTGAACGTCCTAATTTAAACCCTAAATTCATTGTTATGATTATCGATTAATTCCTGGTTATTTGAATTTTATTCGATGAAGAAGAAAACTGATAGAAAGATAAATATGCTATATAGTTTAATCCAAGGATATAATACTGAAATGGACGAGCACTTGGATGGTTGAGAGTGTTGTTGTTGAGCGAGAGGTCAACGGTTCGAGCCCGGGCATGGGCTATTTTTTTTTTTGGAAATCCTTCTTTTGAGGTAGTCTTTATATATTATTATTATTATTATTATTATTGCTTATTAATATTAGTTATTATTATTATTAAGATGATAATTATTGTTATGACTATTATTGTTATTGTTATTGTTATTAATATTAGTATTATAATTATTATTGTTATTAATATTACTAATATAAATAGTAATTAACACTTATGATTATTATTAGGTATTAATAATACTATGATTATTATTATTATTATCATTTTACTATTATGTAACATCATTAAGTATCACTAATGTTATTATTATTATTATTAAATATAAGTATTATTATGATTAAGGTTATTATTAATATTGTTATTATGAAAATAATACAAACTATTATTACTGTGATTAATATTAATATATTAGTATCATTGTAGACTTATTATTATTATTAACAAAAGTATTATTATTAAGATTATCATTAGTAATAAGATTGTTATAATAATTATTATTATCAAGTATTACGTATTATTATCAAAATTAACATTTTCATTAACATTATTAGTAAACTTTTCATTTTATCAAGAACTACTGTTATTATCATAAGATTTATCATTAAAACTATCATTTATATTATAATTAATAAAATCATTAATTATCATTATTATTAACACTAGTATTATCATTATTAGTATTTTAATCACTACTAATATTATTTTGGTATTATTATAATTACTATTTTAACAAACAAATGAAAAGTATATATATATATATATATATATATATATATATATATATATATATATATATATATATATATATATAATATTTAATACATATAACATAATAAAACTAACATTTTTATATAAAACATATGTACATATATATATATATATATATATATATATATATATATATATATATATATATATATATATATATATATATATATATATATATATATATATATATATATATATTCAATATAAAAATAATATAACTAATAAAGTTATAAATATATATATATATATATATATATATATATATATATATATATATATATATATATATATATAAATTTGATCGATTACGATTACTTACATTAATAAATATACAAATGATATAGGTTCGTGAATCCGAGGCCAACCCTGCATTGTTCAGTTCTGTCGTATGAATATTTTTACTACAAAATATTGGATTGTGAGTTTCATTTGCTCTCTTTTTAAATGCTTTTGCAATATATATATTTTTGGGACTGAGAATACATGCGCTTTTATAAATGCTTTACAAAATAGACACAAGTAATCGAAACTACATTCTATGGTTGAATTGTTATACCGGATATCGCCCTTGTTAAACTTGGTAACCTAAGAATTGGTGTTTATTATAATTGCCACCAATTGACGCGAATCCTAAAGATAGATCTATGGGCCAGTGACGAGCCCCAGTCAGAGAATTTGAACTGCTTTAGTACTTCGACATTATTATTTTTGGGGATATTCTAGATGTATTTTGTTAAGGTCGGTTACCAGGTGTTCAATCCATAAGAATGAATTTTAAACACTTGCGGGTGTATGATTATTGAATAAATGAAATCTTGTGGTCTATTAAAATTATGGAAATGATTGATTATGATAAACCTATGAACTCACCAACCTTTTGATTGATACTTGAAAGCATGTTTATTCTCAAGTATGAAAGAAATCTTCTGTTGTGCATTTGATCATATTAGAGATATTACTTAGAGTCATTCATGACATATTTCAAAAGACGTTGCATTCGAGTCGTCGAGTTCATCAAGATTATTACTAAGTCAATTATAGTTGGATATATTATGAAATGGTATGCATGTCGTCAACTGTCGATGTAATGAAAGTTTGTCTTTTAAAAACGAATGCATTGTTTGTAAAATGTATCATATAGAGGTCAAGTACCTCGCGATGTAGCCAAATGTAATGTATTCGTCCAGATGGATTAGGACGGGTCATGAAAGTTGGTATCAGAGTGGTGGTCTAAGTGAACCAGGTCTTGTATTAGTGTGTCTAACTGATAGTTGTTTAGATGCATTAGTGAGTCTGGACTTCGACTGTGTTTGCAGGCCAAAAGTTTTGCTTATCATTTCGTATCGAAAATTACCTACTTATCATCCTTAGGAAATTAC
This sequence comes from Rutidosis leptorrhynchoides, assembly GCF_046630445.1. Taxonomy (NCBI): domain Eukaryota; kingdom Viridiplantae; phylum Streptophyta; class Magnoliopsida; order Asterales; family Asteraceae; genus Rutidosis; species Rutidosis leptorrhynchoides. The sequence continues at coordinate 420,607,670 of NC_092335.1, read as the reverse complement.
CTGCTTATCATTCTTAGTCTAGACACATCTTACTGCAGTTAATGCATTGATAGTGTACAGACAAAATTCATATCTTAGCGTATCTGTTACTATAGATTTTGCTTCACAGCTTCCGTAGATTCCTCCGTAACTTATGGAATTTTAGTATTATATATGCACATGTAAATTATGTATTGCAGGATACTAATCTACATTCTATAATCTAATTCATATCGAAAATCCTCTATCTGATCGTACGAGATGGATCTCTCAACCAGTTCGAATTCCTCGAATTTCGACAGCTATTCCGATATAGAGTTTCACCTAAGCTCCGAAAGCAGTGTCACCAGAATGAATCAACGAATCAGCCATCCCCAATTCATCTGATGGGTTCGTAATCGACTTAATCAATGGAAACGAGAAGAAGGCGATCCCTTCCACCAACCGAATTCACCTCTTGGCGAAGAACCTGAAGCACTCACCGGCGAACCTGTTCGAAACACCATTTTCACCCTCATTTCCAGAGTGGCTTGCAACGATTACATAATATCCACCATTCTAGATCTTATTCATCCGCTCGTCCGAACCGACAATCACCCCGATGTAATAGAAGAAGTCAACGAACTTCGCGCTCGGGTAGTGGCTTTGGAGAATATGGTGCAAAGATTACAAGCACCAGCAGCATAACCAGTACCACCATCATCAACTCCAACAGTACCATTACCACCACCAACAACAATCGCATCGCAAACCTCAACTTCACAATCTGTCACACGAACATCAACGTCATACGCACCATAGATACCAAGGAGTACCAACAACAATGAACGATGAAGTATTAATTCATAACTTCATTGAAGAAATATTCTGCGAAGAATATGTGATTTCTAAAAGTTTTAGAGATTATTTATTCTAGCTCAAACCGAAAATTAAATGAGTTTAATATCATATTGACTCATTAAATCCATAATTACCTCTGAAGAAAATATATATGTATATATATTTTCATAAGATTGTAATTGAAAATTCTTTCGTACAAACTGTTAATGGTGAAAATAATTTAACGGGTAGGTAATACCTGAGGAATATTTAGATTTCACATTAATAAGTACACTGTACATTCTTTCAAATCTAATTCAACAGTCATTTACTATCCTATTTACAACCACCGATATACGTATCCATTCACCGCAGAATAACCTTTTTTATTCAATTTCATATTTGGATTTTGATCTATCAGAATCAAACAAGTGGCATAATGAAGAAAACATTGGACAAAAATAAAATTTGTTAGAAACAAACAAATTAACCATGAGAAAATTTTGTTAAGAATCCACGCTAACAAAATCCTAGCTAACTGTTCCTAGCTAACTGTTAATTTCTTATTACATTTTATTATCGCAATTTACTTATCGTAATTTATATTCTCGCAATTTTATTTATCGTCATTTAAATTCTGTTATTTATTTTACGCACTTTAAATATCGGGACACGTATACAAGGTTTTGACATATCATATCGACGCATATATATATATTATTTGGAATAACCATAGACACTCTATATGCAGTAATGATCGAGTTAGCTATACAGGGTTGAGGTTGATTCTACAATAATATATATACTTTGAGTTGTGATCGAGTCTGAGACATGTACACGGGTCACGATACGTATTAATTAATTCAAATATTATATATTAAACTATATATGAATTATTGGACTGTTACTGTGGACTATCGACTGTGGACTAATAACATTGGACAATTAAAATGAATTAAAATATTGATTATAACATATGAAACTAAATATTTCTTCAAGTTTGCCACTTGATCTCATCTTAAACCTCATTTGTATCTTGACGATTACAATCTGCGTTCAAACCTTTCATGATTCTTGAAAACACCTCAATCGAAAGGATGAACCAACCATACTTTACCTACGGAAGAAAAGATTGATGCATATAGTTATGCACCTGAAAAACTCTCGGAAACTGAGTAAATGTTTAACACATAGCTGTGCTACTTCCTTTAACGTTGTTATTACCGAAAATAACTTTGCAATCTCTTTCCAAATTAGCAAATTTTGTCACAGCTCCAGCAAGTCAACTTCGACTTTCATTCGGATTAGCCTTATTATAGCCTTAATATATAAGTCTGCCTTTCGTCATCGTTGTCGGGGAACCTTTTATATTCCACCACATTAGCAGTAAACTTACCAGCAACTTCATTACTCATTGGCTTAAGTCTCTTCGAAGAACCATTATATTTGTTCATTAAATCCTTATCATATATGCGTCTGCATCTTGTAACGAGTATTGCCATACCAATTACCGGGAATCGGCAATCAGTATTTTGAATCTCGCAACAATTCTACAACAACAGTTATAGGTATATATATAACCTTTATCTCTTAGAATTATGACCTTCCATTCTGAAATTTTGAAAAGCACCCAGTCTACGAATCAATACTCGGAATGTTGAAAAAGCTGAATGAAGCAGTAAAAACTGTAATTGATCTTAACAGGCAGAAGTTTGATAATAAAGAATAGTATGTTGGAAAAGCTCAGAAAAGTTGGAACTGGAAAACGGATTGAGCTAACCACGAAGGAGGCCAATGACAAATACAAGGACCAAACCCTATATTCAAAGAATCCAGATAATTCTGTATCTAATGAAATCTTTAGAGAAAACCTTGCTCTAAACTCATATTAAATCTTGTGAAAAATCTTTCTTCATCAACCTTCGATCTTAGGAATTCTGAAAATATCATCATAAATATCTTCGATATTTCTGAGGATATTTTCATAACTCTTCTTAACCGAAATTAGTTATCTCTTCGTGCTATCTGTGTTACATCATAAAAGAAACTATTTTAGTTTCTAAATTCTAAAACCTTCGAGTTTAAAATATGAATGATTTTGAAGTAGTGTTGGGAACTGAAGCATGAGTTAGTATAATATAATGACACTTGATCAACGTGATTATATTACAGTAAGTCATGCTGAGTTTTTAATGGGACGTGATGATTCACAGATCATAACGTCATCATGTGCCATGTTACATAACTCTTTCATTCTGCTTAACTTCTGAACACATCAAGATAGTATATTCTTGATAGTTCTATTCTCAGTGATTCTGGTAATTTGACAAATCAAATCGTGCCATTACGTTCTTTCTTGTTTAGAACATTAAGTTCATTCGAAGTTCCATACTTATGAATTCTGGACCGTTACTCGCTTTACTAAAGACCGAGAAGATAATAAAAAGGCAAAGAGCTCCAAGATATAAGAGAAAATATAAAGCCCAATAACAACACGGAGGTTACAAACCGTGGATATTAATACGAATAGCAATATAAAGACACAGTAGAATCAAGAATAGTATCACCCCAAGGTAATAGTAGAAGTAAACAAATTTTTCTGGTGGAAGATTGAAAAGAAGGATGACAGAAATGATAATTAGGAAAATATCAAGGATTAGAACGGGATTAAGCATTTTCACAATCTTTTAGATGTAGGAACTAAGAAAGAAAGTATAAGAATGATGAGAATAATGGAACGGAAGAGTTTAATTTATAATGGAAATATCAGACAGAGTAATCGAGGTAGATCACCGTATTTAATTATAGAGATCTTAATTTACTTATTCACCAAAGAATCAAATCTTTTAAATTTCGAAGATTTTCTTTAAATCGCTTGAATTCCGGAATTCAACCAAGACAACGTCAAAAGTTAAGATGCACCTTATTTTTTAAATTCAACCATGACTACTTCAAAAGTTATAACGAAACTTATTTTCCTCATTCCACTATTTTGTGATAGATTCACTCGTACTCTTCACATAAACGAATTACTTTATCAATATTACTAACTGATGATAAAACTCTAAATTCCAACTTGTATGAGTCATGAAAACATACCTATTATCAGCCATGACCATCTCGAACAAATTTCGGGACGAAATTTCTTTAACGGGTAGGTACTGTGATGACCCAAAAATTTTCGACCAAATTTAAACTTAATCTTTATATAAGTTCGACACGATAAGCAAAGTCTGTAATGTTGAGTCTCAAAATTTCTGAACTATTTATGTGGATTCAGTTTACCCTTTGACTAATCCCAACGATTCACGAACCCTTAATTGAAAATTGAAATGTACATATAAATAATTATATATGTAAATACTTACATATTATAAATTAAATATATTAATGAGCTATTATGTGATTTAGTTATTATGAAAGATAACTTAGGATAACTAAAACTTGTTATTTAAAACTGTTTAATTTAATATAGAGAGTATATCGAATATGGATGATTTCGAGCATCAGTTGTCAACGTAACAAAGTATTAAATGTATACTTTGAGTTTATTTGTATATCAGATATAATTAGTACATAATAAAACCAGATATTTAAAAACATAGTTATATATATAGTAGTGTGAATATATATGATTTCTATACATAATTATTGATTATATGTAAATTGTAATATATTAAAAAGTATAAGTATTAAATATTCAATTATATAACATATACTATAAATATTATTAATACATTAAATTAACTACAAGTTAAAATATAGTTGTTTTATTAATAGTGTTAATATCACTTTCATTAATATTAAAATAAATACTAATACTAATATAAATATCAGTATTATTAATATTATTATTTATGAAACATAGATATGAAAATTGATACATTATTATCAATATTATTATTTCACTACTAGTATCGTTGTTATTATGATTAGTAGAAAAATTATAATTATTATGATTATTCTTACTATTATCAATAAAAATTATCATTTTATTTAAAATTATTATTATCATTATTTATATTTATCATTACTACTATTATTAGTATTATTTTGATTATTAATATTATTATCATTTTTATTAGTATTATCATTATCATTAGTATTAAGTATTATTTTCATTGATATCATTATTATCTTTATTATTAATGTTAGTATATATTTTTTTGTTATTATTAACAGTATTATTATTAATGTATTTATTAAATAATAATATTAAATATATAATATATATAAAAAAACAGATAGAGGCGAATGAGCTGTTATATTTCCTTGTCAGATCCATTATATCTTTACCCGTGAATTTTTTTCTTGTCGATTACAATGACAAATCCAATCATGTTACTACATCCATTGTATTTTAACACTTTACAAAATCCCCATTTTTTGTTCGAAGGAAAAGAAAAACCAGAAGTAAAACAGGAACATAAACCATACCCCTGCTCATGATAACTTTTAACCAAAAGCTTGAAATTTGAAGCAATTCTCACAATCTAAGAATACAGAAGTGTTAGGAATCACGTATATAAGCTATCTGTAAGTTTCTAGTTTTCAATTCGTTCTATTTATTTCGAATTTCGAAGTCAATCTTTTAAAATAAAAAGTCAACAGAATTGTTCTTTAAGAAATTCGAGTTCTTGTTGTTGTTGTTGTTGGATCAATTAGTGTTTGATAAAGTTTTTACGAAGGTAATACTACATATTTCATGTAGAATTTATAATCAAAAAATGTTCAAAAATTAAAATTAAGGTTTGAGTTTTGAAGTTCTTCACGAGCAGCTATGCAGTTTTGTTTTTATTTTTTTCCTGTTAAATTCAATCTTCTGTACAAGTTGTATGTTTCAATTGAACGTCCTAATTTAAACCCTAAATTCATTGCTATGATTATCGATTGATTCCTGGTTATTTGAATTTTATTCGATGAAGAAGAAAACTGATAGAAAGATAAATATGCTATATAGTTTAATCCAAGGATATAATACTGAAATGGACGAGCACTTGGATGGTTGAGAGTGTTGTTGTTGAGCGAGAGGTCGAGGGTTCGAGCCCCGGCATGGGCTATTTTTTTTTTTTGGAAAATCCTTCTTTTGAGGTAGTCTTTATATATTATTATTATTATTGCTTATTAATATTAGTTATTATTATTATTATTATTATTATTATTATTATTATTATTATTAAGATGATAATGATAATTATTGTTATGACTATTATTGTTATTGTTATTAATATTAGTATTATAATAATTATTGTTATTAATATTACTAATATAAATAGTAATTAACACTTATGATTATTATTAGGTATTAATAATACTATGATTATTATTATTATTATTATTATTATCATTTTACTATTATGTAACATCATTAAGTATCACTAATGTTATTATTATTATTATTATTATTAAATATAAGTATTATTATGATTAGGGTTATTATTAATATTGTTATTATGAAAATAATACAAACTATTATTACTGTGATTAATATTAATATATTAGTATCACTGTAGACTTATTATTATTATTATTAACAAAAGTATAATTATTAAGATTATCATTAGTAATAAGATTGTTATAATAATTATTATTATCAAGTATTATGTATTATTATCAAAATTAACATTTTCATTAACATTATTAGTAAACTTTTCATTTTATCAAGAACTACTGTTATTATCATAAGATTTATCATTAAAACTATCATTTATATTATTATTAATAAAATCATTAATATTATTATCATTATTATTAACACTAGTATTATCATTATTAGTATTTTAATCACTACTAATATTATTTTGGTATTATTATAATTACTATTTTAACAAACAAATGAAAAGTGTATATATATATATATATATATATATATATATATATATATATATATATATATATATATATATATAATATTTAATACATATAACATAATAAAACTAACATTTTTATATAAAACATATGTATATATATATATATATATATATATATATATATATATATATATATTCAATATAAAAATAATATAACTAATAAAGTTATAAATATATATATATATATATATATATATATATAAATTTGATCGATTACGATTACGTACATTAATAAATATACAAATGATATAGGTTCGTGAATCCGAGGCCAACCCTGCATTGTTCAGTTCTGTCGTATGAATATTTTTACTACACAATTTTAGATTGTAAGTTAAATTTGCTCCCTTTTTAAATGCTTTTGCAATATATATATTTTTGGGACTGAGAATACATGCGCTTTTATAAATGCTTTACAAAATAGACACAAGTAATCGAAAATACATTCTATGGTTGAATTGTTATACCGGATATCGCCCTTATTGAACTTGGTAACCTAAGAATTGGTGTTTATTATAATTGCCACCAATTGACGTGAATTCTAAAGATAGATCTATGGGCCATTGACAAGCCCCAGTCAGAGAATTTGAACTGCTTTAGTACTTCGACACTTTTTTTTGGGGATATTCTAGATGCATTTTGTTAAGGTCGGTTACCAGGTGTTCAATCCTTAAGAATGAATTTTAAACACTTGCGGGTGTATGATTATTGAATAAATGAAATCTTGTGGTCTATTAAAATTATGGAAATGATTGATTATGATAAACCTATGAACTCACCAACCTTTTGGTTGACACTTGAAAGCATGTTTATTCTCAGGTATGAAAGAAATCTTCTGCTGTGCATTTGATCATATTAGAGATATTACTTGGAGTCATTCATGACATATTTCAAAAGACGTTGCATTCGAGTCGTCGAGTTCATCAAGATTATTACTAAGTCAATTATAGTTGGATATATTATGAAATGGTATGCATGCCGTCAACTGTCGATGTAATGAAAGTTTGTCTTTTAAAAACGAATGCAATGTTTGTAAAATGTATCATATAGAGGTCAAGTACCTCGTTATGTAACCAAATGTAATGTATTCGTCCAGATGGATTAGGACGGGTCATGAAAGTTGGTATCAGAGCGGTGGTCTTAGCGAACCAGGTCTTGCATTAGTGTGTCTAACTGATAGTTGTTTAGATGCATTAGTGAGTCTGGACTTCGACTGTGTCTGCATGCCAAAAGTTTTGCTTATCATTTCGTGTCGAAAATTACCTACTTATCATCCTTAGGAAATTACCTGCTTATCATTCTTAGTCTAGACACATCTTACTGCGGTTAATGCATCGATAGTGTACAGACAAAATTCATATCTTAGCCTATCTGTTACTATAGATTTTGCTTCACAGCTTCCGTAGATTCCTCCGTAACTTATGGAATTTTAGTATTATATATGCACATGTAAATTATGTATTGCAGGATACTAATCTACATCCTATAATCTAATTCATATCAAAAATCCTCCATCTGATTGTACGAGATGAATCTCTCAACCAGTTCAAATTCCTCGGATTCCGACAGCTATTCCGATATGGAGTTTCACCTAAGCTCCGAAAGCAGTGTCACCAGAATGAATCAACCAATCAGCCATCCCCAATTCATCTGATGGGTTCGTAGTCGACTTAATCAACGGAAACGAGAAGAAGGCGATCCTTTCCACCAACCGAATTCACCTCTTGGCGAAGAACCTGAAGCACTCACCGGCGAACCCGTTCGAAACACCATTTTCACCCTCATTTCTAGAGTGGCTCGCAATGATTACATAATATCCACCATTCTAGATCTTATTCATCCGCTCGTCTGAACCGACAATCACCCCGGTGTAATAGAAGAAGTCAACAAACTTCGCGCTCGGGTAGTGGCTTTGGATAATATGGTGCAAAGGTTACAAGCACCAGTAGCATAACTAGTACCACCATCATCAACGCCAACAGTACCATTACCACCACCAACAACAATCGCATCGCAAAGCTTAACTTCACAATCTGTCACACGAATATCAACGTCATACGCACCATATGAAATGTCCCATTCATATTGATTATAAACATTCCATATTAATTGATTTCGTCGCGAGGTTTTGACCTCTATATGAGACGTTTTTCAAAGACTGCATTCATTTTTAAAACAACCATAACCTTTATTTTATCGATAAAGGTTTAACAAGCATTACGTAGATTATCAAATAATGATAATCTAAAATATACCGTTTACACACGACCATTACATAATGGTTTACAATAAGAATATATTACATCAAAAATAAGTTTCTTGAATGCAGTTTTTACATAATATCATACAAGCATGGACTCCAAATCTTGTCCTTATTTTAGTATGCAACAGCGGAAGCTCTTAATAATCACCTGAGAATAAACATGCTTAAAACGTCAACAAAAATGTTGGTGAGTTATAGGTTTAACCTATATATTATCAAATCATAATAATATACCACAAGATTTCATATTTCAATATACATCCCATACACAGAGATAAAAATCATTCATATGGTGAACACCTGATAACCGACATTAACAAGATGCATATAAGAATATCCCCATCATTCCGGGACATCCATCGGACATGATATAAAAACTCGAAGTACTAAAGCATCCGCTACAACGGATGGGGTTTGTTGAGCCTAATAGATCTATCTTTAGGATTCGCGTCAATTAGTAGACTGGTTTACTAATTCTTAGGTTACCAAGTGAAAAGGGGCATATTCGGCTTCGATCGTTCAACCATAGAAAGTAGTTTCATGTACTTGTGTCTATTTTGTAAAACATTTAAAAAGCTGCATGTATTCTCATCCCAAAAATATTAGATTTTAAAAGTGGGACTATAACTCACTTTCAAAGATTTACTTCGTCGGGAAGTAAGACTTGGCCACTGGTCGATTCACGAACCTATAACAAATATGTACATATATATCAAAGTATGTTCACAATATATTTACAACATTTTTAATACGTTTTACTGTTTTAAGTTTATTAAGTCAGCTGTCCTCATTAGTAACCTACAACTAGTTGTCCACAGTTAGATGTACAGAAATAAAGCAATATATAATATCTCGAATCAATCCACGACCTCGTGTATACAAGTCTCAGGCTAGATCACAACTCAAAGTATATAATATTTTGGAATCAACCTCAACCCTGTATAGCTAACTCCAACATTACTGCATATAGAGTGTCTATGGTTGTTCTGAATATATATATATATATATATATATATATATATATATATATATATATATATATATATATATATATATATATATATATATATATATATATAGATGGGTCGATATTGTCAAACCCCGTCCAGGTCTCCCTGGACGAAGTCATTAATATCTGGTCCCATCGCGATGATCGACTCCAAGTAAGGTCCTTAGTATGAGCTAATGCACAGCGAAAGACTTAATTCGTACCTGAGAATAAACATGCTTTAAAAAGTCAACATAAAGTTGGTGAGATATATAGGTTTGATGCTAGCAGCGTTATATCTATGGACCACAAGATTTAAAGTTTATACATAATACACTCCTCGTGTATAGAAAAGTCGTTGAGCACTTGGTAACCATACTTAACATTTAAATCACAGCAGCATATTCTTAAATAAACCCTACACTGTACCAAGTGTAGTAACGAAACGAAATACTGTGCAACCGTTTAAAACTGGTCGTCCAGCCCGGTTGGGGTTGTCAGGCCCGATAGATCTATCAACAGGATTCGCGTTTACGCTCCTCACGTAAATATTAGCTACCAAGTATAAAGAGATATGCCATGGTACAACTCAACGTAGAATTTATTTTTGATCACTTGTGTCCATAACATAAATCATTTATTAAAACAGCGCATGTATTCTCAGCCCAAAAATATTTAGAGTTTAAAAGGGACTATATACTCACCTAATGTATTTTGTAGTAAAAATACATATAACACCATTGATCAATTATAAGGTTGGCCTCGGATTCACGAACCTATATCGTTTATATATATATTAACACCTAGAATCAAATAATTCTATCTATTAATGGTATTTATATATTAGTGTTATAATTTATACTAATTCATAATTAAAGTATTTTTATTTACATTCCATATCTTAACCTATACGTTATCTATATTTATTTTGTATTCCTTAAATAAACAATTTATAAAAATATTAATCTAATTTTTATTAAGGATGTTTTTATATGATTAATTTTTATTGTAATAATATTAATAATTTAGTTGTAATAATAAATATATTAATACTAGTAAAAATGATAATGTTAAAAATAATAATAATATGTAAAATCATGATAATAATAACGATAATAAAAGTTGTAATATTTTTTTTTAGAATAACAATATCTATAATAATAATAATAATAATAATAATAATAATAATAATAATAATAATAATTGAAGGGTTACAACCTTTGTAGAAGGATTTAAAAAGAATTTGCCACAGGAGGGACTCGAACCCGCGACCCCTTGAATAAGGGTACATACGCCTAACCACTCCCCTGCTGTTACTTCTTTGTATAACCATCCTACGCTAAATTCTTTTAAACCGACTCTAGGTCCAACCATACAACCATATCTGGCCCACTAGCAATTTGATGAGTCCAACCCAGGAAATCGATCCACAAGCCCATATGTAAAGTCTGCTAATTCGTTTTAACCTAGATAACTCGTGTTATAATTTATTTATTTGTTTCCTTCGATGGGAAAAAGGCAACGAACAACACAATCAAGTTGTCATCCCCTTTACATCTCATTACTATGACTTTAAAATCCATCCTCACCAACACCGAATTATCTAATCCTTCTCTTTTTCGTTTAATTTTTATCACTATTATTCTCATCGTTATCGTTCATACTTGCCTTCATTATCTTCATCGGATAATAAAAGAAAACCGAGACAACAGATGGTGTTGTGGGTGTGAGTACACGTTCAAAACAAAAATATAAAACGGCAAAAGTAGCAGTCGAACAGTGGGTATAACAGTTTAAAAAGGGGTGATGTTCTTCGATTTTTAAACAGGAAAGAAATAGAGGTATAGTTGCTGTATCAGTAGCAACAATAAATTGATTTTTGGTGGTGGTGTTCCGGTGAGGTTTCAACTGAAAACATATATATAGCATCAGCTGTTACAGTGATTTACGATTGAAGCAAGAACAGGAGAGAGAGAGGAATTTGTATCGATGTTTGGTTTAATCAAAATAGAAGTGGGTCGAGATCAAGGGTTTCGGTGATGATGGAGTTATGGTGTTGATGACCCGTTTGAATCAAGTAACAGAAACATCTCAATGATGTGGTGGTGTCTGTTAACGTTGGTATTCTACCGGAACTTGTAGCCAATTATAAATTGGAGAATAAAGGTGACTATAGTTTGTGGGTCTTGATTAATCGAAAGAAGAAAATTATAGAAACCTTAAACAGCTATGGTTACATGTGGTGAGTTTTGATATAAAATGATGATGGTGATTTGAAAAAAATATCTAGCTGAGTTGTAAAAACAATGGAAAGGAGATGGTGTCTGTCGGGAATGGAAACAGAAAGCAAAATAGAAAGAAAGAAAGAAAGGTAACGATTTTGTTGATCATGAGTTTGTTATGATGGTTTTGGTCGTGGTGGAGATAATGAACAAAACAGAAATGGGTAGTAAACACTAAGTAGGAGATGATTATGATGGTGTAATGGTTCTAAAGGTGGTTGTGATGGTTTATTCATTTTTCTCTCCTCTATTTGCTATATGTATCAAGATATATAGAGATAATTGAATGTGCCAGAGGGATACACGGTTTATAATACTTATATTTAGACTCTAAATTGTTTGAGTTATGGCTAGATTGGGACGTATGATAATTAACAGACAACAAGCACGTGAACAATGTATTAGGTGGGTAAAAGTTTAAGAACAGATAGATAAGTCTAAGAAAAATCGTACCCCTTTAAACTGTATTGATTGTAAGAATCCAAAATGATTTAAAAGTTGAAAGGAACTTAAAACAGATTACAATTCCACAACACATTGCTGCGGTTCTTTTATAAATATTATTTATAATTAATATTTATAGTTATATTAATATTAATCAAAGTATAAATAATAATAATATTATTAATAAGGATAAATGAGTAATAACAATAACAATGATAATGATAGTAATCCTAATGATAACCTAAATCATAATTTTATTATAAAATTAATCATATATAAAAATATTAGTAACCATAAGAAATTAATTGTATCAACTTTCATACATACATATATATATACTGAAAATAACACTTTGACAAGTGATGATATTAATGTTAATAATAGTAATGAAGTAATAATTTCATTAGTATAACAATTATATTTTAAACTCGTAATACAAAATATCTGGGTATATCATCATTTAATCTTATTAACGAAAACAAAAATACATTCATGTAAAATATTATATATCTAATACACATAATTGTTCGTGAATCGTCTGGCATGGTCAAAGGGTAACTGATTATCCAAATATAGATTTCAAACGTTCTAGACTCAAAATTAAGGTTTTTGCTTATCGTATCGGAAACATATAGAGTTCAAGGTTTAAATTTGGTCGGAAATTTCCGGGTCGTTACAGATATGATATGTCAAAACATTGTATTCGTGTCTATGGTATCCCAAGATTACATAATATATAAGAATACATGTATAATACAATATAAGTTAGCTAGGAAATGATTTGTATAGAATTGTTACAATATTTCCCGTAGCTACAACAATAAAAAAATATCCAATCTTGTTTTACCCATAACTTCTTCGTTTTAAATCCATTTTGAGTGAATCAAATTGCTATGGTTTAATATTGAACTCTATTTTATGAATCTAAACAGAAAAAGTATAGGTTTATAGTCGGAAATATAAGTTACAAGTCGTTTTTGTAAGAGGTAGTCATTTCAGTCGAAAGAATGACGTCTTGATGACCATTTTGAAAAACATACTTCCACTTTGAGTTTAACCATGATTTATGGATATAGTTTCATGTTCATAAGAAAAATCATTTTCCCAGAAGAACAACTTTTAATTCAAAGTTTATCATAGTTTTTAATTATTAAACCCAAAACAGCCCGCGGTGTTACTACGACGAAGTATGTCCGGTTTTACGGTGTTTTTCGTGTTTCCAGGTTTTAAATCATTAAGTTAGCATATCATATAGATATAGAACATGTGTTTAGTTGATTTTAAAAGTCAAGTTAGAAGGATTAACTTTTGTTTGCGAACAAGTTTAGAATTAACTAAACTATGTTCTAGTGATTACAAGTTTAAATCTTCGAATAAGATAGTTTTATATATATGAATCGAAGGATGTTATGAACATCATTACTACCTCAGGTTTTGTGGATAAAACTACTGGAAATAAGAAAAATATATCTAGCTTCAAAGGATCCTTGGATGGCTTAAAAGTTCTTGAAGCAGAATCATGACACGAAAACAAGTTCAAGTAAGATTTTCACTCGAAATAAGATTGTTATAGTTATAGAAATTGAATCAAAGTTTGAATATGAGTATTACCTTGTATTAGAAAGATATCTTACTGTAAATAAGAAATATTTCTTTAGGTTGGATGATCACTTTACAAGATTGGAAGTAAGCTAGCAAACTTGGAAGTATTCTTGATTTTATGAAACTAGAACTTATAGAATTTATGAAGAACACTTAGAACTTGAAGATAGAACTTGAGAGAGATCAATTATATGAAGAAAATTGAAGAATGAAAGTATTTGTAGGTGTTTTTGGTCGTTGGTATATGGATTAGATATAAAGGATGTGTAATTTTGTTTACTTGTAAATAAGTCATGAATGATTACAAATATTTTTGTAATTTTATGAGATATTTCATGCTAGTTGGAAAATGATGGTTCCCACATGTGTTAGGTGACTTACATGGACTTCTAAGAGCTGATCATTGGAGTGTATATACCAATAGTACATACATCTAAAAGCTGTGTATTGTACGAGTACGAATACGGGTGCATACGAGTCGAATTGTTGATAAACTGAACGAGGATGTAATTGTAAGTATTTTTGTTAAGTAAAAGTATTTTGATAAGTGTCTTGAAGTCTTTCAAAAGTGTAAGTATACATATTAAAACACTACATGTATATACATTTTAATAGAGTCGTTAAGTCATCGTTAGTCGTTACATGTAAATGTTGTTTTGAAACCTTTAGGTTAACGATCTTGTTAAATGTTGTTAACCCATTGTTTATTATATCTAAAGAGATGTTAAATTATTACATTATCATGATATTATGATATATTAATATATCTTAGTATGATATATATACAGTTAAATGTTGTTACAACGATAATCGTTACATATATGTCTCGTTTCGAAATCATTAAGTTAGTAGTCTTGTTTTTACATATGTAGTTCATTGTTAATACACTTAATGACATGTTTACTTATCATTTATCATGATTAAACATAGTGTATCAATATCTTAATATGATTCATATGTATTTTGTAAGACGTTGTTATAACGATAATCGTTATATATATCGTTTCGAGTTTCTTAATTCAATAAACTCAATTTTATGTATATAACTCATTGTTAAAATACCTAATGAGATACTTACTTATCATAATATCATGTTAACTATATATATAATCATATATATGTCATCATATAGTTTTTACAAGTTTTAACGTTCGTGAATCACCGGTCAACTTGGGTGGTCAATTGTCTATATGAAACCTATTTCAATTAATCAAGTCTTAACAAGTTTGATTGCTTAACATGTTGGAAACACTTAATCATGTAAATAACAATTTCATTTAATATATATAAACATGGAAAAGTTTGGGTCACTACAGTACCTACCCGTTAAATAAATTTCGTCCCGAAATTTTAAGCAGTTGGAGGTGTTGACGTATCTTCTGGAAATAAGTGCGGGTATTTCTTCTTCATATGATCTTCTCATTCCCAGGTAAACTTGGGTCCTCTATGAGCATTCCATCGAACTTTAACAATTGGTATCTTGTTTTGTTTAAGTCTTTTAACCTCACGATCCATTATTTAGACGGGTTCTTCGACGAATTGAAGTTTTTCGTTGATTTGGATTTCGTCTAACGGAATACTGAGATCTTCTTTAGCAAAACATTTCTTTTGTTATGGTAATTCAAGTCGGTAAGCTACTGGTCCGACACGATCAATAATCTTGAATGGTCCTATATACCTTGGATTTAATTTCCCTCGTTTACCAAATCGAACAACGCCTTTCCAAGGTGAAACCTTAAGCATGACCATCTCTCCAATTTCAAATTCTATATCTTTTCTTTTAATGTCGGCGTAGCTCTTTTGTCGACTTTGGGCGGTTTTCAACCGTTGTTGAATTTGGATGATCTTCTCGGTAGTTTCTTGTATTATCTCCGGACCCGTAATCTGTCTATTCCCCACTTCACTCTAACAAATCGGAGACCTGCACTTTCTACCATAAAGTACTTCAAACGGCGCCATCTCAATGCTTGAATGGTAGCTGTTGTTGTAGGAAAATTCTGCTAACGGAAGGTGTCGATCCCAATTGTTTCCGAAATCAATAACACATGCTCGTAGCATGTCTTCAAGCATTTGTATCATCCTTTCGCTCTGCCCATCAGTTTGTGGATGATAAGCAGTACTCATGTCTAGACGAGTTCCTAATGCTTGTTGTAATGTCTGCCAGAATCTTGAAATAAATCTGCCATCCCTATCAGAGATAATAGAGATTGGTATTCCATGTCTGGAGACGACTTCCTTCAAATACAATCGTGTTAACTTCTCCATCTTGTCATCTTCTCTTATTGGCAGGAAGTGTGCTGATTTGGTGAGACGATCAACTATTACCCAAATAGTATCAAAACCACTAGCAGTCCTTAGCAATTTAGTGATGAAATCCATGGTAATGTTTTCCCATTTCCATTCCGGGATTTCGGGTTGTTGAAGTAGACCTGATGGTTTCTGATGCTTCGCTTTGACCTTAGAACACATCAAACATTCTCCTACGTATTTAGAAACATCGGCTTTCATACCCGGCCACCAAAAATATTTCTTGAGATCCTTGTACATCTTTCCCGTTCCAAGGTGTATTGAGTATCTGGTTTTATGAGCTTCTCTAAGTACCATTTCTCTCATATCTCTAAATTTTGGTACCCAAATTCTTTCAGCCCTATACCGGGTTCCGTCTTCCCGAATATTTAGATGCTTCTCCGATCCTTTGGGTATTTCATCCTTTAAATTTCCCTCTTTTAAAACTCCTTGTTGTGCCTCCTTTATTTGAGTAGTAAGGTTATTGTGAATCATTATATTCATAGCTTTTACTCGAATGGGTTCTCTGTCCTTTCTGCTCAAGGCGTCGGCTACCACATTTGCCTTCCCGGGTGGTAACAAATCTCAAAGTCATAATCATTCAACAATTCAATCCACCTGCGCTGTCTCATGTTCAGTTGTTTCTGATTAAATATGTGTTGAAGACTTTTGTGGTCGGTATATATAATACTTTTGACCCCATATAAGTAGTGCCTCCAAGTCTTTAATGAAAAAAACAACCGTGCCTAATTCCAAATCATGCGTCGTATAATTCTGCTCGTGAATCTTCAATTGTCTAGATGCATAAGCAATTACCTTCGTTCGTTGCATTAATACACAACCGAGACCTTGCTTTAAAGCGTCACAATATATCACAAAATCATCATTCCCTTCAGGTAATGATAATATAGGTGCCGTAGTTAACTTTTTCTTTAACAATTAAAACGCTTTTCTTGTTCATCCTTCCATTCAAATTTCCTCCCTTTATGCGTTAATGCAGTCAAGGGTTTTGCTATTCTGGAAAAATCTTAGATGAACCTTCTGTAATAACCAGCTAGTCCTAAAAATTGGCGTATATGCTTCGGAGTTTTCGGGGTTTCCCATTTTTCAACGGTTTCAATCTATGCTGGATCCACCTGAATACCTTTTTTGTTCACTATGTGACCGATGAATTGAACTTCTTCCAACCAAAATGCACACTTTGAAAACTTAGCGTACAGTTTTTATTTCCTTAACAACTCTAGCACTTTTCTCAAATGTTCTTCGTGCTCTTGGTCATTCTTTGAGTAAATAAGTATGTCTTCCATGAAAATAATGACAAACTTATCAAGGTATGGTCCACACACTCGGTTCATGAGGTCCATGAACACAGCTGGTGCGTTAGTCAACCCAAACGGCATAATCATAAACTCGAATGACCGTAACGCGTCCTAAAAGCAGTCTTTGGAATATCATCCTCCTTCACCCGCATTTAATGATACCCAGAACGTAAATCAATCTTAGAATAAACTGATGAGCCATGTAGTTGATCAAATAAGTCGTCGATTCTCGGTAGTGGGTAGCGGTTCTTGATGGTAAGTTTGTTCAACTCTCGGTAGTCGATACATAACCTAAATGTACCATCCTTCTTCTTGACAAACAAAACAGGAGCTTCCCATGGTGATGTGCTTGGTCGAATGAAACCACGCTCTAAAAGTTCTTGTAATTGGCTCTGATGTTCCTTCATTCTGCTGGGTGCGAGTCTGTATGGAGCACGAGCTATTGGTGCAGCTCCCGGTACAAGGACTATTTGAAATTCAACAGATCGGTGTGGAGGCAGTCCCGGTAATTCTTTCGAAAATACATCGGGAAATTCTTTTGCGACGGGAACATCATTGATGTTCTTTTCTTCGGAATTGACTTTCTCGACGTGTGCTAGCACAGCATAGCAACCTTTTCTTATTAGTTTTTGTGCCTTCAAGTTACTAATAAGATTTAACTTCGCGTTACTCTTTTCTCCGTACACCATTAAGGGTTTTCCTTTTTCTCGTATAATGAGAATTGCATTTTTGTAACAAACGATCCCTGCTTTCACTTCTTTCAACCAGTCCATACCGATTATCACATCAAAACTCCCTAACTCTACTGGTATCAAGTCAATCTTAAATGTTTCGCTAGCCAGTTTAATTTCTCGATTCTGACATATATTATCTGCTGTAATTAATTTACCGTTTACTAATTCGAGTAAAAATTTATTATCCAAGGGCGTCGGTGAACAACTTAGTTTAGCACAAAAATCTCTACTCATATAGCTTCTATCCGCACCTGAATTAAATAAAACATAAGCAGATTTATTGTCAATGAGAAACGTACTCGCAACAAGCTCCTGGTCTTCCTGCGCTTCTGCCGTATTAATATTGAAAACTCTTTCGCGGCCCTGCCCATTAGTATTCCCCTGATTCGGGCAATTTCTACTAAAGTGGCCCGGTTTTCCACATCCAAAACAAACTATGGCGGTGTTATTGGTTCCGACATTATTTGTTCCTTTAGTTCTGTTATGCATTGGTCCGTAGATTTCGCACTTCTTTGCACTATGACTATTTCTTTTACACCTGTTGCAAAATGTTGTGCAGAACCCCAGGTGATTCTCTTCACATCTTTGGCATGGCTGTTTTTGGTTTTTATTGCCATTGTTGTTATTGAGATTGTTGTTGGGATTGTTATTATTGTTGTTGTTATTGTTGTTGGGACGGTTATTGTAGTTGTTGTTGGGACATTTGTTGAAATTGTTGTTGCGATTGATGTTGCTGTTATTGGGATAGTTATTGCGATTGTGGTTGTGATTGTTGTTGTTGTATTGGTGACTCTTGTCATTGGTTTCTTCCCACTTTCTCTTGACTTGTTTCATGTTAGCCTCTTCGGTCGCCTGCTCTTTAATCCTTCCTTCGATCTGGTTCACTAATTTGTGAGCCATTCGACTTGCCTTTTGTATGGAGGCGGGCTCGTGTGAACTCACATCTTCTTGAATTCTTTCCGGTAACCCTTTTACAAATGCGTCGATCTTCTCTTCTTCGTCTTCGAACGTTCTGGGACACAATAGGCACAATTCTGTGAATCGTCATTCGTACGTGGTGATATTTAAACCTTGTGTTCATAATCCTCTATGCTCTACCTTGAGCTTATTGACCTCGTTTCTGGGACGATACTGCTCATTCATCAATTGCTTGAATGCTGACCATGGTAATGCGTAAGCAGCATCTTGTCCTACCTGCTCGAGATAGGTATTCCACCATGTTAACGCAGTACCTATGAAGGTATGCGTAGCGTACTTAACTTTTTCCTCTTCAGTACACTTACTTATGGTAAACACCAATTCGACCTTCTCGGTCCACCGTTTCAATCCAATTGGTCCTTCGGTTCCATCAAATTCCAAAGGTTTCAGGCAGTGAATTCTTTGTAGGAGTATCCTACACGATTTTTTGCTTAATTAGTTCCACTGCTAGATCCAGAGTTATTGTTATTTTGCATCGCAGCCTGTACTGCGGCTATGTTTGCTGCAAGGAAAACACGAAAGTCTTCCTCACTCATGTTCAAGTTCTGACGAGTCGCCGGTGCCATTTCCTTCAAAAATAGCCAAAAGAATTGAGTTAATCATATAGAATTTAAGAGTAGTCAATAGTATTTCATAGCATAATATGAACTTATGTATAAAAGCTTTTTCTTCATATTAGCATTTTATAGTTTTAATTCGGGTAGTACCTACCCGTTAAGTTCATACTTAGTAGCTATTATACAATTCAACTACTATGATTCTATATGAAAAACTTATTACAATAATATTTCGCGTTCAAACTTTATACAATATTTTACAAACTTACAATACCGCTAATAAACATATAGGATGAAATATATGTAGCGACCCGACCAAATCATGTTTGATGGCGCCGACTACTTCGGTCCCGTTGCGTGGTCATAAGTCTTTATTATGACGTTTGACCAAAATATGTTGCATTCATTTCATAAGTAAAAAGATGTTTCAAGTTTACAAATGTAGTTCAAAAGACTAGTTACATTACAAAGTTTAACGTACGAATGAAACCTATGCGACACAATTTAAAGTAGTCAAAAGACGCTCCAACTATGCATGTATACTCGACATCCAAGCAAGTATCAAAAAGGGTACGGAAGCATGTATCAAGTAGCTTTCAAGGACCTGAGAAAACATATAGAAAACTGTCAACGAAAATGTTGGTGAAATCATAGGTGTTTTAGTAAACGTTGCATTTGAACCACAAGATTTAATATAATATGATTATCTAAATCATTTGCATTCCAAAGTTGTTATTTGTTTCGCGGGCACCGAATTATCAAACTTAACTGTTTTGCACCCTTTGCGTAGTGTTAGAACATACACTAGACCCGAAATTATATTTCATCCGCTAACGGTAGCGAACCGTCCGAATGAGGCTCGTCAAGCCCATGTGATCACATAATATAAGTTCACGTTTACACCCTGCAAGTGTAACTAATGATAATTGAATTGAGGATTTTCGTTCAAACCCGTACGTGGAATGTTCGTTTTCGTACTTGTGTTCAAAGTGTAAAAGTATGACACGTATATGTTTCTCATCCCATAGTTAAAGCATAAAAGTTGTTTGAAAGATGGGACTATGATCTCACCTTGAGTGCACGTATGAAAAGTACTTCACAAGGTAACGTGTGCGAAGGATAGTGCTAGTCTTGACCTAAAAAAATAGGTCGTATCAATAACGGTAAACACGATAGGTCAAAGATGTTCAATTAGTCCTATGACTCGTTACGACTCGATTATGTAGCATGTGAAATCAAATTGTCAAATTTCATGCAAGATACAAGTATAGAAACAAGTTAGGGAGGTTGCATAATCATTTGGTTAAGTTTGACAAAAAGTCAAACTTTGGTCGGTCAAAGTCAACGAAAAAGTCAACACGTTCGGGTCGGGTCCCGAACTACTTTTCTGAGGTTTTTATTCATATATAAACATGTTAGAACAAGTCTTATGTGAATCGGAGGTCCATAGGGTGCCAAACATTTTTCATAATTTGACCAAGGAGGTCAGAACCTGACCACGGCTTAGGCCGCGCCGCGACCCAGGATTGTCGCGCCGCGACAATACACGGGAGCTGGTACCTGGTCAGTCTCAAATGTCCAAGTCTCAATTCCAAACTCTTTCAAGCATAACTCGCAAACCGCTAATACTTAGAACTCGTATCTTATATCGTTAGAAAGGTAATTTGACAAAGAACACAACTAAATACATTTTACCAACCAAAAACGTTATTTGTAACAATCGACTTTCCAAAGTAAATGATCAATTAATGCACACATTTAATACTCAAATTTGATAAGTGCACATTTATGATTTGGGCATTTAATGCATACATACAACATGCCGTTTTGTAGGTAATCGAGCATACAATCCAACTAGCTACTTACTAGCAATAATTCATGGCATTCAATGCATCAAATATTCATTTCAAGCTTATCAAACCCTAACCCAATTTCACCAAAATCACTAATCAAGTTTATGGAGTTTTCTCAAGCAACCTATACATCAAATTGAAGCTAGTGATACTAGGAATACATTTAATACATGCATTTATAACATTTAACAGCATTAAAACAACCAAATCACCAAATCAAACACACCAAAGTTTATGTTCATGCTAGTTACTTCAAATAACAAAATCGAACATATAAATCATATATTCATGTTAGACTTGAGCCATAGACACTAATTAACAACTTTATAAGTTAAAAACATCAAGAACACCAAATCTAGTGATTTTAGAAAGTTACCCAAATGTAATGAGATCGGTATGGAATCGAAGAGGAAGTTGCAAGGATTCCAAATATGTAATTTGTTTAGATGGATGCTTGCTCGATTTGATTTGGATGATGAATCCTTGAAGTGGTGTTTGAGAGATTTGGTGAAAGTATTAGAGAAATAGGAAAAAGAAAAAGAATTAATGAATGGATGAGAGTGAAGGGTTGACTAGTTGACCTAGTTACCTCTTTGCTCTCTTGGCAACAATGGTCCCTCTAGTTCGGTTGCGGGTGCGTGAATTACCTAAACGAGATATTTTTAAAACGCGTATTAACGAGGGATGTCATAATCATATAACGAAATTTAAATAGTTAAACGGAAAGTAAAAAAAAAGGCGGGATGTTACATTACCTACTCCTTAAAAGAAATTTCGTCTCGAAATTTAAGTAGGCGTAGCGGTCGTTGTTTCTTCCTCAAAATCTTGCATTTCCGGAATCGGGAATAAGTGAGGGTATTTCTTTTACATTTAATCTTGCCTTTCCCAAGTAAACTCGGGTCCTCTTTTGGCGTTCTAACGGACTTTAACAATCAGAATTCGGCTTTGTTTCAACGTCTTGACGGAGGTGTCCACAATTTCAACCGGTTCCTCCACAAAATGAAGTTTGTCATAAATAGTAAGTTCCTCGAGAGGGATGACGATATCGGGTTCGGCAAGACACTTTTTCAAGTTAGATACATGGAAGGTAGGATGAACGGAGCTCAATTGAGGCGGAAGATCTAAACGATAAGCAACGGTTCGAATACGCTCCAAGATTTCGAAAGGACCAACATACCGCGGATTTAGCTTCCCGCGTTTCCCAAAACGGATTACACCTTTCCAAGGTGCGACTTTTAACATTACGCGGTCACCGACTTGAAATTCAAGGTCGTTGCGTCTTTTATCGGTATAGCACTTTTGACGACTCCGGGCCGTCCGAAGTCTATCTCGGATTTGAACGATCTTCTAGGAGGTTTCGTGAATGAGTTCGGGTCCGGTGATTTGTACGTCGCCTACTTCGGCCCAACAAAGAGGAGAACGGCATTTTCGGCCATATAGTGCTTGAAAAGGTGCGGCTTTAATACTCGCGTGATAACTATTGTTGTAAGAGAACTCGGCGAGAGGTAAGTGCTTGTCCCAAGCTTTTCCAAAATCAACCACACAAGCTCGTAACATGTCCTCCAAGGTTTGAATTGTGCGTTCACTTTGCCCATCGGTTTGGGGATGATATGCGGTGCTCATGTCTAAACGCGTTCCCAACGCTTCTTGCAAGGTACGCCAAAATCTAGAAACAAAACGACCATCTCGGTCGAAGATAATGGATAAAGGTACATCGTGTCGAGCTACGATATCCTTTATGTAAAGTTGTGCAAGTTTATCCATTTTGTCGGTTTCTTTCATAGCGAGAAAGTGTGCGGATTTGGTGAGACGGTCAACAATAACCCAAATGGTATCATAACCGCCCGTCGTTTTTGGTAGTTTGGTGATAAAATCCATCGTTATCCTTTCCCACTTCCATTGCGGGATCTCGGATTGTTGAAGTAGTCCGGACGGTCTTTGGTGTTCGGCTTTGACCTTGGAACATGTCAAACACTTGGAAACATAAGTAGCTACGTCCCTTTTAATGTTCGGCCACCAATATTGTTGTTTAAGGTCGTGGTACATCTTATTGGTACCGGGGTGAGTCGAGTATCGTGACTTATGGGCTTCATCTAAAATAAGGCTTCGTAGGTCCCCATAACTAGGAACCCAAATCCTTCCGGTGAAATATCGGAGTCCGGTTTCCTTTGTTTCGAATTGAGAGACTAGAATGTTTAAGAGCTCGTGTGAAACGTTTTCATCCTTGAGAGCCTCATCTTGGGCTACCCGAATTTGGCTATTAAGGTTGGTGTGGATGGTGATGTTTAAGGCTCGGACATGAAGAGGCACCGCTCTTTCTTTTCGACTTAAGGCATCGGCTACTACATTTGCCTTTTCGGGATGGTAACGAAGCTCGCAATCGTAATCGTTTAAGGTTTCAATCCACCTTCGTTGTCTCATGTTTAGTTGCTTTTGATCGAAGATGTGTTGGAGACTTTTGTGATCGGTAAATATAGTACTCTTGGTTCCATAAAGATAGTGTCTCCACATTTTAAGTGCAAAGACAACGGCTTCGAGTTCGAGATCATGTGTCGTATAGTTTCGTTCATGAATTTTGAGTTGTCGAGAAGCATAAGAAATGACTTTCGTTCGTTGCTTTAACACACACTCAAAACCATGTTTCGAGGCATCGCAATATACAACAAAATCGTCATTGCCTTCGGGAAGTGACAAGATAGGAGCGGTGGTTAGCTTTGTTTTCAAGATTTGAAATGCGGATTCTTGTTTGGTCGCCCAAATGAATTTCTTTCCTTTGTGAGTTAAAGCGGTTAGAGGACGAGCAACCAAAGAGAAATCTTTGATGAATCTACGGTAGTATCCAGCGAGACCCAAGAATTGACGAATGTGAGTAGGAGTAGTAGGAGTCTCCCATTTACTAATGGCTTCGATTTTCGTTGGATCGACTTTAATACCTAGGTCACTTACAACATGACCAAGAAATTGAACTTCCTTTAACCAAAATTCACACTTGGAGAATTTGGCATAGAGTCGTTCTTGTCTTAAAAGTTCAAGCACAAGTCGGAGGTGTTCCTCGTGTTCTTCTTCGCTTTTTGAATAGACCAAAATATCATCGATGAACACGATAACGAATTTGTCAAGATACGGTTTGCACACGCGGTTCATAAGATCCATGAACACCGCCGGTGCTTTAGTGAGACCAAATGGCATTACAAGAAATTCATAGCTACCATAACGAGTTCGGAAAGCGGATTTGGAGACATCTTCCCCCTTAACCCTTAATTGATGATAACCCGAGCGGAGATCAATTTTTGAATATACACAAGACCCTTGTAGTTTATCAAAGAGGTCATCGATGCGAGGAAGAGGATATCGGTTCTTAACCGTCAATTTGTTTAGTTCACGATAATCAATGCACATTAGTAGGGATCCGTCTTTCTTTTTAACAAACAAAATAGGAGCGCCCCAAGGTGAATGGCTAGGTTGGATAAAACCACGATCAAGTAGTTCTTGGATTTGACTTTGCAATTCTTGCATTTCGGATGGAGCGAGTCTATATGGTGCACGTGCTACGGGCGCGGCTCCCGGAATAAGATCGATTTGGAATTCAACTGGTCGATGAGGTGGAAGACCCGGAAATTCGTCGGGAAATACATCGGAATAGTCACTAACAATTGGCACATCATCGATGTGCTTCTCATCAGACTCGACTTTCTTAACGTGAGCAAGGATCGCAAAACAACCCTTACGGAGTAGTTTTCTAACTTTAATGCATGAAACGAGGTTGAGTCCGGTGCAACTCTTATCGCCATAGACGATCAAAGGTTCACCATTCTAGATAGGAATTCGGATTGCGTTAAGATCACAAAGGATGTGAGATTTCATTTTGGCTAGCCAATTCATACTGATTATTACATCGAAGCTTCCTAGTTCCATGGGTATCAAGTCAATTTCAAACTCATTACCCAAAATGTTTAACGTACACCCCCGGTAATATGTGTCGGCGCTCAATAGTTTTCCGTTGACCACTTCAATGGTATAAGTGGTATCTAGCGGAAGTGGTGGAGTATTAAAAGAATGAGTCAAAGTCTTGGATACAAAACTCTTATCGGCACCCGAATCGAATAAACAAGTAACATAAGTGTTGTTGAGGAGAAACGTACCCGTGACTAATTCATTGTCATCTCGGGCTTCCTCGGTGTTGATGTTGAAAGCCCGTCTGCGCGTGTTGGTGTTGGCTTTCTTCTTCGAACACGCATTTCTAAAATGACCCGTTTGGCCACATTCATAACAAGTACCCGATTTTGGTGCATTGGGCACCTTTTGAGCGACGGGGGCGGCACTTCTACAATCGTTGGCCACATGACCACCCCTTTGGCACCGATGGCAAAATAGATTACTACATTCACCATAGTGGTGTTTGTGGAATTTGTTGCAAAAGGGTTTATTTCCGCCATAACTTTTCTTGGCGTCGGAGGTGAAAGGCTTTTTGGTGAAGTTGTTGTTGTAGTTGTTGCTTGATTGGGGGGCTTCCCATTTTCTTTTGTTGCCGCCCGATTTATCCTCGGCCTTAGGTGCCGAAACTACGATTTCGTCAACCGTTTCGATCAATTGGCAGGCCATGTTCAAAGCTTGTTGTAGGTTAGCGGGTTTGGATGACATCACTCCTTGTTTGATGCTCTTTGGAAGACCATCCATATAGAGTTCAACCCTTTGAGATTCGGGGTTCACGAGGTTGGGACACATCAAGGATAGCTCGGCGTATCGTTGATTGTAGGCCTTGAGATCGTTTCCAACCGCCTTTAAAGTTCTTAGCTCTTGTTCGAGCTTTCGGGTTTCTTCACGAGGGAAAAATTCGACGATCATCCTTTCTCTCAAATTGGCCCAAGAGAGGGCGTGAGCTTCATCGGTACCCACCGATTATACATACGTGTTCCACCACGTGAGGGCGATATCAGCAAAGGTGTGGGTGGAATATTTGACTTTATCTTGGTCCCGACAACCGCTTATGCTAAAGACGGCCTCCGTTTGTTCGAACCATCGAGTAAGAGTAACCGGTCCCCCGGTTCCATCAAAAGTGTGAGGTTTGCACCCCATGAAGGATTTGTAGGAGCACCCTTCGTTTGAGTTACCGGCTCCATTGTTGTTGTTGTTGTGGTTGTTGTTATTGTTGGAGGAGTGATCGGCCATGGCCGCTTCCACAGCGGTGGCTATCATTCGTTGTAGAGCTTGTTCGGGAGTCTCATGGCGTGGCACACGACGAGGAGGCATTGTTCCTTCAAAACACAAGAATACCGTTGATTAGTATTCTTAATAATACTAACCATGATATGGAATAGGGATAGAGAAAAATTTTCCTTGACTCGCCTTAAATTCTTTATGTCATAATGTCGGAATGTTCATATGAGTCACCGTAATATAATCCCGGAAATTATATTACCCTAATTCATATGTGCATTCGACACTAATTCATATAGTCAAGGTGGCGCGTCAATTAAATTGAGTAATGTGAGATTAAGGTTGAATAAGAATTAGATGTGATAGACGAGTTCGAGTATAATGCACAAGTAGTCAAGTAATTCCTACTTCAAGTCTATATGCCGGTTGTAGTCTAGACTCACCAATGTACCCTATGACTCGGGGTTGACACCAATGAACTCTAAATCCCTACAACCAACGCTCTGATACCATCTGTAGCGACTCGACCAAATCATGTTTGACGGCGCCGACTACTTCGGTCCCGTTGCGTGGTCATAAATCTTTATTATGACGTTTGACCAAAATATGTCGCATTCATTTCATAAGTAAAAGGATGTTTCAAGTTTACAAATGTAGTTCAAAAGACTAGTTACATTACAAAGTTTAACGTACGAATGAAACCTATGCGACACAATTTAAAGTAGTCAAAAGACGCTCCAACTATGCATGTATACTCGACATCCAAGAAAGTATCAAAAAGAGTGCGGAAGCATGTATCAAGTAGCTTTCAAGGACCTGAGAAAACATATAGAAAACTATCAACGAAAACGTTGGTGAAATCATAGGTGTTTTAGTAAACGTTGCATTTGAACCACAAGATTTAATATAATATGATTATCTAAATCATTTGCATTCCAAAGTTTTTATTTGTTTCGCGGGCACCCAATTATCAAACTTAACTGTTTTGCACCCTTTGCGTAGTGTTAGAACATACACTAGACCCGAAATTATATTTCATCCGCTAACGGTAGCGAACCATCCGAATGAGGCTCGTCAAGCCCATGTGATCACATAATATAAGTTCACGTTTACACCCTACAAGTGTAACTAATGATAATTGAATTGAGGATTTTCGTTCAAACCCGTACGTGGAATGTTCGTTTTCGTACTTGTGTTCAAAGTGTAAAAGTATGATACGTATATGTTTCTCATCCCATAGTTAAAGCATAAAAGTTGTTTGAAAGATGGGACTATGATCTCACCTTGAGTGCACGTATGAAAAGTACTTCACAAGGTAACGTGTGCGAAGGATAGTGCTAGTCTTGACCTAAACAAATAGGTCGTATCAATAACGGTAAACACGATAGGTCAAAGATTTTCAATTAGTCCTATGACTCGTTACGACTCGATTATGTAGCATGTGAAATCAAATTGTCAAATTTCATGCAAGATACAAGTATAGAAACAAGTTAGGGAGGTTGCATAATCATTTGGTTAAGTTTGACAAAAAGTCAAACTTTGGTCGGTCAAAGTCAATGAAAAAGTCAACACGTTCGGGTCGGGTCCCGAACTATTTTTCTGAGGTTTTTATTCATATATAAACATGTTAGAACAAGTCTCATGTGAATCGGAGGTCCATAGGGTGCCAAACATTTTTCATAATTTGACCAAGGAGGTCAGAACCTGACCATGGCTTAGGCCGCGCCGCGATCCAGGATTGTCGCGCCGCGACAATACACGGGAGCTGGTACCTGGTCAGTCTCAAATGTCCAAGTCTCAATTCCAAACTCTTTCAAGCATAACTCGCAAACCGCTAATACTTAGAACTCGTATCTTATATCGTTAGAAAGGTAATTTGACAAAGAACACAACTTAATACATTTCATTATCCAAAAATGTTATTTGTAACAATCGACTTTCCAAAGTAAATGATCAATTAATGCACACATTTAATACTTAAATTTGATAAGTGCACATTTATGATTTGGGCATTTAATGCATACATACAACATGCCGTTTTGTAGGTAATCGAGCATACAATCCAACTAACTACTTAATAGCAATAATTCATGGCATTCAATGCATCAAATATTCATTTCAAGCTTATCAAACCCTAACCCAATTTCACCAAAATCACTAATCAAGTTTATGGAGTTTTCTCAAGCAACCTATACATCAAATTAAAGCTAGTGATACTAGGAATACATTTAATACATGCATTTATAACATTTAACAACATTAAAACAACCAAATCACCAAATCAAACACACCAAAGTTTATGTTCATGCTAGTTACTTCAAATAACAAAATCGAACATATAAATCATATATTCATGTTAGACTTGAGCCATAGACACTAATTAACAACTTTATAAGTTAAAAACATCAAGAACACCAAATCTAGTGATTTTAGAAAGTTACCCAAATGTAATGAGATCGGTATGGAATCGAAGAGGAAGTTGCAAGGATTCCAAATATGTAATTTGTTTAGATGGATGCTTGCTCGATTTGATTTGGATGATGAATCCTTGAAGTGGTGTTTGAGAGATTTGGTGAAAGTATTAGAGAAAAAGGAAAAAGAAAAGGAATTAATGAATGGATGAGAGTGAAGGGTTGACTAGTTGACCTAGTCACCTCTTTGCTCTCTTGGCAACAATGGTCCCTCTAGTTCGGTTGCGGGTGCGTGAATTACCTAAACGAGATATTTTTAAAACGCGTATTAACGAGGGATGTCATAATCATATAACGGAATTTAAATAGTTAAACGGAAAGTAAACGAAAAAAGGCGGAATGTTACAATATAGCACATAATAACTTTGCTACTCGGCAGCTATGAAGGCAATTTTAGTTAATACGCAAGTTGTTCAGCAAAAGAAATAAAGACACGTAATTCATAAGTCCAGAAACAAGTTATGCATTCAGGTTTTACTAAGAAGACTTCCTATCCTTGATCTTGTGGAAAGTAACCGTTATGACCATTGGCTAGGCAGCATGTTGTAATGTCATCAAAAGGACGATGATTTCATAATGTCCAACAGCCCCGTAATAATCTAAAAACCTTGTTTCTCACCGCAATTACTGAATCCGTCATTTGTAGGAAGGTTTTATTTAAAAGTTGTAATCCGATGTTTCTTTTCTCACTTTGGTAAGAATCGAACATCACTAAGCCGTAAGTATAACATGCTTCTTTATGTTGCATGTTAGAAGCTCTTTCTAACTCACGAAATCCTATGTTGGGATATGTTGAGTCAAAATAGGTTCTTAACCCGTAGCATAAAATTGCATTTGGGTTCCCTGCATTTAACGCTTTAAAGAAAACACGGCGTAACTTACGGTCTCCCCAATGTGATATACCCCACCTATCAAAGGAAAGCTTTTTATAAACTAAGGCATTTCTGGAGAGTCTTTCAAATGTTTGACAAGTTAATTTTGCCATAACTAAATGTGCTGATGAATTCTGATCGACTCTAGACAAGATTTCCTCAATCATATCCTCTGGTAGGTCTTCTAAAATATTCGGTTGTCTACCCTTAACGTCCATTTTGTTTTTATACTATAAAATAGACAAGGATTAGATTCGTAAAAGATAATTACTAAATAATACAAGCAATTTTTACATAGAACATAAAAGGACAAGCACACTACAATACATATAATACACAACATGATTACAACCCTCTAATCCGAATCACTGGTTTCTTCTTCTTCTTCGGACTTGGTTTGTTTTCCTAATTTTCTAGGGATATATGGTGTTCCTCTAATACGAGCCGTCATTTTTCACAATGGTTTAGAAAAACCTAGTGGTTTAGAGGTTCCCAGGTTATTGTTACAATTTAGGAAATACGAACGTTGCCGATACATATAAAGTTCATCGGGGTTGGAATCAGGTTTCTCTATTTTTACATCTTTTCCCTAATTATTTTCTTTTGCTTTATTAAATTGGGTCGAGGTAATTTCTATAACATCATCAGAATCCTCATCAGGATCAGATTCATCGGAAAATTGGTAATCTTCCCAATATTTTGCTTCCTCGGCGAAAACACCATTGATCATTATTGACTTTGGTTCGTTGATTGAGGATTTTATTTTATTTAATCGATTTACAGTAGGTATCAATATTTCTTCCTCCGAAACCTCTTCTTCTTCTTCCGGTTCCTCCTCTTCCGGTTCCTCTTCTTCCGGTTCCTCCTCTTCCGGTTCCTCCTCTTCCGGTTCTTCTTCGGGAATGTGTGAATCTTCCCAAATTATATTCGACTCTTCATTATTATTAGGTGAGTCGATGGGATTTGTACTAGTGGTAGACATCTATCACACAATATCAAACACATTAAGAGGTTAATATATCACATAATATTTACATGTTAATAATATATAGTTTCCAACAAAAGTGTTAAGCAATCATTTTTAAAGAAAACACGGTCGAAGTCCAGACTCACTAATGTACCCTAACAAACTCGATAAGACACACTAATGCAAATTTCTGGTTCTCTAAGACCAACGCTCGGATACTAACTGAAATATCCCGTTCATATTGATTATAAACGTTCCATATTAATTGATTTCGTCGCGAGGTTTTGACCTCTATATGAGATGTTTTTCAAAGACTGCATTCATTTTTAAAACAAACATAACCTTTATTTTATCGATAAAGGTTTAAAAAGCATTACGTAGATTATCAAATAATGATAATCTAAAATATACCGTTTACACACGACCATTACATAATGGTTTACAATAAGAATATATTACATCAAAAATAAGTTTCTTGAGTGCAGTTTTTACATAATATCATACAAGCATGGACTCCAAATCTTGTCCTTATTTTAGTATGCAATAGCGGAAGCTCTTAATAATCACCTGAGAATAAACATGCTTAAAATGTCAACAAAAATGTTGGTGAGTTATAGGTTTAACCTATATATTATCAAATTATAATAATAGACCACAAGATTTCATATTTCAATATACATCCCATACATAGAGATAAAAATCATTCATATGGTGAACACCTGGTAACCGACATTAATAAGATACATATAAGAATATCCCCATCATTCCGGGACATCCATCGGACATGATATAAAAACTTGAAGTACTAAAGCATCCACTACAACGGATGGGGTTTGTTGAGCCCAATAGATCTATCTTTAGGATTCGCGTCAATTAGTAGACTGGTTTACTAATTCTTAGGTTTCCAAGTAAAAAGGGGCATATTCGGCTTCGATCGTTCAACCATAGAAAGTAGTTTCATGTACTTGTGTCTATTTTGTAAAACATTTAAAAAGCTGCATGTATTCTCATCCCAAAAATATTAGATTTTAAAAGTGGGACTATAACTCACTTTCACAGATTTATTTCGTCGGGAAGTAAGACTTGGCCACTGGTCGATTCACGAACCTATAACAAATATGTACATATATATCAAAGTATGTTCAAAATATATTTACAAAATTTTTAATACGTTTTACTATTTTAAGTTT
Organism: Rutidosis leptorrhynchoides; assembly: GCF_046630445.1. NCBI lineage: Eukaryota > Viridiplantae > Streptophyta > Magnoliopsida > Asterales > Asteraceae > Rutidosis > Rutidosis leptorrhynchoides. The sequence continues at coordinate 420,575,042 of NC_092335.1, read as the reverse complement.
ATTAAGTTAGCTGTCCTTGTTAGTAACCTACAACTAGTTGTCCACAGTTAGATGTACAGAAATAAAGCAATATATAATATCTCGAATCAATCCACGACCTCGTGTATACAAGCCTCAGGCTAGATCACAACTCAAAGTATATAATATTTTGGAATCAACCTCAACCCTGTATAGCTAACTCCAACATTACTGCATATAGAGTGTCTATGGTTGTTCTGAAATATATATATATAGATGGGTCGATATGATATGTCAAAACATTGTATTCGTGTCTATGGTATCCCAAGATTACATAATATATTAGAATACATGTATAATACAATATAAGTTAGCTAGGATATGATTTGTATAGAATTGTTACAATATTTCCCGTAGCTACAACAATAAAAAAATATCCAATCTTGTTTTACCCATAACTTCTTCGTTTTAAATCCGTTTTGAGTGAATCAAATTGCTATAGTTTCATATTGAACTATATTTTATGAATCTAAACAGAAAAAGTATAGGTTTATAGTCAGAAATATAAGTTACAAGTCATTTTTGTAAGAGGTAGTCATTTCAGTTGAAAGAACGACGTCTTGATGAACAATTTGAAAAACATACTTCCACTTTGAGTTTAACCATGATTTATGGATATAGTTTCATGTTCATAAGAAAAATCATTTTCCCAGAAAAACAACTTTTAATTCAAAGTTTATCATAGTTTTTAATTATCAAACCCAAAACAGCCCGCGGTGTTACTACGACGGCGTATGTCCGGTTTTACAGTGTTTTTCGTGTTTCCAGGTTTTAAATCATTAAGTTAGCATATCATATAGATATAGAACATGTGTTTAGTTGATTTTAAAAGTCAAGTTAGAAGGATTAACTTTTATTTGCGAACAAGTTTAGAATTAACTAAACTATGTTCTAGTGATTACAAGTTTAAATCTTCGAATAAGATAGTTTTATATATATGAATTGAATGATGTTATGAACATCATTAATACGTCAGGTTTTGTGGATAAACCTACTGGAAATGAGAAAAATATATCTAGCTTCAAAGGATCCTTGGATGGCTTGAAAGTTCTTGAAGCAGAATCATGACACGAAAACAAGTTCAAGTAAGATTTCCACTCGAAATAAGATTGTTAAAGTTATAGAAATTGAATCAAAGTTTGAATATGAGTATTACCTTGTATTAGAAAGATATCTTACTATAAATAAGAAAGATTTCTTTAGGTTGGATGATCACTTTACAAGATTGGAAGTAAGCTAGCAAACTTGGAAGTATTCTTGATTTTATGAAACTAGAACTTATAGAATTTATGAAGAACACTTAGAACTTGAAGATAGAACTTGAGAGAGATCAATTAGATGAAGAAAATTGAAGAATGAAAGTGTTTGTAGGTGTTTTTGGTCATTGGTATATGGATTAGATATAAAGGATGTGTAATTTTGTTTACTTGTAAATAAGTCATGAATGATTACTAATATTTTTGTAATTTTATGAGATATTTCATGCTAGTTGCCAAATGATAGTTCCCACATGTGTTAGGTGACTCACATGGGCTGCTAAGAGCTTATCATTGGAGTGTATATACCAATAGTACATACATCTAAAAGCTGTGTATTGTACGAGTACGAATACGGGTGCATACGAGTCGAATTGTTGATGAAACTGAACGAGGATGTAATTGTAAGCATTTTTGTTAAGTAGAAGTATTTTGATAAGTGTCTTGAAGTCTTTCAAAAGTGTAAGTATACATATTAAAACACTACATGTATATACATTTTAACTGAGTCGTTAAGTCATCGTTAGTCGTTACATGTAAATGTTGTTTTGAAACCTTTAGGTTAACGATCTTGTTAAATGTTGTTAACCCATTGTTTATTATATCTAAAGAGATGTTATATTATTACATTATCATGATATTATGATATATTAATATATCTTAGTATGATATATATACAGTTAAATGTTGTTACAACGATAATCGTTACATATATGTCTCGTTTCGAAATCATTAAGTTAGTAGTCTTGTTTTTACATATGTAGTTCATTGTTAATACACTTAATGACATGTTTACTTATCATTTATCATGATTAAACATAGTGTATCAATATCTTAATATGATTCATATGTATTTTGTAAGACGTTGTTATAACGATAATCGTTATATATATCGTTTCGAGTTTCTTAATTCAATAAACTCAATTTTATGTATATAACTCATTGTTAAAATACCTAATGAGATACTTACTTATCATAATATCATGTTAACTATATATATAATCATATATATGTCATCATATAGTTTTTACAAGTTTTAACGTTCGTGAATCACCGGTTAACTTGGGTGGTCAATTGTCTATATGAAAACTATTTCAATTAATCAAGTCTTAACAAGTTTGATTGCTTAACATGTTGGAAACACTTAATCATGTAAATAACAATTTTATTTAATATATATAAACATGGAAAAGTTCGGGTCACTACACCATATATACCAAGGAGTACCAACAACAATGAACGATGAAGTATTAATTCATAACTTCATTGAAGAAATATTCTGCGAAGAATATGTGGTTTCTAAAAGTTTTAGAGATTATTTATTCTAGCTCAAACCGAAAATCAAATGAGTTTAATATCATATTGACTCATTAAATCCATAATTACCTCTGAAGAAAATATATATGTATATATATTTTCATAAAGATTGTAATTAAAAATTCTTTCGTACAAACTGTTAATGGTGAAAATAATTTAACGGGTAGGTAATACCCGAGGAATATTTAGATTTCACATTAATAAGTACACTGTACATTCTTTCAAATCTAATTCAACAGTCATTTACTATCCTATTTACTATCATATTCAGCCCAAAAATATATATTACAAAAGCATTTAAAAAGGGAGCAAATGAAACTCACAATACTATATTTCGTAGTAATAATATGCATACGACACTGAACAAGTGCAAGGTTGGCCTCGGATTTACGAACCTATATCATTCATATATATATTAAAACATATATTTGTAATCGAACAAATATATATGTTATTATTAATGATATAAATTTTATATTATGTATTTCTTTATTTAATTGAATATATTCATTTCATATATACCGAATAGATATTAATATAGTTAAGTTAAATAAATTTTTATATGAAGATCATTTGTTTGAGAAATTAATAAATATGATAATACTAGTATTAATAATAATATTGATACTATACACTAATAATGATAAAGTGATAATAATAATGTAAATAAAAATTATGATATTAATAATGATAATAATACTAACTCGTATTAAATATATATATATATATATATATATATATATATATATATATATATATATATATATATATATATATATATATATATATATATATATATATATATATATATATATATATATATATCATTTCTTGGTTAAAATTTATTAATTATAATAATACTTAAATAATATTAGTAATGATAAAAATAATCATATTCATAAAACTAACAATAAAGATACTAATGATAAAAATAATGATAATTCCAATAATAACACTAATGATAGTTAAAAAAAATGATAATTTTAATATTCATGATAATAATAATACTTATACCCATAATGATATTAATGTTAATGGTAACGATAATACCTATCTTTAATAATAATATTGATGTGATAATAATATCAATATTAATAATAATATTAATAAGAGTAATAATAATAATAAATAGAAATGCTACCTTAAAAGAAAATGGCTTAAAAATAATGCCACAGCCCATGCTCGAACCCGCAACCTCTTGTTCACACAACAATCTCAGAAACCATTCCTCCATTCAAAATTTTCTGGTTTAATTACCGACTTAAAACTTCATAACCTATATCTATCTGTTTGTATTTCTTTCTCTTCTTCTACAATTAACATCACTTCGTCCTACTGTTTCGTTATCAACACCAATACTTATCGATATCATCATTTTTAATTATGTGATATCAGTATCTTACTATCCTAATAACCATCGAATCCTCACTATATATCATCATCTAGCTTCAATCGATTATCACCATTAACATCTATCGTATTGTTCTCATCATCATCATGGTGTCTTTACAGCAAAAAAAATGATATAAAACGATTAAGATAGTAATGGATCGTGTCATTGGACCCGATTACTTTACCCCCTTGATTTAGTTATTTAGCACCTTTCCATTATTGTATTAATATCACTAATGAATATTTGGCAAGTGGGAAAAACATGTCGGCCATATGCTATGATGTATGTTGAAATTGGATCCAAGAAGAAAAGTCCCATCGTGACCCCTCCACACTTCTTTTAATATCCTATAATGATTCAAGGTTTAAGTGGACTAGTATGAGAAACGAGTATATAACAGCAGCGAAAAATAGACGTATAGCAGTAACAGGTGTACATTTAAATGGGCTTTGCAAGGTTAATTTGGTTCTAACATGAAAGAAAAAAAATATAGAAGCTTACGGCAGTAGCAACCAGAAGTAAATAGAAATATTACTTGTTCGAGCAGAAAACAGAAAAACAAAGGCTGGAACAGGAACTCCATAGCAGCAGTTTGAGATGGTTTGAAAGGTGGTGATCATCGGTGGGTTGATTGAGCAAGTGGTGGTGGTTCGAATTTATAAACAGAAATGGTAGTAGTGGTTCTCGGTTTTAAGGATTAGGAGGGAGAGAAAGGAAGGAAGGTGGTTTATGGTGGTCATGGTGTAAGTGGCGGTGGTGGTGATTTAAAATGGCAGAAGATGATGGTGGATCTTGGTGTTATTATGCTTATGGTGGCCATGGTTGGTTTTGAGTTCATGATTGAAACTGTAATGGAAAAGGTTGCAAGAGTAAGAGGTAATCTAGTTTTTGTGATCCAGGAGGAATTGTGTGCATATAAACTAAAGAGTAAACTAATGGTCACAGAAAACAAAAACAGTATTATCATTTTAGTAATACTAGCATAATGGCAAGTGGTGATGGTGGGTCGTTCAAATAAGGAAAGAAACAAATGGTTTAGTCATAAACGTACAATTATAATTAAGTGGGATGAAACACAAAAGCAAATAGTGTCAATCACAATAGTAATATAATTCTTAATTTACGGATGGAATCATATGAATTAGTTATTTCTGAAATGTATATACATACACACACACACCCCACACACACACACATACACACACACACACACACACATATATATATATATATATATATATATATATATATATATATATATATATATATATATATATATATATATATATATATATATATATTACAATATGAATTCCAAAACAAGATATAAAGTAGCATGTATGTGTCAACTTTCCAAATTGTGGGTTCCCTGAATTTGTTTTGGCGAGCATTGTAGCAAAACAATGGACCGGTTTTTCTTTTAATCAATTATGCATAGATGTAACAGGTAGAAAGTGTAGTGAGTTTTTGGTTTCTAATCAAGCACGTAAGCATATATATATATATATATATATATATATATATATATATATATATATATATATATATATATATATATATATATATATATATATATATATATATGTGATATAATCAGTAAGTGGGATAAAATCAATCAAACACAGTATTTGTTGAATATTTTCATATATCTACAAAACTTATATAGTAATATATATATTAAATGAAGAAAAGAAAAATGTATACAACTTTATAGTTTCTTATATTTGATATCATCTATTAATTCCATTGATAAACATATTGAAACAAATACGTCCATGTAAAGTATAATACGTTTAATACTTTGTTAACATTCTCAAGTTATAATATATATACATATATATATAATCATATCCATTTATATAATGGTTCATGAATCGTCAAAATTTGGTCGAGGTTAAATGAATGTATGAACATAGTTTAAAATTTTTGAGATTCAACTTAACAAACTTTGCTTATCGTGTCAGAATCATATAAAGATAAAGTTTAAATTTGGTTGGAAATTTCCGGGTCGTCACAGTACCTACTCGTTAAAGAAATTTCGTCCCCGAAATTTGATCGAGGTCATCATGGATAAAAATAAGAATGTTTTCATGACGAATATGAGTTGATAAATAGAATTTATCATCATTGAGTAATATGGATAAAACAATTTGTTTATGTGAAGAGTACGAGTGAAGCTATCACAAAAGAGTGAAGTGAGTTGTAACGACCCGGATTTTTCCGCTAATATATAGAAGATTAATATTTACATAATTAATGTTTCCAACATGTTAAGCAATCAAACTTGTTAAGACTTGATTATTTGAAATGTGTTTCATATAGACAATTGACCACCCAAGTTGACCGACGATTCACGAACGTTAAAATTTGTAAAAACAATATAAGGATATATATATATGAATATATATATATATATATATATATATATATATATATATATATATATATATATATATATATATATATATATATATATATATATATATATATATATATATAACATGATATTATGATATTTAAGTATCTCACTAGGTATATTAACAATGAGTTATATACATAAAAATGAGATTACTACGTTAAGAAACACGAAACGACATATGTAACGATTATCGTTGCAACGACATTTTAATGTATATATATCATATTAAGATATATTCATACATCATAATATCATGATACTGTAATAATTTAACATCTCATTAGATATAATAAACAATGGGTTAACAACATTAAATAAGATCGTTAACTTAAAGCTTTCAAAACAACACTTACATGTAACGACTAACGATGACTTAACGACTCCGTTAAATGTATATACATGTAGTGTTTTAATATGTATTCATACACTTTTGAAAGACTTTAAGACACTTATCAAAGTACTTCTACTTATCAAAAATACTTACAATTACATCCTCATTCGTTTTCATCAACAATTCTACTCGTATGCACCTGTATTGGTACTCGTACAATACTCAGCTTCTAGATGTATTTACTATTGTTATATACCAATAATAAACACCACTTGATCAGCCATAATTGACTACTAAAAGATGATTTAACATGTGGGGTTTTAATTTTAACTTATACCTTGAATTATTATGCTAAATTACAAACTAAAATCTCTTTATAACTAACCTAAAATTCACGAGCTAGTTCACCACTTCTATATCATTTCCATTTCAATTTTCACTTTCTAATATCTCACTAATATCCCACTCTTTCAAGAACATATGAACCTTCATTATCTTCATTATAATGTACTTCAAAAACTAAGTTAGAATCATCAAAAGAAAATCTTTCAAGAACACTCCAAGAATCCTTTCAAGATTACTTTCAATCCTTCAAATCCATTTCAAGTAATCATCCAACATCAAGAAATCTTCATCTATATCAGTAGGTGTTCATCCTAAATCAAGGTAATAACTATGTTAAGCTTTGATTAAAATCTATACTCATAACTATCTTAAATCAAGATAGATTTCTTACTTGAAACTTTTGTTGATTCCATGATTCTACTTCAAGAATTTCAAGCCATCAAAGCTACCTTTGAGCTAAAGATTATTTACTATCTTTTCCAGTAGCTTTACCCTAGTAAGTTGAGGTAATAGCTTTATTCAAAATCTCGTTCGATTCATATTCATATAGCTATCTTATTTTGAGTTATAACTAATAACAACAAGAACATAGTTTAGATTATTTCTAAACTTGTTTGCAAATAAACTTAATCCTTCTAACTTGACTTTTAAAACACTTCAACACGTGTATTATGACAGTATGTCAAGCTAAAATAAGGATATAAAACTTGTAAACACGAAGAACACCTTAAAATCGAATATACGCCGTCTTAGTCGAACGGGGGCTGTTTTGGGTTTAATTTTAAAAACCTATCTTAAACTTTGAATTAAAAGATTTTATTTAGTGAAAAATCTTATTTTATATGGATATGAAATATATCCAAAATCCATGGTTAAACTCTAAGTGGAAGTATGTTTTTCAAAAGTGTCATCAAGATGTCGTTCTTACGATGGATATGACTATCTTCTCTTATTTGACACCTAAGCTGTATTTTCATCTATAAACCTATACTTTTTATGTTAAGATTAATAATGTTGAGTTCGATACGAAACCATGGCAACTCGAATTACTCAAAACGGATTTGTAACGAAGAAATTATGGGTAAAAACAAAAATGGATATTTTTCTTAATTTTTAGCTACGGACATGATTTATAAAAATGGATGCTAAACTTATCCTAGCTAACTTACCTTGTATCCTACATGTATTTATACATGTCTTGTTCCCGAACTTATGAAAATATAATTTATAATAGTCGTGATTAAGTTTTACGACAATATATTATAGTCTTAATAAAGATCGTAAGGTACCATATATATATATATATATATATATATGACTTAATCACAGTGGATTCGTATACAAAGTTTTGACATATCATTTTGACTTCTTCTATATATATTATTGGAACGAACTATTAGACACCATTGGCAGTAATCTCGAGTTAGCTGTGGGTCGAAGTGGATTCCAAAATATTATATACTTTGAGTTGTGATCGAGCCTGAGACATGTATACAATGGGTCGCGGATTGCTTCAGACAATATACATATTATGTGTCTTATTATATTAAGACAATATATTATAGTGTTAGTGAATTCTAACACAATATAAGCATTTATATTTATATATATATTTATACTGTTGGACTATTGGACTACGAATGTTGGACTACTAACAATGGACAATTAAAATTATCACAAGTATCATAAGTATGGAATATTAATTATATATATATATATATATATATCTTGACACAAGAATATTATTATTAGGTTCGTGAATTTGTCAAAAGGCCAAGTCTTATCACCATCTATTCGGAAATTATCACAAGTGAGTTATAGTCCTATTTTTACTATCTAAATTATTTTGGGATCAGAATACATGCAAAATTTATAAATGTTTTACAAAATAAGCACAAGTTCATGGAACTACATTCTACGATTGATTTGTTATACCGAATATCTGTACTTATTATTATTATGCTTGGTAACCTAAGAATTAGTGAAAAACACTAATTGACGTGAATCCTAAAGGTAGATCTACGGGCACCAACCACCCCCATTTTTGAATAGTGGAAATGCTTTAGTACTTCAAAGGGTTCTTGTCATACATTTGAATAGTGGAATGTATGATGCCAGATATCTTAAGCGCTCTGTGTTAAGGTCGGTTACCAGGCGACTCATCGTATGAATGATTTTTGCAGTTGTAATGATCCTGCGCATTTAATTAAATGAAATCTTGTGGCTTATTAAATGTTATGATTATTATATAGAAATTAAACCTATGACTCACCAACATTTTTGTTGACATTTTAAGCATGTTTATTCTCAGGTGAATATTAAAAACGCTTCCGCTGTTGTATGCCAACCCGGTCAAGATTTGGAGTTGGCATAATTGTTTATATTGTTTAAACTTGCATTCGGAGTATTTGTTGTAATAGATTTGATCATATTGTAATGGGTTGTGTAAAAACTTATTTATTTGAGGAGATTGTCTTTGATAGACAATCTAAATTATGTCATTAAGACCTTTATTCAATAATAAAGGTTATGGTTGTTTTTAAAAACGAATGCAAGATTTGAAAAACGTCTCATATAGAGGTCAAAACCTCGCAAAGAAACCAATTAATATGAAACGTTTATAATTAATATAAATGGGGCATTTCAGTTGGTATCCGAGCGTTGGTCTTAGAGAATCAAAAAATTTTTCATTAGTGTTTCTAACTGATTTTTGATGCATTAGTGAGTCTGGACTTCGACCGTAATTATTTTAAAAATGATTGCTTAATATAATTGTTGGAAACATAAGATTATTAACATATAAATATTATAAGATATATCATTCTTTTAATGTGCCTACTATTATGTGATAGATGACTTCATCCGATCATATAAGCATCTCTAGTGATTCAGATTTCATTTACTTATCAAGTGATTCGGAGGCTGAGTCAAAGCATACGACTTATGAACCAACGGAAAAGTTAACTTTTGGTGCTACCATTAAAGTGGAAAATTGTTGGGAAAATTGGAAAGATTCACAATTGCCAGTAGAGGTTCTAGAAGAGGATCCAGAAGAAGATCCCGAAGAGGAACCCGAAGAAGAGGATCCTGAAGAAGTTGTGGAAATTACCGAACCACAACGTGACTTGGGAAAATCTTTGGCTGTTATACCCGATCCCAAACCCGATGAACCTATTATGACCCAAAATGTTTGTGATCATCCACCTGAACCACCTAAGAGACCAGTTTATAAAATGACCGCTCGTATAACGACTGTTGGTTTTGCTCCCAAACAATTAGCCGAAAGAACCAATTGGGAGGAATTGGAAAAAGATCTATCCAAACGAAAATCCAAACGTTTGGTCGAGAAAGAAACAACGTAAACATCTAAGAAATCTAGCCGTTCTTGAACCATCGGCAGCTATCCTATATTCCATGCATTGTGAAATATGTATTATATTGTGTGTTTAAGTTTGTAAGAAAATCCGCAATGTAATTTTCCTTATGATTGTATAATAATAAGAATAAGCATGGAAGGTTTATTATTATTATTATTACAACTTATTATTACGTAGTAACGTAATAACTTACCATAGTTTTTCATATTAGAATTTTAGTAGTTAATTTGTGTGTTAGCTGCTAAGTATGAACATTATTACAGTTATAAAGCGCTAATATGAAGAAAAGGCTTTTATAATAATAAATTCATATTAAGCTACGAAATACTTTTTGGCTACTTCTAAAAATTCTATATGATTAACTCATTTGGCTATTTTTGAAGGAAATGGCTCCTCCAGCTACTAGACAACAACAATTGAACACAGAAGAACTTCAATCTTTCGCTGCAAACGTGGCCGCAGTGGTGAATGCAATGAACAACAATAACCAATCGGGTTCCAGCAGTGGAGGAAACAATGGCAACCAGATAGGATGTTCCTACAAAGATTTTATGGCCTGCAAACCCAATGAGTTTGAAGGAACCGAAGGACCTGTTGGACTAAAGCGGAGGACAGAAAAGTTTGAAGCTGTGTTCGCAATCAGCAACTGCGCAGAAGAGGATAAAGTTAAGTATGCCGCACATACTTTCAGGGGTACTGCTTTGACATGGTGGAATACCTACATGGATTACGTATGACAGAATACCGCCTACGCACTTCCATGGTCCGCTTTCAAGCACATGATGACGGAAGAGTACCGTCCCAGAACCGAAATCAACAAGCTCAAGGCAGAGCTTAAAGCACTGACAACCCAAGGGTTAGATGTCACTACCTACGAGTGACGTTTCAATGAACTGGCTTTAATGTGTCCTGGAGCATTTGAGGACGAAGAAGCAAAAATTGAAGCATTCATAAAAGGGTTGCCGGAACCAATCCAAGAGCATGTAGGTGCTAACGACCCTGCAACAATGCAGAAAGCGAGCCGTATAGCCCACAAATTGATAGGCCATGTAATGACCCGCACTTTTTCGATCGTTCTATAATTATAAGATTAATATTTACATAAATTAAACCTTACCAACATGATAAGCGATCCAAATTGTTGAGACTTATGTTTTTGAAATGAGTTTTACACAACGTTTGACCGTCTAGTTTGACCGATGATATCACGAACTATATAACATATGATAATTATACGTTTGTGTATATATATGTATATATACATATTTAACATGATCTAAGGATGTTTTAATATCTCATTTTGTATTAATAACAATAAGTTATAAGTATATTTTGAAACTACTAACTTAAGTTTTCAAAACGATAACCATACGTAACGTTATTTGACATAAATACTTATAACATATAATGTTTATACATATATCGTATATGTAATGTATTTAATCACTTTTAAAGACTTAAATACATAAAACAATATAAGTATATTCACAAAAGATAGCTATATTTGAATTCTCATTCCATTTTTCACAAGATTTTCTATACGTATATCTAGAGTATATGTACTCGTATCATACCTATCTTCTATACGTATTTACTATTGGTATATACACATCAAATCACCACCAACCAGCCCTTGTTCATGCCTTATGTATAAGGTAACTCTCTTGTTCATGCCTTATGTATAAGGTAACTACTTTTGATGTTTAGTATGACTAATTACATAAAAATACAACATGAAATTTTGTCCATGTTTTTCCATTAATCATGTTTTTATGGCCTTAAATACATCTTCCATTTTCAAATTTTATTACCTCATTTCTTTAACCAAAAACACACTCTTAAAAAACTCCATAACCATTCAGCTAGTATCCATGAAGATCTAGCCATAAAAACATCACTTAAACACCATAAGAAAAACCTTACAAAAACACTTCAAGAATCCTTTCAAGAACACAAGTTTACTTCCAATCTTTCATCCAACTCCATCACTCTTTTGGTTCTAGATTTTTACTTCTCTTTTACAGCAATCTTGTCCAAGTAACTTGAGGTAGTAACTTTGTTCATAACCTTATTCGATTCATATATATATAGCTATCTTATTTTGTGGTATAAAATTCTAACAACAAGAACATAGTTTGAATGTTTTCAAACTTGTTTGCAAACTAAATAGATCCTTCTAACTTAACTTTTAAAATACTTCAAGACCTGTAATATAACTTAAATATATGCTAATTTAACAAGGTATAACTTGGTTTTTCAAAGAACATCTTAAAAACTGTTTTTACGACGTCGGAGTGCAACCGGGGGCTGTTTTGGGTTGGATAATTAAAAACCATCTTAAACTTTGAATTGGAGGTTTATTTTCTGGAAAAATGATTTTTACTATGAATATGATAACACATAAAAATTTCATGATTTAACTCAAAGTATAAGTATTTTTAGAAAAATAATCATTTAAGGTTGTTTACATGATGGAAAATGATTAACTTCATAAGTTTCACTAAAGTTTGACCTATGACCTGTGATTTTGAATACAAACTAAGGTATTTACAGTTCATAGTCTTAAATAGGGACTCGATCCAAGGAAGTGGCAAGTTGAACCAACGAAAACGGAGTTGTAACGAAGAAACTACGACCAAAACAAAATCGGATATCCAAGACTAGTTTAGCTACGAAAATAATTGGAGAAAATTAAATAAATCACATCTTTTTAAAATAACATGATATTTTATATATATGTACTCATAATTTAATTTTATATGGTTCAGGATCACCCGTAAACAATACGAGAAGATTAATCATAAGATCCCATGATTGTACGCAACACGTCATTTGACAACACCGGTACTTTATGTACGCAACACGTCATTTGACAACACCGGTACCGTGGGTCAAGATTAATCTCGACCAATACATATACGATGGGGGTTTTATTTATTTCATTGGGGGTTTATTAAACACCTAAAAATGAACCATTAAAATTGAATTACTAACATCGAACTGCTAACTACGGACTAAGAAATTATTAAAAGTATTAAAAGTATAATAAGTATATATATGTGACGATTGTTTTAAAAAGAAAAGGTATTGATATATTATATATGGATAGGTTCGTGATATCAATCGGAGACCAAGTCGAAATTACATATCTTCAAGACAAAAGTGAGTATATAGTCCCACTTTTAAACTCTAAATATTTCGGGATGAGAATACATGTATTTTATGTTTTACGTTATGGACACAAGTAACTGAAAAATATATTCTACGTTGAGTTGTACCACTGGCATACTTCCCTGTAGCTTGGTAACTATTATTTACAGCGGTATTGTAAACGCGAATCCTGTTGATAGATCTATCGGGCCTGACAACCCCAACCGGACTGGACGACCAGTATTCAACGGTTGCACAGTACTTCGTTTCATGACTACACTTGGTACGGTGTAGTAAGATTTCATAATAAAGGGAATATGCGACGTGATTAAATGTTAAGTATGGTTATCAAGTGCTCAACCACTTAGAATATTTTTATTAAAATGTTTACATATGAAATCTTGTGGTCTATATTTATACCGCTGCCGGCATTAAACCTATATCTCACCAACTTTATGTTGATGTTTTAAACATGTCTATTCTCAGGTGATAACTAAAAGCTTCCGCTGCAACATGTTGAATTTAAGCAAGATCTTGAGTATGCATATTTGTGTCAAAAATAAAACTGCATATCCGAGGAATTGTAATGTAAAATATGCTAGAAATCGTATTGTTATCATCACGTGTAAAGTTTGTAAGTCTAAGATTATCACTAAACGATAATCATCTTTATATTGTCTAATGCTTGTATTAAAATAAGAGTTATGGTTTGTAATGTAAAATAAATGCAGTTGTTCTTTTAAAAATGTCGCATATAGAGGTCAATACCTCGCAATGAAATCATACGTTATCTAACTCGTTCTTATGGTTAAGGACGGGTTATGACATGTGATATCAGAGCGGTGGTCTTAGCGAACCAGGTTTGCATTAGTGTGTCTAACCGAGAAGTCGTTAGGATACATTAGTAAGTCTGGACTTTGACCGGGTCTGATTTTTAAAAACCATTGCTTATCATTGTTGGTTAAAATTTATATGTAAATATTATGTAGTACTAATGGGTTAGTTGTTGTGTGATAGATGTCGGGCTCAAAACTTATTATCACATTCAGCGACTCCGAATCAGAATCTTCAGATGGTGTTTCAGTCATTAACCTATCCGATGACGAAAATAATATCTTTGGGGAAGACTCACAAATTCCGGATGAACCAACTATAAAGAACCCGGAAAGTGAACCCGAGGAGGAAAGTGAACCCGAGGAAGAAATACAGGAAATTACAAAAGACAAGTTCGAACTAGGAAAGAAACGAAAGGCTAATGAATTAGAAAATTCAAATCCCGAGTTTAGTAAGGATAATGTGGCACCAACTCCACTAGACACTACCACCCCTATTCCTACTATTCCTATTCGTTCTATCCCGGCATCCAGTTCTTCAGTCCCACAGCCAAAATATAGGCAGACAGCTAGGATAAGCGTTAGGCGATTCATTGAACCTAAACGTCTTAGAAAATAGACCAAACGATGCGCTGCCGTATTAAACCATGGGATCATATAATGTTTTGTATAATATTATTAGTGTGGTTTACTTAATGTTCGATGTAAGATAAGCATATGTAAAATAGTGAAGTGTGAAATGCAATAATTTTCCATGGTTAAGTATTATTTAGATGGTAGTAATTGATTCTGTACTAAGCTATTAAGTATGGACATTAACGGGTAGGTACTACCCTAGATATAATTATAAAACGCTAATAAGAAGAAAAGGCTTTTATAATAATACCTGGTTCATATTATTAATAAGCTATAATGTACTGTAAATATACACTACATCTATAATATTCCATGTGAATAATTATTTTCTTTTCATTCTTATAGAAGAATATGGCGCGATTGAACCGAATGACGGAACAAGAAATCCAGGAACTCATCAATCAGCGAGTGAACGACAGAATGTTATGGGTCGAGGCTGCAAGAGGTGCTGCAGTTAACCCAAATCCTCGTGTGGGGTGCACTTACAAGACTTTTCAAGCTTGCAAGCCCTCATCATTCAGTGGAACAGAAGGACCGATCGGTTTAACCCGGTGGATAGAAAAGATGGAGACTGTGTTTAAAATCAGTGGTTGTGTTGAAAAGGACATGACCAAGTATGCATCGTGCACTTTACAAGATAGTGCACTCACGTGGTGGAAAAATTATGTGAAGGCTATAGGAGGAGATGTAGCTTATGATACTCCATGGGAAGAATTCAAAATAATGTTAATCAATGAGTATTGTCCAAGGAACGAGGTTAGGAAGTTGGAAGATGAATTACGAAGCCTGAAGGTTGTTGGTACTGAAATCACCAACTACAATCAGCGATTCATGGAATTAGTTTTGCTATGTCCTGAATTGGTTCCAACCGAAGAACGGAAGATTGAAATGTACAAAGATGGTTTGCCCAAAAAGGTCAAGGCAAATGTTACAGCATCGAAACCTAAGACAATTCATGAAGCTATAACCATGGCAAACGAGCTAATGGATCAGGTCATCATGGATAAGAAAGTATCCAATACTGATGTGAAGGTATCAGGTAACAAAAGAAAGTGGAATGGAAATTATGATCGAGGTAACCAACAATAATCTTTTAAGAAACAAGAAATCACGCAAGGTGCGGGTAGTGGTTTAAGCTTTGGTTATAAAGGACAAAATCCTTTATGCAACCGATGCCACAAACATCACTCTGGTTACTGTAATGTGGTATGCAACAAATGTAATCGAAAGGGTCATCTTGCTGAAGATTGT
This sequence comes from Rutidosis leptorrhynchoides, assembly GCF_046630445.1. NCBI lineage: Eukaryota > Viridiplantae > Streptophyta > Magnoliopsida > Asterales > Asteraceae > Rutidosis > Rutidosis leptorrhynchoides. The sequence continues at coordinate 420,558,716 of NC_092335.1, read as the reverse complement.
AGGGCTCTCGTTACAAATACAAATGGTACCAAGACTCCTGCCACTAATGCAAATAGAACTGCTTTGGCTACTGTTACTTGTTATGGATGTGGGAAACAGGGTCATTATAAGAGCCAGTGCTCGAATCCAGAGAAGAATATCGGACCTGCACGAGGGAGAGCATTTGTTATTAATGCTAGAGAGGCGTGTGAAGACCCGGAGCTTGTTACGGGTACGTTTACCATTAATAACTTATCCGCATCTATTATATTTGATACTGGTGCTGATAGAAGTTACGTGTGTAGAGACTTTCACGCTAAATTGAATTGTTCATCATTACCTCTAGATGCTAAGTACATGATTGAGTTAGCTAATGGTAAACTAATTAAAGCCAATAAAATTTGCCGTGATTGTAAAATAAAGTTAGCCGGAGAAACGTTTAAAATTGACTTGATACCCGTAGAATTAGGAAGTTTTGATGTAATAATCGGTATGGACTGGATGTCCAAAGTAGGAGCTGAAGTTGTGTGTGCCAAGAAGGCAATTCGCATTCCTCGTAAGGATAAAACGGCAGTAATGATTTATGGAGAGAAGGGTAACTCAAAGCTAAAACTCATTAGTTATTTGAAAGCTCAAAAGTGCTTGAAGAAAGGGTGCTATGCTATCTTAGCACATGTTAATAAAGTCGAAAAGAAAGAAAAAGTGAAGAGCATCAATGACGTGCCTGTGGCAAGAGATTTTCCTGAAGTTTTTCCGGAAGAGTTGCCGGGATTACCTCCATTTAGATCTGTAGAATTTCAAATAGATTTAGTACCAGGAGCTGCACCAGTTGCCCGTGCTCCATATAGACTTGCACCGTCCGAGTTAAAAGAACTTCAGAGTCAGTTAAAAGAATTACTGGATCGTGGATTCATACGACCAAGCACTTCACCGTGGGGAGCTCCAATTTTATTTGTTAAGAAGAAAGATGGATCTTTTAGGATGTGTATAGATTATCGTGAATTAAATAAGTTAACTATCAAGAATCGGTATCCACTACCGAGAATTGACGACTTATTTGATCAACTCCAAGGATCATGTGTGTACTCGAAAATTGACCTAAGATCAGGCTATCATCAATTACGCGTCAAAGAAGAAGATATACCGAAAACTGCTTTTCGGACACGTTACGGTCATTACGAATTTTTGGTCATGCCGTTTGGATTGACGAATGGGCCAGCTGTATTCATGGACCTCATGAATCGAGTTTGTAGTCCATATTTAGATAAGTTTGTTATTGTTTTCATTGATGACATTCTTATCTATTCCAAGAGTGAGCAAGAGCATGAGCAGCATTTAAGGTTGATATTAGAGTTGTTGAGAAAAGAACAGCTATATGCTAAATTTTCTAAGTGTGCTTTTTGGTTGAAAGAAGTGCAATTTCTTGGCCACGTTGTTAGTAGCAAAGGAATTCAGGTTGATCCAGCAAAAATTGAAGCCATTGAAAAATGGGAGACTCCTAAGACACCAATGCAGATACGTCAATTTTTGGGTTTAGCCGGTTATTATAGAAGGTTTATTCAAGATTTTTCCCGAATAGCTAAGCCGTTGACAGCGTTAACGCAAAAAGGGAAGAAATATGAATGGACCTCTGAGCAGGAGAGTGCATTTCAATTACTGAAGAAGAAGTTAACTACGGCGCCTATTTTATCGTTACCAGAAGGGAACGATGATTTTGAAATATATTGTGACGCTTCGCGACAAGGTTTTGGTTGCGTTCTTATGCAACGGAAGAAAGTTATTGCATACGCATCCCGACAATTGAAGATTCACGAGCGAAATTATACGACGCATGATCTAGAATTGGGAGCAGTCGTGTTTGCATTGAAGATGTGGAGACACTACTTGTATGGAGTTAAATGCACTGTGTTTACTGATCATAAAAGCCTTCAACATATTTTTAATCAGAAACAGCTGAACATGAGGCAACGTAGGTGGGTCGAGTTAATAAACGACTATGATTGTGAAATTCGTTATCATCCCGGGAAAGCGAATGTGGTGGCTGACGCATTAAGCAGAAAGGAACGAGAACCAATTCGAGTACGAGCGATGAACATAAAAATTCGCATGAATCTCAACACACAAATCAAAGAAGTTCAACGAGAAGCACTTACTAAAGAAAACATAAGAAATGAAATAATGAAGAAGTACGAGAAGCAACTCGTTATACGGGAAGATGGAATTCGATATTTTGCAAATCGTATTTGGGTACCGAAGTTGGGTGGATTAAGGAAGTTGATATTGAACGAGGCACATAAGACAAGATACTCGATACATCCTGGAGTTGGAAAGATGTACCAAGATCTTAAGACACGTTATTGGTGGCCTAATTTAAAGACAGACGTTGCAACATATGTTGGGGAGTGTTTAACTTGTTCTAAGGTCAAAGCAGAACACCAGAAGCCGTCAGGGTTACTTCAACAACCGGAAATCCTAGAATGGAAATGAGATGGTATTACCATGGATTTCATCACGAAGTTACCAAAGACTGCCTGGGGATACGACACTATTTGGATGATTGTTGATCGTCTCACCAAGTCTGCACATTTCTTGCCTATAAAGGAAACGGATAGGATGGAGAAACTATTACGATTGTATATAAAGGAAATTGTTTCAAGGCATGGAATACCTATTTCCATTATATCTGATCGTGATAGTAGATTTACCTCAAAGTTCTGGCAATCACTACAGGAGGCACTAGGAACTCGTTTGGATATGAGTACCGCATATCATCCACAAACGGACGGGCAGAGTGAAAGAACAATTCAAAATCTTGAAGACATGCTCAGGGCATGTGTGATCGATTTTGGAAACGGATGGGATAAGTATCTACCATTAGCAGAATTCTCGTATAATAATAGTTATCATGCGAGCATTAAAGCTGCACCATTCGAAGCATTGTACGGAAGGAAGTGTAGATCTCCTATCTGTTGGAATGAAGTAGGAGATCGACAATTAACTGGTCCCGAGATCATACATGAAACTACTGAAAAGATAGTACAAATCAAGGAGAGATTGAAAACAGCCCGTAGTCGCCAAAAGAGCTACGCCGATGTCCGAAGGAAACCATTAGAGTTTCAGATCGGTGACATGGTTATGTTAAAGGTGTCACCATGGAAAGGTGTAATACGTTTTGGAAAAAGGGGTAAACTGAACCCAAGATATGCCCGTTCAAGATCATCGAACGCATTGGACCGGTAGCTTATCGACTCGAGTTACCGCAACAACTCGCCGGAGTACATAATACCTTTCACGTCTCAAACCTTAAGAAGTGTCTTGCAAAGGAAGATTTCACCATTCCTCTTGAAGAAATCCATGTCGACGAGAAACTACAATTCGTCGAAGAACCAATCGAAATCATGGACCGTGAAGTTAAACAGCTCAAGCAGAGCAACATACCGATCGTTAAGGTTCGTTGGAATGCTCGAAGGGGTCCCGAGTTTACTTGGGAACGAGAGGATCAGATGAAACAAAAGTATCCACACTTGTTTCTCGATCACGCAAAATAGGTACAATTTTAAAATTTCGGGACGAAATTTATTTAACGGGTAGGTACTGTAATGACCCGCACTTTTTCGATCGTTCTATAATTATAAGATTAATATTTACATAAATTAAACCTTACCAACATGATAAGCGATCCAAATTGTTGAGACTTATGTTTTTGAAATGAGTTTTACACAACGTTTGACCGTCTAGTTTGACCGATGATATCACGAACTATATAACATATGATAATTATACGTTTGTGTATATATATGTATATATACATATTTAACATGATCTAAGGATGTTTTAATATCTCATTTTGTATTAATAACAATAAGTTATAAGTATATTTTGAAACTACTAACTTAAGTTTTCAAAACGATAACCATACGTAACGTTATTTGACATAAATACTTATAACATATAATGTTTATACATATATCGTATATGTAATGTATTTAATCACTTTTAAAGACTTAAATACATAAAACAATATAAGTATATTCACAAAAGATAGCTATATTTGAATTCTCATTCCATTTTTCACAAGATTTTCTATACGTATATCTAGAGTATATGTACTCGTATCATACCTATCTTCTATACGTATTTACTATTGGTATATACACATCAAATCACCACCAACCAGCCCTTGTTCATGCCTTATGTATAAGGTAACTCTCTTGTTCATGCCTTATGTATAAGGTAACTACTTTTGATGTTTAGTATGACTAATTACATAAAAATACAACATGAAATTTTGTCCATGTTTTTCCATTAATCATGTTTTTATGGCCTTAAATACATCTTCCATTTTCAAATTTTATTACCTCATTTCTTTAACCAAAAACACACTCTTAAAAAACTCCATAACCATTCAGCTAGTATCCATGAAGATCTAGCCATAAAAACATCACTTAAACACCATAAGAAAAACCTTACAAAAACACTTCAAGAATCCTTTCAAGAACACAAGTTTACTTCCAATCTTTCATCCAACTCCATCACTCTTTTGGTTCTAGATTTTTACTTCTCTTTTACAGCAATCTTGTCCAAGTAACTTGAGGTAGTAACTTTGTTCATAACCTTATTCGATTCATATATATATAGCTATCTTATTTTGTGGTATAAAATTCTAACAACAAGAACATAGTTTGAATGTTTTCAAACTTGTTTGCAAACTAAATAGATCCTTCTAACTTAACTTTTAAAATACTTCAAGACCTGTAATATAACTTAAATATATGCTAATTTAACAAGGTATAACTTGGTTTTTCAAAGAACATCTTAAAAACTGTTTTTACGACGTCGGAGTGCAACCGGGGGCTGTTTTGGGTTGGATAATTAAAAACCATCTTAAACTTTGAATTGGAGGTTTATTTTCTGGAAAAATGATTTTTACTATGAATATGATAACACATAAAAATTTCATGATTTAACTCAAAGTATAAGTATTTTTAGAAAAATAATCATTTAAGGTTGTTTACATGATGGAAAATGATTAACTTCATAAGTTTCACTAAAGTTTGACCTATGACCTGTGATTTCGAATACAAACTAAGGTATTTACAGTTCATAGTCTTAAAGAGGGACTCGATCCAAGGAAGTGGCAAGTTGAACCAACGAAAACGGAGTTGTAACGAAGAAACTACGACCAAAACAAAATCGGATATCCAAGACTAGTTTAGCTACGAAAATAATTGGAGAAAATTAAATAAATCACATCTTTTTAAAATAACATGATATTTTATATATATGTACTCATAATTTAATTTTATATGGTTCAGGATCACCCGTAAACAATACGAGAAGATTAATCATAAGATCCCATGATTGTACGCAACACGTCATTTGACAACACCGGTACTTTATGTACGCAACACGTCATTTGACAACACCGGTACCGTGGGTCAAGATTAATCTCGACCAATACATATACGATGGGGGTTTTATTTATTTCATTGGGGGTTTATTAAACACCTAAAAATGAACCATTAAAATTGAATTACTAACATCGGACTGCTAACTACGGACTAATAAATTATTAAAAGTATTAAAAGTATAATAAGTATATATATGTGACGATTGTTTTAAAAAGAAAAGGTATTGATATATTATATATGGATAGGTTCGTGATATCAATCGGAGACCAAGTCGAAATTACATATCTTCAAGACAAAAGTGAGTATATAGTCCCACTTTTAAACTCTAAATATTTCGGGATGAGAATACATGTATGTTATGTTTTACGTTATGGACACAAGTAACTGAAAAATATATTCTACGTTGAGTTGTACCACTGGCATACTTCCCTGTAGCTTGGTAACTATTATTTACAGCGGTATTGTAAACGCGAATCCTGTTGATAGATCTATCGGGCCTGACAACCCCAACCGGACTGGACGACCAGTATTCAACGGTTGCACAGTACTTCGTTTCATGACTACACTTGGTACGGTGTAGTAAGATTTCATAATAAAGGGAATATGCGACGTGATTAAATGTTAAGTATGGTTATCAAGTGCTCAACCACTTAGAATATTTTTATTAAAATGTTTACATATGAAATCTTGTGGTCTATATTTATACCGCTGCCGGCATTAAACCTATATCTCACCAACTTTATGTTGACGTTTTAAACATGTCTATTCTCAGGTGATAACTAAAAGCTTCCGCTGCAACATGTTGAATTTAAGCAAGATCTTGAGTATGCATATTTGTGTCAAAAATAAAACTGCATATCCGAGGAATTGTAATGTAAAATATGCTAGAAATCGTATTGTTATCATCACGTGTAAAGTTTGTAAGTCTAAGATTATCGCTAAACGATAATCATCTTTATATTGTCTAAAGCTTGTATTAAAATAAGAGTTATGGTTTGTAATGTAAAATAAATGCAGTTGTTCTTTTAAAAATGTCGCATATAGAGGTCAATACCTCGCAATGAAATCATACATTATCTAACTCGTTCTTATGGTTAAGGACGGGTTATGACAGGCCAAATTACAGGAAGGATAAAGAAAGAAGCGGCCGAGGAGGCCATAATGAAATAGGGAAAAAGAAAGTGGGAGGAAAGCAGTGATCAGGGTCACCAGTACAACAACAACAACAATCAAAACAACAACTACAACAACAATCGCAACCACCCCAACAATAATAATAATCGCAACAACAACCGCAACAATAACCGTAACAACCATCCCAATAATAATAACAACAACAACAATCCCAATCACAACAATAACAACAACAAACGACTCAACAACAATAACTCTAACAACAACAACAACAACAACAACAACAACAACAACAACAACAACAACAACAACAACAACAACGACAACAAAAGGCAAAGAACTATATGCCCAGGTGTGATACGTTTCATCCGGAATGGTTTTGTAGAGAATTATGTACCAAGTGTAATAGGAATGGCCATATTGCGGCAAAGTGTGAAGTCTACGGACCAAATAGAAACAAAGGAGTAAATAATGTCGGAACAAATAATAACGGCGTTGTTTGCTATGGATGTGGAAAACCGGGCCATACCATAAACCAGTGCAGGAATGGAAATAGGCAAGGCCGTGGGAGAGCCTTCAACATTAATGGGGAGAAAGCACAGGAAGATCTGGAGCTTGTTACGGGTAAGTTTCTGATCAACCATACACCTGCTTATGTTTTATTTGATTCGGGTGCCGATAGAAGTTATATGAGTAGAGAATTTTGTGCCAAATTAAATTTCCCGTTAACGCCTTTGGATAAAAAGTGTATAGTTGAAGTAGCAGACGGTAAACTAATTAAGGTTGATAAAATTTGCCGAAATTGAAAAATTAGTTTAGTTACCGAAACGTTTGCAATTGATTTAATACCGGTGGAATTGGGAAGCTTCGACGTAATTATTGGAATGGACTGGATGTCCAAGGTGAAAGCCAAAGTTGTTTGTCATGAGAAGGTGATTCGTATTCCGAGAGAAAACGGGTTACCCTTAATGGTGTACGGAGAAAAGGGTAATGCCAAATTAAATCTTATTAGTAGTTTGAAGGCGCGCAAACTAATAAGAAAAGGTTGCTATGCCATACTAGCACACGTTAAGAAGGTTGAAAAAGAAGAAAAAAATCAATGACGTTCCTGTTGCAAGAGAATTTCCTGAGGTGTTTCCGGACGAATTACCGGGACTACCTCCACACCGATCCGTTGAATTTCAAATAGATCTTGTACCAGGAGCCTCACCAATAGCTCGTGCTCCATATAGACTTGCGCCCACTAAAATGAAAGAATTACAAAGTCAGCTACAAGAATTATAGAACGTGGTTTTATCCGACGAGTACGTCACCTTGGGGAGCTCCAATTTTATTCGTTAAAAAGAAAGATGGGTCTTTTCGCATGTGTATCGATTACCGTGAGCTGAACAAAGTAACCATCAAAAACCGATACCCTTTACCTCGAATCGACGACATATTTGATCAACTCCAAGGTTCGAGCGTATACTCCAAAATCGACTTAAGGTCGGGTTATCATCAACTGAGGGTTAAAGAAGCCGATATACCAAAATCAACCTTCAGAACTCGTTATGGCCATTACGAATTCATGGTTATGCCATTTGGTCTAACCAATGCACCCGCAGTTTTCATGGATCTCATGCACCGAGTATGTAGTCCATATTTAGATAAGTTTGTTATTGTCTTTATTGATGACATTCTTATCTATTCGAAGAATAACCAAGAACACGAACAACATTTGAGACTTGTATTAGAGTTGTTAAGAAAAGAACAACTTTATGCAAAATTCTCTAAGTGCGCTTTTTGGTTAAATGAAGTACAATTTCTTGGCCACATAGTCAGTAGTAATGGAATCAAAGTTGATCCCGCCAAGATCGAAGCCATCAAAAATTGGAAAACCCCGAAAACTCCAACGCAAATACGTCAATTTTTGGGTTTAGCCAGTTATTATAGGAGATTTATTCAAGATTTCTCCCGAGTAGCCAAACCTTTAACTGCCTTGACACACAAGGGGAAAAAGTATGAATGGACTTCCGAATAAGAGGGTGCCTTCCAATTGTTGAAAAAGAAGTTGACTACGGCACCTATTTTATCGTTACCTGACGGAATGGAAGATTTTGTTATCTACTGCGACGCATCAAGAATGGGTTTTGGGTGTGTTCTTAAGCAACGAAAGAAGGTGATTGCATATGCTTCTCGATAACTCAAAATTCATGAACAAAACTACACCACACATGATCTGGAATTGGGTTTGCATTAAAGATGTGGAGACATTATCTATATGGGGTCAAGTTTATTGTATACACCGACCAAAAAAGTCTCCAACATATTTTAAATCAAAAGCAACTAAATATGAGGCAGCGTAGGTGGGTTGAGCTGCTAAATGATTATGATTGTGAAATCCGTTACCACCCGGGGAAAGTGAATGTGGTAGCCGATGCCTTGAGTCGAAAGGAAAGAGAACCTATTTGAGTAAAAGCTATGAACATGATTATTCATACTAATCTTACTACTCGAATAAAAGAGGCACAACAGGAGGTTTTGAAGGAAGGAATTTTTGGAAAGGAAATACCCAAAGGATTAGAAAAACAGCTTAATATTCAGGAAGACGGAACCAGGTATTTAGCTGAAAGAATTTGGGTACCAAAGAATGGGGATTTGAGGAAAGTGGTACTAGATGAAGCACATAAAACCAGATATTCAATACATCCCGGAGCAGGGAAAATGTACCAAGACCTCAAGAGAAACTTTTGGTGGCCAGGAATGAAGGCCGATATAGCCACATATGTAGGAGCATGTTTGACTTGTTCTAAAGTCAAAGCTGAACATCAGAAACCATCGGGTCTACTCCAACAACCTGAAATCCCAGAATGGAAATGGGAAAACATTACCATGGATTTCATTGCTAAGTTACCGAGAACCGCAGGTGGTTATGATATGATTTGGGTAATAGTCGATCGTCTTACTAAGTCAGCACACTTTCTGCCAATAAAAGAAGAGGATGGTATAGAGAAATTAGCACGATTATACCTGAAAGAAGTTGTTTCTAGACATGGTATACCAATCTCTATTATCTCTGATCATGATAGCAGATTTACTTCCAGATTCTGGCAGGCATTACACGAAGCGTTGGGAACTCGTCTAGATTTAAGTACTGCCTATCATCCACAAACTGATGGGCAGAGTGAAAGGACAATTTAGACACTCGAAGACATGCTATGAGCATGTGTTATTGATTTTGGAAGCAGTTGGGATCGACATCTACCGTTAGCTGAGTTTTCATACAAGAACAGCTATCATTCTAGCATTGAGGTGGTACTATTCGAGGCACTTTATGGGAGGAAGTGCAGGTCTCCAATTTGTTGGAGTGATGTGGGGGAAAAATAGATTACAGGTTCGGAAATTATCCAGGAAACTACCGATAAGGTCATTCAGATTCAGCAACGATTGAAAACAGCCCGGAGTTGGCAAAAGAGCTACGCGGATGTTAGAAGGAAATCTTTAGAGTTTGAGGAGGGTGATATGGTTATGCTTAAGGTATCACCTTGGAAAGGTGTTATTCATTTTGGAAAGCGAGGGAAATTGAGCCCAAGATACATTGGGCCATTCAAGATTGAAAAACGCATTGGGCCAGTGGCCTATCAACTTGAGCTACCTCCACAATTAGAAAAGATTCACAACACCTTTCATGTTTCAAACCTGAAGAAATGCCTAGCTACCGAAGATCTAATTATTCCTTTAGACGAGATTAAAATTGACGAGAAATTAAATTTTGTCGAAGAACCCTTCGAAATTATGGATCGTGAGGTCAAACGACTCAAACAAAGTAAGATACCAATCATTAAGGTTCGATGGAATGCTCGTAGAGGACCTGAATTTACTTGGGAACGAGAAGACCAAATGAAATTGAAGTACCCACATTTGTTTTTTGATATCGCACGTTAACTAGGTACTATTCTAAATTTCGGGTCTAAATTTAATTTAACGGGTGTGTAATGTAACGACCCGGATTTTTCCGCTAATATATAGAAGATTAATATTTATATAATTAATGTTTCCAACATGTTAAGTAATCAAACTTGTTAAGACTTGATTATTTGAAATGTGTTTCATATGGACAATTGACCACCCAAGTTGACCGACGATTCACGAACGTTAAAATTTGTAAAAACTATATAAGGATATATATATATATATATATATATATATATACATATATATATATATATATATATATATATATATATATATACATATATATATATATATACATATATATATATATATATATAAAACATGATATTATGATATTTAAGTATCTCACTAGGTATATTAACAATGAGTTATATACATAAATATGAGATTACTAAGTTAAGAAACACGAAACGACATATGTAACGATTATCGTTGCAACGACATTTTAATGTATATATATCTGATAGTGCTCCAAATGAACATATATTTAGTAGCAATATCCTCCCAATATGTAAATTATTTAGTTGTAATTGTCCTATTTTAAGTTGTAATCGTTTATATTAAATAAGTGCGAAGACAAAAGGCGAAAACGAAGATTTGAAGACGCAAATGACTAAAAAGCTCAAATGTACAAGATACAATCCAAGTGGTTCAATTTATTGATAAGAAACGTCTAAAAATGACAAGAGTACAAGTTACAAAACGCAAAGTACAAGATATTAAATTATACGAAAGGACGTTCGAAAATCCGGAACCGGTACCCGAGCCAACTATCAACGCCCGACGCAATGGACCAAAAATTACAAGTAAAGTATGCACATAAATAAAATATAATATATAAATAATTCTTAAAAATTATATATATATTATATTATTATTTAATAACGTCGACAAGCAAATATCCAAAATGATGTGAGCTGGAAAATCAAACTCCACGACTCGCGGAGTTTGAAGGTCAAAAACTCCACGACTCGCGGAGCTGTCAGAAATCAAAACGCCTATAAAAGGCCATGCATTCGTTCGATAAAAATAAAAAAATAATAATAATAATACTCTGTAATAAATAAATAATAAATAAATAATATATATATATATATATATATATATATATATATATATATATATATATATATATATATATATATATATATATATATATATATATATATATATATATATATAGTATAGATTAGTGTTATATTAGATTAGTTTGGGTTATGTAAAAGTTATTTTTACGGGTTTTAAAGTCGGAGCTCTGTCCGTGTACTACTACGCGATAAATAATCAATGTAAGCTATGTTCTCCTTTTTAAATTAATGTCTCGTACTTAAGTTATTATTATGCTTATTTGAGCCGAAGTAATCATGATGTTGAGCTAAATATTAAAGACGGGGTAATTGGGTTTTGTACCATAATTGGGGTTTGGACAAAAGAACGACACTTGTGGAAATTAGACTATGGGCTATTAATGGGATTTATATTAAATTAACGATACCTCGTTAATTTAATATAAAGGTTATGATTTGACGTATCTATATATAACCACATACGCTTAATCGAACACGATGGGCGGGATATTTATAAGTTCGAATTATTGTTCATTTGACCGGACAAGGGGATGGATTAATAGTCAATGGACTCATTAAAACAGGGGTGGATTACATTCAAGGGTAATTGGTGTAATTGTTAACAAAGTATTAAAACCTTGGTTTACACGCAGTCGATAACCTGGTGTATTCATTAAACAAAGTATTAAAACCTTGTTACAATTCGAATCCCCAATTAGTTGGAATATTTGACTTCGGGAATAAGAATAATTTGACGAAGGTTTTCGCTCTTTATAATTATGACTGATCCGTATGGACATATTAAATAATCCAGGACAAAGAACAATTAACCCATGGGAATAAACTAAAAATCAACACGTCAAATATCATGATTACGGAAGTTTAAATAAGCATAATATATTTTATTTCATTTTTCCTCGTACTTTTATTTATTGTCATTTTAATTATTGTTATTTATTTTATATTGTTATTTAAATATCGTCATTTACTATACGCTTCGTTTAAAATATAAATCGACAAACCGATCATTAAACGGTAAACCCCCTTTTATATATTATTATATATAATTATATATATTTTGTACAAATATAGTTGTTTAAAAATATAGCGTGCAATAAGCCCGCTCCCTGTGGAACGAACCGGACTTACTAAAAACTATACTACTCTACGATTAGGTACACTGCCTATAGTGTTGTAGCAAGATTTAGGTATATCCCATTTGTAAATAAATAATTAAAACTTGTGTAATTTGTAACGTATTTCGTAGTAAAATATAGTACTATTTCGTACACCCCGCTGCACACATCAATATCATATTAAGATATATTCATACATCTTAATATCATGATAATGTAATAATTTAACATCTCATTAGATATAATAAACAATGGGTTAACAACATTAAATAAGATCGTTAACTTAAAGCTTTCAAAATAACACTTACATGTAACGACTAATGATGACTTAATGACTCCGTTAAATGTATATACATGTAGTGTTTTAATATGTATTCATACACTTTTGAAAGACTTTAAGACACTTATCAAAGTACTTCTACTTATCAAAAATACTTACAATTACATCCTCATTCGTTTTCATCAACAATTCTACTCGTATGCACCCGTATTCGTACTCGTACAATACTCAGCTTCTAGACGTATTTACTATTGTTATATACCAATAATAAACACCACTTGATCAGCCATAATTAACTACTAAAAGATGATTTAACATGTGGGGTTTTAATTTTAACTTATACCTTGAATTATTATGCTAAATTACAAACTAAAATCTCTTTATAACTAACCTAAAATTCACGAGCTAGTTCACCACTTCTATATCATTTCATTTCAATTTTTACTTTCTAATATCTCTCTAATATCCCACTCTTTCAAGAACATATGAACCTTCATTATCTTCATCATAATGTACTTCAAAAACTAAGTTAGAATCATCAAAAGAAAATCTTTCAAGAACACTCCAAGAATCCTTTCAAGATTACTTTCAATCCTTCAAATCCATTTCAAGTAATCATCCAACATCAAGAAATCTTCATCTATATCAGTAGGTGTTCATCCTAAATCAAGGTAATAACTATGTTAAGCTTTGATTAAAATCTATACTCATAACTATATTAAATCAAGATAGATTTCTTACTTGAAACTTTTGTTGATTCCATGATTATAATTCAAGAATTTCAAGCCATCAAAGCTACCTTTGAGCTAAAGATTATTTACTATCTTTTCCAGTAGCTTTACCCTAGTAAGTTGAGGTAATAGCTTTGTTCAAAATCTCGTTCGATTCATATTCATATAACTATCTTATTATGAGTTATAACTAATAACAACAAGAACATAGTTTAGATTATTTCTAAACTTGTTTGCAAATAAACTTAATCCTTCTAACTTGACTTTTAAAACACTTCAACACATGTATTATGACAGTATGTCAAGCTAACAGAAGGATATAAAACTTGTAAACACGAAGAACACCTTAAAATCGAATATACGCCGTCTTAGTCGAACGGGCGCTGTTTTTCTAAACGACCCGTCAAAGTACACTTGACGACCATCGTTATCTTGGTCCCACCGCTTGATCATAACTCTATATGAATTTTATAAATAACCTTGCATTCTTTATTTAAAAATGATTTCCTATAAAGGAAACCTACCAAAATATGTAAGTTTAGAAAAACCATACATTATTACTTAATCAAAAGTTGACCAAAACAAAGTCAACAACAACCACTATTAAATGTATCAAAATAGAATGCAAGTTAATGTATAACAAAAGCTGCCATCATAAATATGCAGACTCTCTAAGCACAGCGGAAGCAATTAATCAAGAACCTGAGAATAAAACATGCAAGTAACTGTCAACAAAAATGTTGAGTGAATTATAGGTTTAATATTGCAAACAATATTTAATTTAAACCATAAAAATATATGTTTGAAAACATAAAAACCCCTTTTTGGACCACAAAATTATATGCTCGAAAACATATAAAAATATTATTCCATTTTCCGTGAGCCACCTGGTAACCACTTAACCCTTTATTTACCCTTGCTAAACACAATAAATAATATACACCGAATAAGTGTATCTTTAACTAAATACGAAGTACTAAACATTCCGATTATAAATTGCTAGCGCGACTAGCTCGAAATGGGGTTGTCAAACCCGATAGGTCTATCCATAGGATTTGCGTTCGCCAGTAGAAACCAGTGATTACAATTACCAGATTAGGGAATATTTTTGTTCGACTCACAATGAATAATTTAAACCAACTTCCACTTGTGTCCAAAATATAAAATAAATTGCATGTATTCTCATCACAAAAGATGTAAAATAGAAAAATGGGACTATAACTCACCTTAAAGCAAATGAAGTAACCAAACAAATATGTGAACAGAAAGTGAAGTAAAGTGATCAAGAATTATCACAACGCCGACCTATAAATAAATAAGGTCGATATAAATAACTAACTTAGGTCAAGTCTTAGTATGGCAACTATAGTACTTGTTGCAAGTAGACATATAACAACACTCAGTATGCTTCGGTTTGATCGAAACAGCGTAAGGACACGTACTTTCTATTTTTAGAAAGTTTCTATTTTTAGCAGGTTTTTATTTTTGGAAAGTTTCTATTTTTGGAAAGTTTCTATTTTAGGAAACATTAGTGTACTCAAGAACACCCCAAGAACATTAGTGTACTCAAGAACACCCCAAGAACATTAGTGTACTCAAGAACACCTCAAGGACCCGTGAATCAGTTTTCGGCGAGTCTTATATATATCTTTGCCTAACCGACCCACCTGAAACATTAGTGTACTCAAGAACACCCCAAGAACAGCCACTAAGTCGTGACTAATAGCCACCATTCAACTTGGAGCTTTAATCCGTTCAAAAACATGTTTTAGTCATAAAGGGTGATCCGTGGCCCGGATTTCGATGACCCGAACATGAATGTTTATCTAATCATCAATCCTAACACACTAGTACACCCTAGAGACTCCAAAAATGGTCACAAAGTTGGAACAAACCTGAACATATTCGTTTTTACATTTTAATTTCATGAAAACACCATTTTAATCATATCTTATGTTCCGGGAATCGAAATAACATGAATCCGGAGTCTAAAATCAATGTCTTGATGAGAGGAACTCATATAAATACTTTATTTTATCAAAAACATCAGTTAAAGATACTGAAATGGTCAAATAGTCTGCTGTCCACAATCAATCAAACCGAAAACATGTAATAACGAGTGATTCTATGCATACAATCAATAATCCAACAACATACAAGCACTATACAATCATATTAAACATCAAAATTAGTAAAAATAGATTAAAATGAAAAAGCTAGGGTTTGTGATTATACCCTAATCAAGAATCAAGAAGATGAAGCTTGTAGATCGCGAAAAGGAGAATCCGTTTATGCAATTAATTTTGAGAGATGAAGAATAATTGTATGATGATTGTTGTTGGCTATATTTTGAAGGTGGAAGAGTATAAAGTTGGCCACAAGTGGGGAGGGAAGAAGGAGAGAGTTTTTGCTAGGGTTTGGAAAAGGAAAAGTGATCAAATGAGTGTAAAATGAAGTTTATGTACCAAATATGAAATAGATGGGCTATGTGGGGGTACTTGGAAGACCAAATTTATTATTTGATAAAAATTTTGTGGCCCGAAAGTCCTAACAAAGCCCGATTCGAGAAAACACGGTTACGCGATTAAATCTTCAAAGAAAATACGCACGCGCGGAAAATAAAATATAGAAATACTATATATACTCATATGATATAAAAATATCATAAATAAAATAATTTAGATTTAAAAATCTCAAAAGTCTGACCATTGGTTTGAAAACCGAAATGATTCGCCGGATAGAAATCCACGACACGTAGAAATGCACAATTTTAAATACGAATACAAATATTCATATAACACATAGTAAATAATATATTATTACTAAAATAATAATATAAGTCATAGAAATGATGTGGCACGAATAAAAATTAACAAACGTTAAATAATAAACGGTAAAAGATAACGGAAAAAGTAGGGTCGTGACAGTACCTTCCCATTACGGAAATTTCGTCCCGAAATTTAAGCAGGTGCAGAGGTTGACTCGATATCTAGAAACAAATGCAGGTACTTCTGCCTCATCTGATCTTCACGTTCCCAAGTGAACTCGGGTCCGCGTCTGCATTCCATCTCACTCGGACGTTAGGAATTCTACTTGCTTGAGAGCCTTAACCTCTCGATCCATAATCTCAACACGTTCCTCAATAAAATGGACTTGTTTATCAACATGAAGCTCCTCCAAAGGAATGGTCTCATTGGCCTCGGCCAAACACTTCTTCAAATTCGACACATGAAAAACGTCATGAACAGCACTGAGTTCTTGTGGCAACTTTAGAAGATAAGCCACAGGTCCAACTCTCTCAATAATCTCAAAAGGTCCAACAAATTGAGGATTCAACTTTCCCGTTTTACCAAAATGTATCACAACTTTCCAAGGTGATACCTTCACCATAACACGGTCACCGACCTAAAATTCAATATCGTTCCTTCTTTTTTTGGCATAACTCTTTTGCCTAGTTCTGGCGGTTCTCAATCTCTCTTTAATCTGTACGATCTTCTAGGTAGTCCCATGAATAATTTCTGGGCCTGTGAGTTGAGCATCCCCAACCTCATTCCAACAGATATGAGACCTACACTTTCTACCATACAGAGCTTAAAATGGTGCGGCTTTAATACTTGCATGATAGCTGTTATTATAAGAAAATTTAGCTAGTGGCAAATATCTATCCCAACCATTACCAAAATCAATCACGCACGCTCTCAACATGTCTTCTAACGTTTGAATGGTCCTTTCACTCTGACCATTTGACTGTAGATGATAAGCAGTGCTCATATCCATTTTTGTTCCCAAAGCTTCCTGTAAGGATTGCCAAAACCTCAATGTAAATCGACTGTCTCGGTCTGAAATAATAGATACAGGAACACCATGTCTTGGAACAATTTCCTTCCAATACAAACGAGTAAGCTTCTCCATCGAATCTGTTTCCTTAACCGGCAAGAAATGAGCTGACTTTGTGAGTCGGTCAACAATCACCCAAATGGTTTCATAACCACCCACTATTCTCGGTAATTTCGTAATAAAATCCATCGTAATACCTTCCCACTTCCACTCGGGAATTTCAGGTTACACCAAAAGTCCGGACGATTTCTGATGTTCAGCTTTAACCTTAGCACATGTCAAACACTTAGCAACATAAGTAGCTACATCAGTTATCAAATTAGGCCACCAATATAACTCCTTAAGATCATGATACATCTTCCCTGAACCAGGGTGAATAGAGTATCTTGACTTATGAGCTTCATCTAAACAAGTTGTCGTAAATCACCAAATTTCGAAACCCAAAGACGCCCCGCAAAATACCAAGTACCATCGGTTCGTACCTCTAACTGTTTACTCAAGCCTCGGACCTTCCTGTTATGAAATTCTCCTCCTTCAAGGCTTCTTGTTGAGCTGCAAGAATCTGCCTTACGAGGTTTGTTCGAATGGTCATATTTAAGGCCCTAAACCTATGAGGTTCAGTCCTCTCTTTATGACTTATCGTATCGGCCACAACATTGGCCTTCCCCGGATGATACAGAAGTTCGCAATCATAATCATGCAACGTCTCAACCCATCTACGCTGCCTCAATTTAAGTGTTTCTGATCAAGGATATGTTGAAGACTTTTGTGATCAGTGTACACTGTACTTTTGACCCCATACCAATAATGTCTCCAAATCTTAAGCGCAAACACAACAGCTCCCAATTCTAAATCATGGGTTGTATAATTCTGTTCATGGATCTTTAACTAACATGATACGTACGTAATAACTTTCGTTCACTGCATCAAAGCACATCCAAAGCCCTGACGCGATGCATCACAATAAACAACAAAATCATCATTACCCTCAGGTAGTGATAATATCGGAGCGGTAGTCAACTTCTTCTTCAGAGCTTGAAAAGCCGTCCCCTGCTCATCCTTCCACTCATACTTCTTACCCTTATGCGTTAAAGCAGTCAGAGGTTTCGCTACTCGTGAAAAATCTTGAATGAACCTTCTATAATAGCCTGCTAAACCTAGGAACTGACAAATCTAAGTAGGAGTTTTCGGAATTTCCCACTTCTCAATCGCCTCATTCTTAGCAGGGTCAACTTGAATTCCCTTCTTACCAAAAACGTGTCCAAGAAATTGAACTTCTTTCAACCAGAACACACACTTAGAGAACTTAGCATATAGCTCTTCCGTCCTCAACAAATCAAGGACCGTCTTCAAATGTTCTTCGTGTTCTTGATCACTCTTGGAATAGATAAGAATATCACTGATGAAAACGATAACGAACTTGTCCAGATAAGGTCTACACACCTGATTCATGAGGTCCATGAACACAGCAGGTGCGTTAGTCAATCCGAATGACATAACAAGAAATTCGCAGTGACCATAACGGGTACAGAAAGCGGTTTTTGGAATATCAGTTTCTTTAGCCCGCAATTGGTGATAACCGGAACGAAGATCAATCTTAGAATAAACGGGCGAACCTTGGGGCTGATCGAACAGATCATCAATTCTCAGAAGAGGATAACAATTCTTAATAGTAAGCTTGTTCAACTCGGGATAACCAATACTCAATCGAAACGAACAACCTTTCTTCTTAGCGAACAAAACAGGAGCTCCCCAAGGGGATGAACTGGGACGAATGAAATATAGTTGCAACAATGAAGGAAGAAATGTATGGAGTAGTCACATCGGTGGCATAGATATATATAAGGCAATTCTCTCAAAGGAGATAACGAGGATCATGGACTTCAAATTAAATTTTCATTACATTTCCGAAAGGAAGACGTACGAAAGGTGTGATATTTCAACGAGAGTGAAATTCCTTGTACAATGAGTGAGGAAATCTAGGATTCATCCATAATCTTAAATTTATGTGTGGATGAAAAGAACGCGAATCATGGGTTATAAGGAATGGTCGACACCAGGTGAGATGAATCTTCAAAAATAATTTAGTGTACCTCAAAGTATTGTATCCTAGGATTGATGTGTAAAGACCTCGACCTTATCCTCCTGGACGAAGTCTTCAACAGTTGGTCCCATTGCGATGATCGACTCCAAGTAATATTCTTAATTTGAGCTAATGCACAGCGAAAGACATAATTCATACCTGAGAAATACATGCTTTAAAACGTCAACATAAAGTTGGTGAGATATATAGGTTTGATGCTAGCAGCGTTATAACAATGGACTACAAGATTTCATATGTAAACATTTTAATAAAAATATTCTAAGTGGTTGAGCACTTGGTAACCATACTTAACATTTAATCACGTCGCATATTCCCTTTATTATGAAATCTTACTACACCGTACCAAGTGTAGTCACGAAACGAAGTACTGTGCAACCGTTGAATACTGGTCGTCCAGTCCGGTTGGGGTTGTCAGGCCCGATAGATCTATCAACAGGATTCGCGTTTACAATACCGCTGTAAATAATAGTTACCAAGCTACAGGGAAGTATGCCAGTGGTACAACTCAACGTAGAATATATTTTTCAGTTACTTGTGTCCATAACGTAAAACATAAAATACATGTATTCTCATCCCGAAATATTTAGAGTTTAAAAGTGGGACTATATACTCACCTAATGTATTTTGTAGTAAAAATACATAGAACGTCATTGATCAAGTAAAGGTTTGGCCTTGAATTCACGAACCTAAATCATATAATATATATTAACTCATATAATAACACTTAAACAAGTTCATATATTAATATGTAATATGATATATATAATAAATATAATTTATAAAAACATTATTTGTTTGCTAATAAAATAATTATAATAATACTAAAATAATGATAATAAAAATAAAAATAATGGTAATTCTAATAATAATGATAAAAATAATAGTTTTAATAATAATATTAAATTTAATAATAAATGATAATTTTTAATGATGATGATAATTTTATAATTTTTAATAAAAGTGTTACTTTTAATAAAAATGGTAATTCATAATTTTAATTATAATGATAATAATAACTATAACAATACTACCTTTAACTTTAAATGATCAAATAATCTTCCTAAAAAGAATTGTCACTGCCCAGATTTGAACCCATGACCTCTTGATTAAACCAACACATGTCAAACCATCCCTCTGCTTCCCATTGTTCTGTTCTAGTTCGTATTTTAAATTTATTTGTCATATAGGAACCGGTTTGTCATGAACACACATCATATGTCATTATCATTTCAATATCATCACCAAAGTT
This sequence comes from Rutidosis leptorrhynchoides, assembly GCF_046630445.1. Classification (NCBI taxonomy): domain Eukaryota; kingdom Viridiplantae; phylum Streptophyta; class Magnoliopsida; order Asterales; family Asteraceae; genus Rutidosis; species Rutidosis leptorrhynchoides. The sequence continues at coordinate 420,537,834 of NC_092335.1, read as the reverse complement.
ATATTTTCGTTTACCAACAGAATCATAAATGACTCAAGAATACGGCCCAAGTACTAGATCATAGATCGTGACCCAACAGCAGTTTATCAACCCACTAACTAAATGAATTTCTCGGCCCAACACATAAATAGCCATACGGCCCAAATAGAAACTGAACTAGTGTGATACAAGCCCATCTTCGATTACTTAGCCTAATACCAAGCCCAAGATAGAAAATAGAAGTGTGGGTTTCGGTTATGCAATAGAAACTCGAACAGTAGGAACATCAAAATTAAATAATGCATACACTCATCATTCACTAGTAACCTCCACTATCAATCATTAACATTTTTTTTATCACTTTGTTAATTAAACATCATCATACTCCATTATTACCCATCAACCAATCATTATCATCTTTTATCCTTATAATTGACATTATCATTAACTTAAACATCATCCACATGCTAATCCTTTTGTTTTACCGTTTAGATAAACAAAAAAAATAAGCAGAAGCTCCTGCTGTATATATATATCGCGAGATAGAAAAAAAACGGGGAGAGAGAGGGAAGAAAAGGTGGTGACGGGTTGATGTTTGATGGTGATTGAGAATGAAGGTTAGCAGCAATCGAGCAAGCGTATAATGAGTCGATCAAGATGGTGTGTGGAGTTAGTGGTTGAACCGAATAGGAAACAGAAAACAATTAATTAAGATGAGTTTTTGTTTTGGTGATATCTGTTGATGTTCGTACGCGGTTAGAAACAGAAAACACCGATCAAGTGAGGTTGAAGAAGGTGGTTGTTGATGAGGTGGTGGAAGTGAGTGGCTACGGTTAGTGGCGGATGAGGGTGGTGATGGAGTTATTAGTGTATACCGAAGAGGGAGAAGTTGAGAGAGAGAAAAATGGTAAAAGTGGTGGTGAGGATGGTGTGGTTACGGTGGTGATGATTGAAGCCAAAGGTGGTGATCATGAGGTGTAGGATGGTGAAAGGTGTCATGGTGGTTTTGCTCATGAACTAAAACAAAAACAAACAGAAGTTTGCAAATGGGTTTGTTGAGAGAAAAATACAAGGTGTTGGATAGTTGTTAAGGTGATACAAGGTGGCGGTTCTTTGTGGTGGTGACAAGGTGTAGACAGCGATGATCGGTGGTTATGGAGGTTGTCGATGGTCTTCAACAGAAGTAAGAGAGAGCATGTGAGAGAGAGAGAGTTCACCCAAGGTGGTGATTGTATGGTGATGTTGTGTTCATTTAAACCGAACCGGATGACGGATAGATTAAGTTTGATGATGGTGATTCGATTGAAAGGAAGGTGGTGACGATTGTCGAGTGTGATAGAGGTTTGAACAAGGGTGTCGAGTTCTACAAGAAAGAAAGAAAAAAAAAAACAGTTTAATTTATCAGAATTCAGTAGCTACTAGTTGTAATTGTTTTTAATAGTGAAAAGAAATTGAAACAACTCATTTATGCACTTGAATGGATCAATTATAAAGAGAACAGGGGTGTCGATTTTTCTTCCTTTATCAGACAACAAGGACAGGGTAAAAGAATAAATAAAAATAAAGGCTAAATGAGACAGCTACTGATTTGTTTGCATTCCATTTGTATTCGAATAATCTCAATCATATTAAGAGTCATGAAATATTCGGGGAAAAAAAATGGGAAAAGATGATATCGACATCAAACCGTTTTTGTTTGTATGAACAAGATTTTTTTATAATTTGGTATTATTAGATTATTAATTATAAATAGAACAATATTAATGATACAAATATTGATATTAATAATAATAATATTAATATTACAAATATATTACTATTAATTATATTACTTATTGAATTATTAATATTTATAATGTTACCTATGTATAGAATTGTTTTATGCATATATATATTTATAGATTTACTTACACACAATTGTTCGTGAATCGTCAGGCTTGGTCAAAGGGTAACTAATCATCCAGATATAGATTTCAAATTTTCTAAACTCAACATTAGGGTTTTTGCTTATCTTGTCGGAAGCATATAGAGATTATAGTTTAAATTTGGTTGGAAATTTCCGGGTCGTTACATGATGTTTACGAGGGTGTTGCGGTTAACAGCGAATATTGAGTGTAGAAACTCCTCAAAAGGTCTAGTGTAATATATATCCATGATACCCACTATAACGACAGTTGGGGTAGAAACCCACCTAGCACCTTTCCTGAGAACAGGGTGACCACTATACGTATCTCAGAAAACTGATTTATCGGTCCGCGTTTCGGCCATGTCCAACCATAAGAGGGGAAATTTTATGAGCGTCAGGACTTTCTAACAAATTTTATAAAACCGGCACCCAAAGTGGTGTAAGAGTTTCTATCAATGAACTTAATGATAAGTTTCATCCTTAAACGGAGGATGAGAAGAACTGTGATCCAAACACTCTGTAAGGTAATGCGAAAATTTGATAAAATCAATCAAAGGAGTTTTGAAAAAGCTTTAAACGTTTGATGTGACAACATAAATAGAACGAAGTTCTTAGTAAATTTAGAAGTATGTACAACGTGTACCATTTTATATAAAAGAAATTGACTTAGTCAAACAGCTCAATAATTTAGTGGTTTTTAAAAAAATATTGAAGGTATGATTTAGTATATACTAGCCAAAATAGGTAAGGGTAAATTCATTCATTTGAATCCATATGTACATATATGATTTTGTAAATTGTATACATGACAAAATATTTCATTACTTCTATTCGCCCATAATCTCGTGAGAACCGCCCAAATAAACAAGTGTGTAAAACTCTCGATGATAATAGAGTATCTGTATTTTAGAGGTTACAAGTTGAAGTAAGATCGTGAAAGATCGATTAAAGGACTTGAATCGCCGTGTGACATTTGACCAACAAATGTTACGAGGTCATGAAAACCAATGAGTTAAATATTGTTTTGACTATTATCAGGACATAAGTCCTTGGGCCAAAACTGTTCTCGAGCGAAGCTGTTGCTAACAAGCGAGTTATGAAGGATAGAGCACGAGATAGATAATCTGGCTAAAACAAGCTTCTCGTATATCGACAAATAAGATAATGAATATTTTCTTTACCTATGTAATACATCAGAATTCCTTAATGAATAGTGTAAAGATTTTCTTTGACTCGCTTTCTATTCCTCATGTCACAATATTGGGACTTCTTTATAAATTAGCGTAATATAATCACGTTGGCCTGACGCCAATATATTTCACTAATTCATAGTTCCATTCCAATAGTGTCATAACCCGACCTTTGAAATGTCCCGTTCTTATTGATTAAAAACGTTCCATATTAATTGATTTCGTTGCGAGGTTTTGACCTCTATATGAGACGTTTTTCAAAGACTGCATTCATTTTTAAAACAAACCATACCCTTTATTTCATCAATAAAGGTTTAAAAAGCTTTACGTAGATTATCAAATAATGATAATCTAAAATATCCTGTTTACACACGACCATTACATAATGGTTTACAATACAAATATGTTACAATAAAATAAGTTTCTTGAATGCAGTTTTTACACAATATCATACAAGCATGGACTCCAAATCTCGTCCTTATTTAAGTATGCGACAGCGGAAGCTCTTAATAATTACCTGAGAATAAACATGCTTAAAACGTCAACAAAATGTTGGTGAGTTATAGGTTTAACCTATATATATCAAATCATAATAATAGACCACAAGATTTCATATTTCAACACACATCCCATACATAGAGATAAAAATCATTCATGGTGAACACCTGGTAACCGACATTAACAAGATGCATATATAAGAATATCCCCATCATTCCGGGATACCCTTCGGATATGATATAAATTTCGAAGTACTAAAGCATCTGGTACTTTGGATGGGGTTTGTTAGGCCCAATAGATCTATCTTTAGGATTCGCGTCAATTAGGGTGTCTGTTCCCTAATTCTTAGATTACCAGACTTAATAAAAAGGGGCATATTCGATTTCGATAATTCAACCATAGAATGTAGTTTCACGTACTTGTGTCTATTTTGTAAATCATTTATAAAACCTGCATGTATTCTCATCCCAAAAATATTAGATTTTAAAAGTGGGACTATAACTCACTTTCACAGATTTTTTTTACTTCGTCGGGAAGTAAGACTTGGCCACTGGTTGATTCACAAACCTATAACAATATATACATATATATCAAAGTATGTTCAAAATATATTTACAACACTTTTAATATATTTTGATGTTTTAAGTTTATTAAGTCAGCTGTCCTCGTTAGTAACCTACAACTAGTTGTCCACAGTTAGATGTATAGAAATAAATAGATAAATATTATCTTGAATCAATCCACGACCCAGTGTATATGTATCTCAGTATTGATCACAACTCAAACTATATATATTTTGGAATCAACCTCAACCCTGTATAGCTAACTCCAACATTCACATATAGAGTGTCTATGGTTGTTCCGAAATATATATAGATGTGTCGACATGATAGGTCGAAACATTGTATACGTGTCTATGGTATCTCAAGATTACATAATATACAATACAAGTTGATTAAGTTATGGTTGGAATAGATTTGTTACCAATTTTCACGTAGCTAAAATGAGAAAAATTATCCAATCTTGTTTTACCCATAACTTCTTCATTTTAAATCCGTTTTGAGTGAATCAAATTGCTATGGTTTCATATTGAACTCTATTTTATGAATCTAAACAGAAAAAGTATAGGTTTGTAGTCGAAAAAATAAGTTACAAGTCGTTTTTGTAAAGGTAGTCATTTCATTCGAAAGAACGACGTCTAGATGACCATTTTAGAAAACATACTTCCACTTTGAGTTTAACCATAATTTTTGGATATAGTTTCATGTTCATAATAAAAATCATTTTCTCAGAATAACAACTTTTAAATCAAAGTTTATCATAGTTTTTAATTAACTAACCCAAAATAGCCCGCGGTGTTACTACGACGGCGTAAATCCGGTTTTACGGTGTTTTTCGTGTCTCCAGGTTTTAAATCATTAAGTTAGCATATCATATAGATATAGAACATGTGTTTAGTTGATTTTAAAAGTCAAGTTAGAAGGATTAACTTTTGTTTGCGAACAAGTTTAGAATTAACTAAACTATGTTCTAGTGATTACAAGTTTAAACCTTCGAATAAGATAGCTTTATATGTATGAATTGAATGATGTTATGAACATCATTACTACCTTAAGTTCCTTGGATAAACCTACTGGAAAAGTGAAAAATGGATCTAGCTTCAACGGATCCTTGGATGGCTCGAAGTTCTTGAAGCAGAATCATGACACGAAAACAAGTTCAAGTAAGATCATCACTTGAAATAAGATTGTTATAGTTATAGAAATTGAACCAAAGTTTGAATATGATTATTACCTTGTATTAGAATGATAACCTACTATAAGAAACAAAGATTTCTTGAGGTTGGATGATCACCTTACAAGATTGGAAGTGAGCTAGCAAACTTGAAAGTATTCTTGATTTTATGTAACTAGAACTTGTAGAATTTATGAAGAACACTTAGAACTTGAAGATAGAACTTGAGAGAGATCAATTAGATGAAGAAAATTGAAGAATGAAAGTGTTTGTAGGTGTTTTTGGTCGTTGGTGTATGGATTAGATATAAAGGATATGTAATTTTGTTTTCATGTAAATAAGTCATGAATGATTGCTCATATTTTTGTAATTTTATGAGATATTTCATGCTAGTTGCCAAATGATGGTTCCCACATGTGTTAGGTGACTTACATGGGCTGCTAAGAGCTGATCATTGAAGTGTATATACCAATAGTACATACATCTAAAAGCTGTGTATTGTACGAGTACGAATACGGATGCATACGAGTAGATTTGTTGATGAAACTGAACGAGGATGTAATTGTAAGCATTTTTGTTAAGTAGAAGTATTTTGATAAGTGTATTGAAGTCTTTCAAAAGTGTATAAATACATATTAAAACACTACATGTATATACATTTTAACTGAGTCGTTAAGTCATCGTTAGTCGTTACATGTAAGTGTTGTTTTGAAACCTTTAGGTTAACGATCTTGTTGAATGTTGTTAACCCATTGTTTATTATAACAAATGAGATGTTAAATTGTTATATTATCATGATATTATGATATATAATATATCTTAGTATGGTGTATATACAGTTAAATGTCGTTACAACGATAATCGTTACATATATGTCTCGTTTCGAAATGATTAAGTTAGTAGTCTTATTTTTACATATGTATTTCATTGTTAATACACTTAATAATATATTTACTTATCATTTAACATAATTAACCAAGTGTATCAATATTTTAATATGATTCATATGTACCTAGTAAGACGTTGTTATAACGATAATCGTTATATATATCGTTTTCGAGTTTCTTAAATTAATAGTCTCATTTTTATGTATATAACTCATTGTTAAAATACCTAATGAGATACATACTTATAATAAAAACATGTTAACTATATATATAACCATATATATGTCATCGTATAGTTTTTACAAGTTTTAACGTTCGTGAATCACCGGTCAACTTGGGTGGTCAATTGTCTATATGAAACATATTTCAATTAATCAAGTCTTAACAAGTTTGATTGCTTAACATGTTGGAAACATTTAATCATGTAAATATCAATCTCAATTAATATATATAAACATGGAAAAGTTCGGGTCACTACAGTACCTACCCGTTAAATAAATTTCGTCCCGAAATTTTAAGCTGTTGAAGGTGTTGACGAATCTTCTGGAAATAGATGCGGGTATTTCTTCTTCATCTGATCTTCATGCTCCCAGGTGAACTCGGGTCCTCTACGAGCATTCCATCGAACCTTAACAATTGGTATCTTGTTTTGCTTAAGTCTTTTAACCTCACGATCCATTATTTCGACGGGTTCTTCGATGAATTGAAGTTTTTCGTTGATTTGGATTTCATCTAACGGAATAGTGAGATCTTCTTTAGCAAAACATTTCTTCAAATTCGAGACGTGGAAAGTGTTATGTACAGCCGCGAGTTGTTGAGGTAACTCAAGTCGGTAAGCTACTGGTCTGACACGATCAATAATCTTGAATGGTCCAATATACCTTGGATTTAATTTCCCTCGTTTACCAAATCGTACAACGCCTTTCCAAGGTGCAACTTTAAGCATGACCATCTCTCCAATTTCAAATTCTATATCTTTTCTTTTAATGTCAGCGTATCTCTTTTGTCGACTTTGGGCGGTTTTCAACCGTTGTTGAATTTGGATGATCTTCTCGGTAGTTTCTTGTATAATCTCTGGACCCGTAATCTGTCTATCCCCCATTTCACTCCAACAAATTGGAGACCTGCACTTTCTACCATAAAGTGCTTCAAACGGCGCCATCTCAATGCTTGAATGGTAGCTGTTGTTGTAGGAAAATTCTGCTAACGGTAGATGTCGATCCCAACTGTTTCCGAAATCAATAACACATGCTCGTAGCATGTCTTCAAGCATTTGTATCGTCCTTTCGCTCTGCCCATCAGTTTGTGGATGATAGGCAGTACTCATGTCTAGACGAGTTCCTAATGCTTGCTGTAATGTCTGCCAGAATCTTGAAATAAATCTACCATCCCTATCAGAGATAATAGAGATTGGTATTCCATGTCTGGAGACGACTTCCTTCAAATACAGTCGTGCTAACTTCTCCATCTTGTCATCTTCTCTTATTGACAGGAAGTGTGCTGATTTGGTGAGACGATCAACTATTACCCAAATAGTATCAAAACCACTTGCAGTCCTTGGCAATTTAGTGATGAAATCCATGGTAATGTTTTCCCATTTCCATTCCGGGATTTCGGGTTGTTGAAGTAGACCTGATGGTTTCTGATGCTCAGCTTTGACCTTAGAACACGTCAAACATTCTCCTACGTATTTAGCAACATCGGCTTTCATACCCGGCCACCAAAAATGTTTCTTGAGATCCTTGTACATCTTCCCCGTTCCAGGATGTATTGAGTATCTGGTTTTATGAGCTTCTCTAAGTACCATTTCTCTCATGTCTCCAAATTTTGGTACCCAAATCCTTTCAGCCCTATACCGGGTTCCGTCTTCCTGAATATTAAGATGCTTCTCCGATCCTTTGGGTATTTCATCCTTTAAATTTCCCTCTTTTAAAACTCCTTGTTGCGCCTCCTTTATTTGAGTAGTAAGGTTATTATGAATCATTATATTCATAGATTTTACTCGAATGGGTTCTCTGTCCTTCCTGCTCAAGGCATCGGCTACCACATTTGCCTTCCCCGGGTGGTAACGAATCTCAAAGTCGTAATCATTCAACAATTCAATCCACCTACGTTGCCTCATATTTAGTTGTTTCTGATTAAATATGTGTTGAAGACTTTTGTGGTCGGTATATATAATACTTTTGACCCCATATAAGTAGTGCCTCCAAGTCTTTAATGCAAAAACAACCGCGCCTAATTCCAAATCATGCGTCGTATAATTTTGCTCGTGAATCTTTAATTGTCTAGAGGCATAAGCAATCACCTTCGTTCGTTGCATTAATACACAACCGAGACCTTGCTTTGATGCGTCACAATAAATCACAAAATCATCATTCCCTTCAGGCAATGACAATATAGGTGCCGTAGTTAGCTTTTTCTTCAATAACTGAAATGCTTTCTCTTGTTCATCCTTCCATTCAAATTTCTTCCCTTTATGCGTTAATGCAGTCAAGGGTTTTGCTATTCTGGAAAAGTTTTGGATGAACCTTCTGTAGTAACCAGCTAGTCCTAAAAACTGGCGTATGTGTTTCGGAGTTTTTGGGGTTTCCCACTTTTCAACAGTTTCTATCTTTGCCGGATCCACCTTAATACCTTCTTTGTTCACTATGTGACCGAGGAATTGAACTTCTTCCAACCAAAATGCACACTTTGAAAACTTAGCGTACAATTCTTCCTTCCTCAATACTTCTAACACCTTTCTCAAATGTTCACCGTGTTCTTGGTCATTCTTTGAGTAAATAAGTATGTCATCAATGAAAACAATGACAAACTTGTGAAGGTATGGTCCACACACTCGGTTCATAAGGTCCATGAACACAGCTGGTGCATTAGTTAAACCAAATGGCATGACCATAAACTCGTAATGACCGTAACGTGTTCTGAAAGCAGTCTTTGGAATATCATCTTCTTTCACCCGCATTTGATGATACCCGGAACGTAAGTCAATCTTTGAATAAACAGACGAGCCTTGTAGTTGATCAAATAAGTCGTCGATTCTCGGTAGTGGATAGCGGTTCTTGATGGTAAGTTTGTTCAACTCTCGGTAGTCGATACACAACCTGAATGTACCATCTTTCTTCTTGACAAACAAAACAGGAGCTCCCCACGGTGATGTGCTTGGTCGAATGAAACCACGCTCTAAAAGTTCTTGTAATTGGCTTTGCAGTTCTTTCATCTCGCTGGGTGCGAGTCTGTAAGGAGCACGAGCTATTGGTGCAGCTCCTGGTACAAGATCTATTTGAAATTCAACGGATCGATGTGGGGGTAATCCCGGTAATTCTTTCGGAAATACATCGGGAAATTCTTTTGCAATGGGAACATCATTGATGCTCTTTTCTTCAGTTTGTACTTTCTCAACGTGTGCTAAAACAGCATAGCAACCTTTTCTTATTAGTTTTTGTGCCTTCAAATTACTAATAAGATGTAGCTTCGTGTTGCCCTTTTATCCGTACACCATTAAGGGTTTTCCTTTTTCTCGTATAATGCGAATTGCATTTTTGTAACAGACGATCTCTGCTTTCACTTCTTTCAACCAGTCCATACCGATTATCACATCAAAACTCCCTAACTCTACTGGTATCAAATCAATCTTAAATGTTTCGCTAACCAGTTTAATTTCTCGATTCCGACATATATTATCTGCTGAAATTAATTTACCATTTGCTAATTCGAGTAAAAATTTACTATCCAAAGGCGTCAATGGACAACTTAATTTAGCACAAAAATCTCTACTCATATAGCTTCTATCCGCACCCGAATCAAATAAAACGTAAGCAGATTTATTGTCAATAAGAAACGTACCCGTAACAAGCTCCGGGTCTTCCTGTGCCTCTGCCGCATTAATATTGAAAACTCTTCCGCGGCCTTGTCCATTCGTGTTCTCCTGGTTCGGGCAATTTCTAATAATGTGGCCCGGTTTTCCACATTTATAACAAACTACATTGGCATAACTTGCTCCGACACTACTTGCTCCGCCATTACTCGTTCCGACACCATTTGTTCCTTTCGTTCTATTAACCCCTGGTCCGTAGACCTCACACTTCGCCGCGCTATGACCATTTCTTTTACACTTGTTGCAAAATTTGGTGCAGAACCCCAAGTGATACTTTTCACACCTTTGGCATAGCTGCTTCTGATTGTTGTTGTTGTTGCGGTTATTATTGTTATTGGGATGATTATTGTAGTTGCTGTTGTTGTTGTTGTTGTTGTTGTTGTTGTTGTTGTTGTTGTTGTTGTTGTTGTTGTTGTTGTTGTTGTTGTTGTTGTTGTTGTTGTTGTTGTTGTTGTTGTTGTTGTTGTTGTTGGGCCGTTTGTTGTAGTTGCGATTGATGTTGCGATTGTTGGGATAATTGTTGCGATTATTGTTGTAATTGCTGTTGTTGTTGTATTGGTGATTCTTATCACCATTTTCCTCCCACTTTCTTTTGACTTGCTTCACATTGGCCTCTTCAGCAGTCTGTTCTTTAATTCTTTCTTCAATCTGGTTCACTAGTTTGTGAGCCATTCTACATGCCTGTTGTATAGAGGCGGGCTCGTGTGAACTTATATCTTCTTGGATTCTTTCCGGTAATCCTTTCACAAACGCGTCGATCTTCTCTTCCTCATCTTCGAATGCTCTCGGACACAATAGGTACAATTCTGTGAATCGTCTTTCGTATGTGGTAATATCAAATCCTTGGGTTCGTAACCCTCTAAGTTCTGTCTTGAGCTTATTGACCTCGGTTCTGGGACGGTACTTCTCGTTCATCAAGTGCTTGAATGCTGACCATGGTAGTGCGTACGCATCGTCTTGTCCCACTTGCTCTAGATAGGTATTCCACCATGTTAACGCAGAACCTGTGAAGGTATGCGTAGCGTACTTCACTTTGTCCTCTTCAGTACACTTACTTATGGCAAACACCGATTCGACCTTCTCGGTCCACCGTTTCAATCCGATCGGTCCTTCGGTTCCATCAAATTCCAAAGGTTTGCAGGCAGTGAATTCTTTGTAGGTGCATCCTACACAATTTCCTGTACTGCTAGATCCAAGGTTATTGTTGGTATGTAGCGCAGCCTGTACTGCGGCTATGTTTGAAGCTAGAAAAGTACGGAATTCCTCTTCATTCATATTCACGGTGTGTCGAGTAGTCGGTGCCATTTCCTTCAAAATAGTTAAATGAAACAAGTTAATCATACAGAATATTAAGAGTAGTTAATAGTATTTCGTAGCATAATATGAACTCATTTATAAAAGCTTTTTCTTCATATTAGCGTTTTATAAGTTTAAATTCGGGTAGTATCTACCCGTTAAGTTCATACTTAGTAGCTAATATACAATTCAACTACTACAATTCTATATGAAAAACTGATTATAATAATATTTCGCGTTCAAACTTTTACACAATATTTTACAAACTTACAATACCGCTTATTTTACATATAGCATGAAATATAGCACACAATAAATTTGATACAAGATGGTTGTGAAGATAATTCTAGCTAGTACACAAGTCGTTCATCAAAGGCAATAAAGACACGTAATTCATACGTCCAGAAACAAGTCATGCATTCTGGTTTTACTAGGACTACTTCCCATCCTTGGTCTTGTGGAACATAACCGTTATGGCCGTTGATAAGACAGCGTGTTGTAACGTCGTCAAAGTGACGAGGGTTACGTAATGTCCAACAGTCCCGTAACAATCTAAAAACCTCATTTCTTACCCCAATTACCGACTCCGTCACTTGTGGGAACGTTTTGTTTAATAGTTGTAGCCCGATGTTCTTGTTCTCACTTTGGTGAGAAGCGAACATTACTAATCCGTAAGCATAACATGCTTCTTTATGTTGCATGTTAGCCGCTTTTTCTAAATCACGAAGTCCAATATTCGGATATATTGAGTCAAAATAATTTCTTAACCCATTGCGTAAAATAGCATTTGGGTTCCCCGCAATATATGCGTCAAAGTAAACACATCGTAACTTATGGATTTCCCAATGTGATATCCCCCATCTTCCGAACGAAAGTCTCTTATAAACCAAGACATTCTTGGAACGTTCTTCGAATGTCTTACAAACTGATCTCGCCTTAAATAGTTGTGCCGAGGAATTCTGGCCGACTCTAGACAAGATTTCATCAATCATGTCTCCGGGTAGGTCTCTTAAAATATTGGGTTGTCTATCCATTTTGTGTTTTTATACTGTAAAATAGACAAGAGTTAGATTCATAAAAAAAAAATACTTATTAATACAAGCAATTTTTACATATATCATAAAGCATAAGCACACTATATTACATATATTACACCACACGAATACAACTATCTTATTCCGACTCACTTGTTTCTTCTTCTTCGGTTTTGGTTCGTTTTGCCAAGTTTCTAGGGATATATGATGTTCCCCTAATACGAGCCGTTATTTTCCACATTGGTTTAGAAAAACCTGGTGGTTTAGAGGTTCCCGGGTCATTGTTACAACTTAAGGACTTCGGGGGTTGACGATACATATAAAGTTCATCGGGGTTGTAATTAGATTTCTTTATTTTTATGCCCTTTCCCTTATTATTTTCTTTTGCCCTTTTAAATTCAGGTGGGGTAATTTCTATAACATCATCGGAATTCTCGTCGGAATCCGATTCATCGAAGAATTGGTAATCCTCCCAATATTTTGCTTCCTTGGCGGAAACGCCATTGACCATAATTAACCTTGGTCGGTTGGTTGAGGATTTTCTTTTACTTAACCGTTTTATTATTTCCCCCACCGGTTCTACTTCTTCATCCGGTTCCGATTCTTCTTCCGGTTCCGATTCTTCTTCCGGTTCCGACTCTTCTTCCGGTTCCTCTTCGGGAACTTGTGAATCAGTCCACGAATCATTCCAATTTACATTTGACTCTTCATTATTATTAGGTGAGTCAATGGGACTTGTTCTAGAGGTAGACATCTATCACATAATATCAAACGCGTTAAGAGATTAATATATCACATAATATTCGCAAGTTAAAATATATAGTTTCCAACAAAATTTGTTAAGCAATCATTTTTTAAGTAAACACGGTCGAAGTCCAGACTCACTAATGCATCCTAACAAACTCGATAAGACACACTAATGCAAAATTCTGGTTCTCTAAGACCAACGCTCTGATACCAACTGAAATGTCCCGTTCTTATTGATTAAAAACGTTCCATATTAATTGATTTCGTTGCGAGGTTTTGACCTCTATATGAGACGTTTTTCAAAGACTGCATTCATTTTTAAAACAAACCATAACCTTTATTTCATCAATAAAGGTTTAAAAAGCTTTACGTAGATTATCAAATAATGATAATCTAAAATATCCTGTTTATACACGACCATTACATAATGGTTTACAATACAAATATGTTACAATAAAATAAGTTTCTTGAATGCAGTTTTTACACAATATCATACAAGCATGGACTCCAAATCTCGTCCTTATTTAAGTATGCGACAGCGGAAGCTCTTAATAATCACCTGAGAATAAACATGCTTAAAACGTCAACAAAATGTTGGTGAGTTATAGGTTTAACCTATATATATCAAATCATAATAATAGACCACAAGATTTCATATTTCAATACACATCCCATACATAGAGATAAAAATCATTCATGGTGAACACCTGGTAACCGACATTAACAAGATGCATATATAAGAATATCCCCATCATTCCGGGACACCCTTCGGATATGATATAAATTTCGAAGTACTAAAGCATCCGGTACTTTGGATGGGGTTTGTTAGGCCCAATAGATCTATCTTTAGGATTCGCGTCAATTAGGGTGTCTGTTCCCTAATTCTTAGATTACCAGACTTAATAAAAAGGGGCATATTCGATTTCGATAATTCAACCATAGAATGTAGTTTCACGTACTTGTGTCTATTTTGTAAATCATTTATAAAACCTGCATGTATTCTCATCCCAAAAATATTAGATTTTAAAAGTGGGACTATAACTCACTTTCACAGATTTTTTTTACTTCGTCGGGAAGTAAGACTTGGCCACTGGTTGATTCACAAACCTATAACAATATATACATATATATCAAAGTATGTTCAAAATATATTTACAACACTTTTAATATATTTTGATGTTTTAAGTTTATTAAGTCAGCTGTCCTCGTTAGTAACCTACAACTAGTTGTCCACAGTTAGATGTACAGAAATAAATAGATAAATATTATCTTGAATCAATCCACGACCCAATGTATACGTATCTCAGTATTGATCACAACTCAAACTATATATATTTTGGAATCAACCTCAACCCTGTATAGCTAACTCCAACATTCACATATAGAGTGCCTATGGTTGTTCCGAAATATATATAGATGTGTCGACATGATAGGTCGAAACATTGTATACGTGTCTATGGTATCTCAAGATTACATAATATACAATACAAGTTGATTAAGTTATGGTTGGAATAGATTTGTTACCAATTTTCACGTAGCTAAAATGAGAAAAATTATCCAATCTTGTTTTACCCATAACTTCTTCATTTTAAATCCGTTTTGAGTGAATCAAATTGCTATGGTTTCATATTGAACTCTATTTTATGAATCTAAACAGAAAAAGTATAGGTTTATAGTTGAAAAAATAAGTTACAAGTCATTTTTGTAAAGGTAGTCATTTCAGTCGAAAGAACGACGTCTAGATGACCATTTTAGAAAACATACTTTCACTTTGAGTTTAACCATAATTTTTGGATATAGTTTCATGTTCATAATAAAAATCATTTTCTCAGAATAACAACTTTTAAATCAAAGTTTATCATAGTTTTTAATTAACTAACCCAAAATAGCCCGCGGTGTTACTACGACGGCGTAAATCCAGTTTTACGGTGTTTTTCGTGTCTCCAGGTTTTAAATCATTAAGTTAGCATATCATATAGATATAGAACATGTGTTTAGTTGATTTTAAAAGTCAAGTTAGAAGGATTAACTTTTGTTTGCGAACAAGTTTAGAATTAACTAAACTATGTTCTAGTGATTACAAGTTTAAACCTTCGAATAAGATAGCTTTATATGTATGAATTGAATGATGTTATGAACATCATTACTACCTTAAGTTCCTTGGATAAACCTACTGGAAAAGTGAAAAATGGATCTAGCTTCAACGGATCCTTGGATGGCTCGAAGTTCTTGAAGCAGAATCATGACACGAAAACAAGTTCAAGTAAGATCATCACTTGAAATAAGATTGTTATAGTTATAGAAATTGAACCAAAGTTTGAATATGATTATTAACTTGTATTAGAATGATAACCTACTGTAAGAAACAAAGATTTCTTGAGGTTGGATGATCACCTTACAAGATTGGAAGTGAGCTAGCAAACTTGAAAGTATTCTTGATTTTATGTAACTAGAACTTGTAGAATTTATGAAGAACACTTAGAACTTGAAGATAGAACTTGAGAGAGATCAATTAGATGAATAAAATTGAAGAATGAAAGTGTTTGTAGGTGTTTTTGGTCATTGGTGTATGGATTAGATATAAAGGATATGTAATTTTGTTTTCATGTAAATAAGTCATGAATGATTACTCATATTTTTGTAATTTTATGAGATATTTCATGCTAGTTGCCAAATGATGGTTCCCACATGTGTTAGGTGACTCACATGGGCTGCTAAGAGCTGATCATTGAAGTGTATATACCAATAGTACATACATCTAAAAGCTGTGTATTGTACGAGTACGAATACGGGTGCATACGAGTAGATTTGTTGATGAAACTGAACGAGGATGTAATTGTAAGCATTTTTGTTAAGTAGAAGTATTTTAATAAGTGTATTGAAGTCTTTCAAAAGTGTATAAATACATATTAAAACACTACATGTATATACATTTTAACTGAGTCGTTAAGTCATCGTTAGTCGTTACATGTAAGTGTTGTTTTGAAACCTTTAGGTTAACGATCTTGTTGAATGTTGTTAACCCATTGTTTATTATAACAAATTAGATGTTAAATTGTTATATTTTCATGATATTATGATATATAATATATCTTAGTATGGTGTATATACAGTTAAATGTCGTTACAACGATAATCGTTACATATATGTCTCGTTTCGAAATGATTAAGTTAGTAGTCTTATTTTTACATATGTATTTCATTGTTAATACACTTAATAATATATTTACTTATCATTTAACATAATTAACCAAGTGTATCAATATTTTAATATGATTCATATGTACCTAGTAAGACGTTGTTATAACGATAATCGTTATATATATCGTTTTCGAGTTTCTTAAATTAATAGTCTCATTTTTATGTATATAACTCATTGTTAAAATACCTAATGAGATACATACTTATAATAAAAACATGTTAACTATATATATAACCATATATATGTCATCGTATAGTTTTTACAAGTTTTAACGTTCGTGAATCACCGGTCAACTTGGGTGGTCAATTGTCTATATGAAACATATTTCAATTAATCAAGTCTTAACAAGTTTGATTGCTTAACATGTTGGAAACATTTAATCATGTAAATATCAATCTCAATTAATATATATAAACATGGAAAAGTTCGGGTCACTACAACCTTAACCATAAGGACGAATACAATAACATATGATTTCATCGCGAGGTATTGACCTCTATATGCGACATTTTTCAAAAACTGCATTCGTTTTTACAATACAAACCATAGCTTTTATTACAAATACAAGGTTTAAACAACTTAATAATGATTATCGTTTAGCGATAATCTTAGACTTACAAACTTTACATGTGATAATAACAATACGACCTCCAACATATTTTACATTACAAATCCTTCGATATGCAGTTTTATTTTTGACACAAATATGCATACTCAAGATCTTGCTTAAATTCAACATGTTGCAGCGGAAGCTTTTAGTTATCACCTGAGAATAAACATGCTTAAAACGTCAACATAAAGTTGGTGAGATATAGGTTTAAAGCCGGCAGCGTTATGAATATAGACCACAAGATTTCATATATAAACGTTTTAATAAAAATATTCTAAGTTGTTGAACACTTGATAACCATAGTTAACATTTAATCAACGTCGCATATTCCCTTTATTATGAAATCTTACTACACCGTACCAAGTGTAGTCACCGAAACAAAGTACTGTGCAACCGTTAAATACTGGTCGTCCAGTCTGGTTGGGGTTGTCAGGCCCGATAGATCTATCAACGGGATTCGCGTTTACAATACCTCATGTAAATAGTAGTTACCAAGTTACAGGGAAGTATGCCAGTGGTACAACTCAACGTAGAATATATATTTTTAATCACTTGTGTCCATAACGTAAATCATAAAATGCATGTATTCTCATCCCGAAATATTTAGAGTTTAAAAATGGGACTATATACTCACTTTTGTCTTGAAGGTATTTAACTCGACTTGGTCTCCGATAGATATCACGAACCTAACCATATATATAATATATCAACATATTTTCTTTTCAAGTAATCGTTACATATATATATATATATATATATATATATATATATATATATATATATATATATATATATATATATATACTTTTAATACTTTTAATATTTTCTTAGTCCATAGTTGGCAGTCCGATGTTAGTGGTCCACAATTAGTTGCTTAAATAAAATAAATAAAGACCCCATCGTATTCGTGTTGATCAGAATTAATCTTGACCCATAGTACCATGTTGTCAAATGACGTGTTGCGTACATAAAGTACCGTGTTGTCAAATGACGTGTTGCGTACAATCATGAGGTCTTATGATTAATCTTCTCGTGTTGTTTACGGGTGGTCCTGAAATATATAAAATAAAATCATAAGTAAATATATATTAAATATTATGTTAATTAGCCAAGATATGATTAATCCGATTTTGTCATAATATGATATATTACAGGTCTTGAAGTGTTTTTTTAAAAATCAAATTAGAAGGATCTATTTAGTTTGCGAACAAGTTTGAAATCACTCAAACTATGTTCTTGTTGTTAAAATTTTATAACACAAAATAAGATAGCTATATAAATATGAATCGAATAAGGTTATGAATAAGGTTACTACCTCAAGTTACTTGGACAAAGCTACTGGAAAAGGTAAGAAAAATATTGGAATCAAAAGAGTGGTGGAGTGGGATTGAAAGATTGGAAGTAATCTCCTTGAAATCGGATGACTATATTGATACGTTCTTGAGTAGGTAAATGAAGAGAGATTAGGGAGTGAATTAACTTGAAAGAAAATTGGAAATGAAATTGTATGTGTGTGTGTGCAAAATAGCATGATTATAGGATGGATATATAGGAGATTTAGTTTGTTTTCTTGCACAAAAGTCACACATGAGGTTAAATGGCTGGTTCCCACATGTAACATCATGTCTAGTGGCTGATCATTGAAGTTTATTGTTGGTATATACCAATAGTAATACGTATAGAAGCTGGGTATGATACGGTTACATATACCCTAGATATACTTGTAAAAATTTTGAGGAATCGGAACGAGAATTCAAATATGGACGGGTTTATAACTGTAAAAGATGCTCAAAACTGGGCTTTTATTTTTGGGTCAAACCGGGCCAAAATAAAATTTTAAGACATTTTTAATAAAGCAATGTTAGCCCAAAAAAAAAAATTCCCAAGCTGACCTGGCAGCTCTACCCCAGCCAGCGGCTCTGCCCCTTGGACCCCGCCAGGGGTTGCCACCCCTTGGACCCTGCTTATCGGGGGCGCTGCCCCCGAACCCCCGTCATAATCAAGATAAGTTCAAACAAGTGTGCACTCCACACTTCCCCAAACTTGTTCGATATTTATCAAGGTTATTTTGGTTACAAATTAATCGCATTACACTTAAATCATATTGGTGACATAGATCACCAACACATTATATATTGTAAGTATATATGTCAAAGAATGTTACATATAGTTATCGTTTTGATAACTTAAGTTAGTGGTCTCAAAGTATACTTATAACTTATTGTTGTTAGTTCACAATGAAATGTTAAACCATCCTTAAATCATGTTAAATATGTATAGATATGTACATATACCTAATCGTATAATTATCGTGTGTTATATAGTTCGTGATATCATCGGTCAAATTGGACGGTCAAACGTTGTGTGAAACTCTTTTCAAAAACATAAGTCTCAACAGTTTGGATTGCTTATCATGTTGGTAAGGTTTATTTTATGTAAATATTAATCTCATAAGTATAAAATGATCGGAAAAATCCGGGTCGTTACAAATAGCACTACATGAGGTCAGGACACGCGATCAACCTCGAATTTCTACACAATTTCTCTAACGATTTCTTAAAGAATGTGCTAAGGATAGCACAAGAGACAAAACATCCAAAGTAATGAATAGCAGTAACGATGACATAGAAATGTCTTCGAAGTACCAAGAATCTCTAAAAGTCAAGAATGACGTTTTCTGGTTCAAAAACCAAAGCACATAGGCACAACGGCTCAAAGGCACGTAATATAACAAGAATGTTATATACCCAAACATAATAGCTGACATTGAAATGCCTAGCATTTAGAAGTCAAGAATGACATCTCGCGTAATATAACTCAAACGTTATATACATAACTATAATGGATGACATAGAAATGTCGAGAATTTCAGAAGTCAAGAATGACATCCCTCGGTTTCACTACCCGAGGTGTTCCTATAAGGATAAATTCGCATGAGTCGAAGAATACGTTTAATCGAAATGGGAGTTCCTCCTGGATTCAGAACATAATAGAGATGTATGTATGATAACAATATACATACCAATACGATACAAATAATTACATATAATAATATATTATAGGCAGGGCTGTAGACTAGACTCACTAATGCACCCTATTGACTCGGGTAACGACATCAATGCAGCCTAATTCCATACAACCAACGCTCTGATACCAACTGAAACGACCCGTCAAAGTACACTTGACGACCATCGTTATCTTAGTCCCACAGCTTGATCATAACTCTATATGAATTTGATAAATAACCTTGTATTCTTTATTTAAAAATGATTTCCTATAAAGGAAACCTACCAAAATATGTAAGTTTAGAAAAAGCATACATTATTACTTAATCAAAAGTTGACCAAAACAAAGTCAACAATACCCACTATTAAATGTATCAAAATAGAATGCAAGTTAATGTATAACAAAAACTGCCATCATAAATATGCAGACTCTCTAAGCACAGCGGAAGCAATCAATCAAGAACGTGAGAATAAAATATGCGAGTAACTGTCAACAAAAATGTTGAGTGAATTATAAGTTTAATATTGCAAACAATATTTAATTTAAACCATAAAAATATATGTTTGAAAACATAAAAACCCCTTTTTGGACCACAAAATTATATGCTCGAAAACATATAAAAATATTATTCCATTTTCTGTGAGCCACCTGGTAACCACTTAACCCTTTATTTACCCTTGCTAAACACAATAAATAATATACACCGAACAAGTGTATCTTCAACTAAATACGAAGTACTAAACATTCCGATTATAAATTGCTAGCGCGACTAGCTCGAAATGGGGTTGTCAAACCCGATAAATCTATCCATAGGATTCGCGTTCGCCAGTAGAAACCAGTGATTACAATTACCAGATTAGGGAATATTTTTGTTCGACTCACAATGAATAATTTAAACCAACTTCCACTTGTGTCCAAAATATAAAATAAATTGCATGTATTCTCATCCCAAAAGATGTAAAATAGAAAAATGGGACTATAACTCACCTTAAAGCAAATGAAGTAACCAGACAAATATGTGAACAGCAAGTGAAGTAAAGTGATCAAGAATGATCACAACGCCGACCTATAAATAAAGAAGGTCGATATAAATAACTAACTTAGGTCAAGTCTTAGTATGGTAGCTATAGTACTTGTTGCAAGTAGACATAGAAAAACACTCAGTATGCTTCGGTTTGATCGGAACAGCGTAAGGACACGTACTTTCTATTTTTAGAAAGTTTCTATTTTTAGCAGGTTTCCATTTTTGAAAAGTTTCTATTTTTGGAAAGTTTCTATTTTTGGAAAGTTTCTATTTTTGGAAAGTTTCTATTTTAGGAAAGTTTCTATTTTTTAGAAAGTTTCTATTTTTAGAAAGTTTCCATATTTAGAAAGTTGCTATTTTTGAAAAGTTTATAAGTTAGGAAAGTTTCCTTAATTAGAAAGTCAACAAAAGTCAACTGAAAGTCAAAGTCAACTAAAAGTCAACTCAAAAGTCAACCTTGGTCAAACATAGTCAACATTAATTTTAAAAGTGTAAGTCATAATAATAATATAAGTTATAATGTTCTTTAAAATCATATATGTATAATTATGTCATAACATAAGTTTAATTAAATTAAAATGAATTATTAAAGTTAACATAATTTTAAATGATATAATTAATATAGCATAAGTATTTAATTAATTAATTAAATGTTAATCATAATATAGGTATTATAAATTAATAATAAATTTTAATCATATCATAAGTATTATTAATTAATAATGAATTATTAATCATATCATAAGTTTCTAATTATAATCATTAAATCATAAGTATTTAATAATTAAATTATAAGTAAATAATAACTAAGCCTTATAATAATTAAATAATTAATTAATCCTTATTATAAGTCTTATTAAAATAATCTCATAATATAAGTTTAATACTTACCGTAAGTATTTTTCATTAATAATAAAAGTATTATTAATCATAAGTTTGATTAAAGTCTAATTAATCATAATTAATTACTAAATGATATAATAAATATGTATATCATAAGTCTTAAAGTAAAATAATTACTTTTTATATCATAAGTAATTTATTAATAATGAAATTCATTATTTATATCATAAGTCTTATTAAATAACCATAAGTTTTAATTAAAAGTTCATCGGGTCATAACTTGAGCCCCGGGAATCAGTTTTCGGCGAGTCTTATATATATCTTCGCCTAAATGACCCACTCGACACATTAGTGTACTCAAGAACACCCCAAGAACAGCCACCAAGTCATGACCAACAGCCACCATCTAACTTGGAGCTTTAATCCGTTCAAAAACATGTTTTAGTCATAACGGGTGATCCGTGGCCCGGATTTCGATGACCCGAACATGAATGTTTATCCAATCATCAATACTAACACACTAGTACACCCTAGAGACTCCAATAATGGTCACAAAGTCGGACCAAACCTTAACACATTCGTTTTTACATTTTAATTTCATGAAAACACCATTTTAATCATATCTTATGTTCCGGGAATCGAAATAACATGAATCCGGAGTCTAAAATCAATGTATTGATGAGAGGAAATCATATAAATACTTTATTTTATCAAAAAATCAGTTAAAGGTACTGAAATGGTCAAATAGTCTGCTGTCCACAATCAATCAAACCGAAAACATGTAATAACGAGTGATTCTATGCATACAATGAATAATCCAACAACATACAAGCACTACACAATCATATTAAACATAAAAATCAGTAAAAATAGATTAAAATGAAAAACTAGGGTTTGTGATTATACCCTAATCAAGAATCAAGAAGATGAAGCTTGTAGATCGCGAAAAGGAGAATCCGTTTATGCAATTAATTTTGAGAGATGAAGAATAATTGTATGATGATTGTTGTTGGCTGTATTTTGAAGGTGGAAGAGTATAAAGTCAGCCACAAGTGGGGAGGGAAGAAGGAGAGAGTTTTTGCTAGGGGTTGGAAAAGGAAAAGTGATCAAATGAGTGTAAAATGAAGTTTATGTACCAAATATGAAATAGATGGGCTATGTGGGGGTACTTGGATGAATTTGTCATGGGGAGTGGGCTCCAAAACCTAAATTTATTATTTGATAAAAAGTTTGTGGCCCGAAAGTCCAAACAAAGCCCGATTCGCGAAAACACGGTTTCGCGATTAAATCTTCAAAGAAAATACGCACGCGCGGAAAATAAAATATAGAAATACTATATATACTCATATGATATAAAAATATCATAAATAAAATAATTTAGATTTAAAAAACTCAAAAGTCTGACCATTGGTTTGAAAACCGAAATGATTCGCCGGATAGAAATCCACGACACGTAGAAACGCACAATTTTAAATACGAATACAAATATTCATATAACACATAGTAAATAATATATTATTACTAAAATAATAATATAAGTCATAGAAATGATGTGGCACGAATAAAAATTAACAAACGTTAAATAATAAACGGTAAAAGATAACGGAAAAAGTAGGCTCGTGACAGTACCTTCCCGTTACGGAAACTTCGTCCCGAAATTTAAGCAGGTGCAGAGGTTGACTCGATATCTGGAAACAAATGCGGGTACTTCTGCCTCATCTGATTTTCACATTCCCAAGTGAACTCGGGTCCGCGTCTGCATTCCATCTAACTCGGACGTTAGGAATTCTACTTGCTTGAGAGCCTTAACCTCTCGATCCATAATCTTGGACGTCAGGTGAATTTTAAAAACACTTCCGCTGTCGTATGCCAACCCAAGGTCAAGATTTGGAGTTGGTATAATTGTTTATATTGTTTAAACTTGAATTCGGAGTATTTGTTATAATATATTTGATCATATTGTAATGGGTTGTGTAAAAACTTATTTATTTGAGGAGATTGTCTTTGATAGACAATCTAAATTATGTCATTAAGACCTTTATTCAATAATAAAGGTTATGGTTGTTTTTAAAAACGAATGCAAGATTTGAAAAACGTCTCATATAGAGGTCAAAGTCTCGCAAAGAAACCAATTAATATGAAACGTTTATAATTAATATGAATGGGGAATTTCATGAGTAAATGTAGGTTCGTCTTAACCGGTGACGTAGTCACGGTTGATTTCCGGAATTTAAGGGATTTTTAGTGGAAATCTTCGTAATAAGATTTGGTTCTTCGGGAATTAAGGAAATTAGAATCCTCTTTGGTTAAATGCGATGATCTGTCTTGATTGCTCTATCTGATACTTTACTATAAATCCACTCCATTCGTTTCCTTATTTTCACAGCTCATGTGACGACCCGGAAATTTCCGATCAAATTTAAACTTAATCTTTATATGATTTCGACACGATAAGCAAAGTCTGTAATATTGAAATCTCAAAAACTTTGAACTGTGTTCATGTATTCATTTACCCTTCGACTGCTCTCGACGATTCACGAACAATTAATTGTAAATAGATATGTGTGTATGTATATATAAATAATAATTCGAAATATAATTTGAAGTATTATATGTTATTGTTATTAAAAATTAATAAAATAAAAATAGGATATTATAATAATAATTATTTAAAATATATCTCTATATATAAATAAAGTATATTAAAAATAAATATTAAATGATTGTAACACTCGTTTGATGTTCCGATTGATATTAAGCAAGTTAAATTCAAACTTATTTAATTTTAAAATAAACGGTGAAACGAAAATGAGTTCTATAAATTTTAGGCTTATTAAAAATGTATTTAGGAACTATTTGTTAAGTTTTAACACTTTTTATATTTTACCCAGAATTGAGAGGAACAGTTGATGTGATTTTTATTTAACAAATTAAGGATCGAATTTTATACCATAATGATCAAAATAAATAAATATAGTTAATTTAAAATATGGGATTTTTCTGAAGACTTTTATCCGCCTCTGATCTAACAACGGACTACGAAATAATAGTCCGTGAAAACTGTCGGTAGGTTAAAACAAATTTGTGGCTGCTTCAATATATATAATTGAGATATTGATTGAATTACTGTGGGGTTTTGTTTTCTTCTCTCCACCATCTTATTATTTTACGGAGTATGAATTATATATGTAAATATATACATATGCATGTTATAGAATCACACACCACTTGTGCCTTCCTACTTCTTTCTTTTTGTGAGCAGCACTCTAACCCATTTCACCTCAACCTTCCACCACCCTACAAAACCACCAACTGTCAAATTGTTGTTGCTAAGATCCCTGCTCCTCACCTTGCAATCACGACACCATAAACCACCACACTCGATTATGAAACACCTGCAAGTTGTTGCAGCTTATGTACCCATTTCTGTTGTGTTGCCGAGATCAGAACCATCATCACAACATACGATTACCATCACCATTATTTACTCTAGATAAACCCAACTTATCACCACCTTCGTGATCCATCAAAACCCATCACTCCCACCGTCGACCACACTTGTTTTATTGTTTCACTACACGATTTTTATTACCTGTGAGAGTTGCCTAATATCTAACTATTGCTCGAGTATTCCAGCTCCTAGTTATCACCAACCCATTTGTGAACACTTTAAACCGCCATTTTTTGTGTTGTTTGTTCGTCACTATTTTGTGCTACTATTGCTGTACATTTGTTTCTCCTGTCTTTTGAACCACTATCCGAAACAAGAACCATCAAGCTACTATCCACCTCGGTTGTTTTACTGTTTGATCAAACCCACAATCACCATTGTAACAACAATCGTCTATTTCGAGTTATAAACTAACAATCAAACTGTTTCGGTTGATTGATACTATTTTTGTCGGAGAACAATACTACTCATCATCACCTTCGATTTCTCTTCCATTTAATCATCACCTATGCTCATTACAATAAATCATCACCACCCTCACTATCCTAAACAATCTACCAACGAAACCCACTAGGGCTATCGAAACCCACCACTTAATCATCACTTAAATACCTCGAAACTGCAGCATGATTCCTGTTCTAAACAAAACCAGAAACCAAACCATCATCACTACTCGTTAAAAACTGTTTTGATTCGTGCTGCTACAGTTCCTGCTTCGTTGCTGCAGTTTTGATTTCTGTTAATTGTATTCTATTTACTGTGAGAAATGAAATGATGATGATGGAAAGTGATGAGGTACAGTAGTGATGACTATGAAAAAGATGAGGCCGATGTTGAAGATGATGAATAGTAACATATAAGAAATGATAATGACGATTGGATAATGATAAGGTTAAACATGATAATGATGATAAAGAGGTGATGAAGATGAAAATTAACGGAATGATGATGATGATGGAAAACGAAGATGTTGATGATCATATTATGTGATCACGGATTTAATGATGATGATTGATGATGTTTTAGGTTGATGATGATGAATTGTTAAAGAAGACGAAAATGGAAATAAACAGAAAAATAAATAGCGGAGCAATGGTTAGGGGCTGTGTGTTTAAACGAGAGGTCCCAGGTTCGAAACTATACCTAGGCCACTGAATTTTTTTTTATAAAACCTGGACTCTTGTGATTACTTGAGTCTGTTGGGCCGTGTTTTCCATTGGGCCGAGATACGATCCTTCTGTTGGGCTGCTGCTATGCCATTGATTTGTGTTTTAGGTTTAATGATAAAAACGGGTTAGTTAAATTTAAGTCCTAGATTAAATTAGAAAGAGAACAGACAGCGGAATGGTTTAAAGTGTTATTGGGATAGCGGGAGGTCACGGGTTCAAACCCGGGCTTGGGCATTCTTTTTCTTTAAGGGCTACTCCTTTGAGGTAGTTTTTACTAATACTCTTATTATTATTATTATTATTATTATTATTATTATTATTATTATTATTATTATTATTATTATTATTATTATTATTATTATTATTATTATTATTATTATTATTATTATTATTATTTTTTTTTTTTTTTTTTTTGAACATGTTAATACTACAAACATATTTATATTAAGAAGTTAATAAAAAGATGATATAGTAAAGATTATATAAAAAGATTACAATTATATTAATACATGTACGATTATGAATGTTATTATGAATTAGAATTTAGGGAAGTTATAATTATAAGTTATGAATTAAAAACTAAGATTTTTATGACTATTAATATTATTAATATTATTATTACTATTATTTAGTATTTTAAAATGTAACTATCATTATTATTATTATCATCATTATTTTATTATTTTTATAATTATTATTTTTTAAAAAAAAAGATATCTATAAAAATATATATTAATTACATATATCATAAGCATACTAATATTAGATTTTTAATAAATTAACTAATATAATATTTTTATATTAATATTACATTTATTAAAGTATATGTATCATATAAGTATTATAACAAATAATAAGGACTAATATAATTATATATAAGGATATTAATCTATATATATTATAAAATATATATAAACTTAGTTGATTAATACTACAATGTGTTAATATATATACTTGATATAGGTTCGTGAATCCGAGGCCAACCTTGCATTTGTTCAATGCCATCATATGCTTAATTACTACGAAATACAATATGTGAGTTTCATTGCTCCCTTTTTAAATGCTTTTGCAATATATATTTTTGGGACTGAGAATACATGTGCTGTTTTTATAACTGCTTTATTAAATACTTTTGAAATATATTTTGAATTGAGAATATATGAAATGCTTTTATAAATGTTTGACGAGATAGACACAAGCAAAACATTCCTCGAATGAATTATTATGCAGACACAAGTTCTGTAGATTATTATTGAATTAGTTGGACGTGATAATTGCCACTATTGGTTGTGAATATTTTTTCCTGATTATTATTGCTTGGTAACCTAAGAATTAGAAACGGTTATGGCCCTAATTCACGCGAATCCTAAAGGTAGCTACCGGGTTTAACACCCCCACCCAGAATGTTCACTAGACGGAAGAGCTAGTGGGCGTGGTGTTTAGTACTTCGAAGTTTATATATTTTACAGATGAGATGTTCTGTTTTGGGGATATTATTGATGCGCATTATATGTTAAGGTCGGTTACCATGTTGAGCAATGAAATGGAAATGAATGTTATGTATCGAGAGAATGATTTTTATACACAGGTTATGTGTATTAGTTTTAGCACGAGATATGTGCACGATTATTTAAAAATCATGAGGCAACGTACGGGGGAGAAAAGGATACGAACCTACTCTGCTATGCATTATGATAATTGGTTTCGTACACGAGATAGGTGTACTATATTTGAATCTTATGGTCTATCAAAATGATCAATTTTATTATTGACGATAAACTTATGAACTCACCAACCTTTTGGTTGACACTTTAAAGCATGTTTATTCTCAGGTATGAAAGAAATATTTCGCTGTGCATTTGCTCATTTTAGAGATATTACTTGGAGTCATTCATGACATATTTCAAAAGACGTTGCATTCGAGTCATTGAGTTCATCAAGAATATTATTAAGTCATTTATAGTTGGATATATTATGAAATGGTATGCATGCTGTCAACTTTCGATGAAATGAAAGTTTTTCTTTCAAAAGCGAATGCAATGTTTGTAAAATGTATCATTTAGAGGTCAAATACCTCGCAATGAAATCAACTATTGTGAATCGTTTATAATCGATATGAACGGGGCATTTCAGCTCATACCTTCTATTCTTTCTCCCTCACTTCATACTTTAAAGCATTTGTCAATATGCTCCATCCAGTTCTGATTCTTGATATACTCCTAACTTTCATATATGTCATTCTTCTTTTTCATCTACCGCCAGAAGAATCTATTCACTTCTACTATACTCTTGGTTTTTTTTAGTGTTTTTTGTTCTCCCGTGTCTTTATTTTTGCTATACGCATCGATATACACGGCTTTTAATTTCTGGGTTGTTGTTGGGTTTTATATCTTCCCTTATATTTCGATGTCTCTGCTTCCGTCTTTCAATAATCGTTGACACCTACGATTAATGCTCTCTTCTATTTGCTGTGATTTATACTCCCAATTTTATTTCGAAGCTTCATTCTTTCGTTTTCTCTCTTTGCCATTAAGTACCGCAAGTAATGGTCCAGAATTTGTAGGTATGGATTTCGAAATGAACATAGTTAATGTTCTAAGAAGGAAATTTTGATGGCACGATCTTGATTTGTCAAATTACCAGAATATTCGGAAAAATAGAACTATCAAGAAGATATGTTTGGAGATTTGGTAGAATGTAAGAGTCGTGTAACATGGCACATGATGACGTTATGGTCTGTGAATCATCATGTTTCATTAGAAGCTTAGCATGACTTACTATAATATAATCACATTGATCAAGTGTCATTATATTATACTAACTCATGCTTCAGCCCCCAACACTACTTCAAAAACATCCATAATTTAAACTCTAAGGTTTACCTAATATAGAAACTAAACAGTTGCCTTTATGATGTAATACATATAGCGTAAAGAGATAAATAATCAGCAGACAATGATGTTTATGATGGTATCTTCAGAAATATCGAGGATATTTATACTGAAAGATTCGATAATGATTTCTCAGATTTCTTCCTTGGATTCTTTAATCAGAAACAACTGAACATGAGGCAGCGTAGGTGGATTGAATTGTTGAATGATTACGACTTTGAGATTCGTTACCACCCGGGGAAGGCAAATGTGGTAGCCGACGCCTTGAGTAGAAAGGACAGAGAACCCATTCGAGTAAAATCTATGAATATAATGATTCATAATAACCTTACTACTCAAATAAAGGAAGCACAACAAGGAGTTTTAAAAGAGGGAAATTTAAAGAATGAAATACCCAAAGGATCGGAGAAGTATCTTAATATTCGGGAAGATGGAACCCGGTATAGGGCTGAAAGGATTTGGGTACCAAAATTTGGAGATATGAGAGAAATGGTACTTAGAGAAGCTCATAAAACCAGATACTCAATACATCCTGGAACGGGGAAGATGTACAAGGATCTCAAGAAACATTTTTGGTGGCCAGGTATGAAAGCCGATGTTGCTAAATACGTAGGGGAATGTTTGACGTGTTCTAAGGTCAAAGCGGAGCATCAGAAACTGTAGTGACCCGAACTTTTCCATGTTTATATATATTAATTGAGATTGATATTTACATGATTAAATGTTTCCAACATGTTAAGCAATCAAACTTGTTAAGACTTGATTAATTGAAATATGTTTCATATAGACAAT
Organism: Rutidosis leptorrhynchoides; assembly: GCF_046630445.1. Classification (NCBI taxonomy): domain Eukaryota; kingdom Viridiplantae; phylum Streptophyta; class Magnoliopsida; order Asterales; family Asteraceae; genus Rutidosis; species Rutidosis leptorrhynchoides. The sequence continues at coordinate 420,507,702 of NC_092335.1, read as the reverse complement.
TGACCACCCAAGTTGACCGGTGATTCACGAACGTTAAAACTTGTAAAAACTATACGATGACATATATATGGTTATATATATAGTTAACATGTTTTTATTATAAGTATGTATCTCATTAGGTATTTTAACAATGAGTTATATACATAAAAATGAGACTATTAATTTAAGAAACTCGAAAACGATATATATAACGATTATCGTTATAACAACGTCTTACTAGGTACATATGAATCATATTAAGATATTGATACACTTGGTTAATTATGTTAAATGATAAGTAAATATATTATTAAGTGTATTAACAATGAAATACATATGTAAAAATAAGACTACTAACTTAATGATTTCGAAACGAGACATATATGTAACGATTATCGTTGTAACGACATTTAACTGTATATACATCATACTAAGATATATTATATATCATAATATCATGATAATATAATAATTTAACATCTCATTTGTTATAATAAACAATGGGTTAACAACATTCAACAAGATAGTTAACCTAAAGGTTTCAAAACAACATTTACATGTAACGACTAACGATGACTTAACGACTCAGTTAAAATGTATATACATGTAGTGTTTTAATATGTATTCATACACTTTTAAAAGACTTCAAGACACTTATCAAAATACTTCTACTTAACAAAAATGTTTACAATTACATCCTCGTTCAGTTTCATCAACAATTCTACTCGTATGCACCCGTATTCGTACTCGTACAATACACAACTTTTAGATGTGTGTACTATTGGTATATACACTCCAATGATCAGCTCGTAGCAGCCCATGTGAGTCACCTAACACATGTGGGAACCATCATTTGGCAACTAGCATGAAATATCTCATAAAATTTCAAAAATATGAGTAATCATTCATGACTTATTTACATGAAAACAAAATTACATATCCTTTATATCTAATCCATACACCAACGACCAAAAACACCTACAAACACTTTCATTCTTCAATTTTCTTCATCTAATTGATCTCTCTCAAGTTCTATCTTCAAGTTCTAAGTGTTCTTCATATATTTTACAAGTTCTAGTTACATAAAATCAAGAATATTTTCAAGTTTGCTAGCTCACTTCCAATCTTGTAAGGTGATCATCCAACCTCAAGAAATCTTTGTTTCTTACAGTAGGTTATCATTCTAATACAAGGTAATAATCATATTCAAACTTTGGTTCAATTTCTATAACTAAAACAATCTTATTTCAAGTGATGATCTTACTTGAACTTGTTTTCGTGTCATGATTCTGCTTCAAGAACTTCGAGCCATCCAAGGATCCGTTGAAGCTAGATCCATTTTTCTATTTTCCAGTAGGTTTATCCAAGGAAATTAAGGTAGTAATTATGTTCATAACATCATTCGATTCATACATATAAAGCTATCTTATTCGAAGGTTTAAACTTGTAATCACTAGAACATAGTTTAGTTAATTCTAAACTTGTTCGCAAACAAAAGTTAATCCTTCTAACTTGACTTTTAAAATCAACTAAAAACATGTTCTATATCTATATGATATGCTAACTTAATGATTTAAAACATGGAAACACGAAAAACATCATAAAACCGGATTTACGCCGTCGTAGTAACACCGCGGGCTGTTTTGGGTTAGTTAATTAAAAACTATGATAAAATTTGATTTAAAAGTTGTTATTCTGAGAAAATGATTTTTATTATGAACATGAAACTATATCCAAAAATTATGGTTAAACTCAAAGTGAAAGTATGTTTTCTAAAATGGTCATCTAGACGTCGTTCTTTCGACTGAAATGACTACCTTTACAAAAACGACTTGTAACTTATTTTTCTGACTATAAACCTATACTTTTTCTGTTTAGATTCATAAAATAGAGTTCAATATGAAACCATAGAAATTTGATTCACTCAAAACGGATTTAAAATGAAGAAGTTATGGGTAAAACAAGATTGGATAATTTTTCTCATTTTAGCTACGTGAAAATTGGTAACAAATCTATTCCAACCATAACTTAATCAACTTGTATTGTATATTATGTAATCTTGAGATACCATAGACACGTATACAATGTTTCGACCTATCATGTCGACACATCTATATATATTTCGGAACAACCATAGACACTCTATATGTGAATGTTGGAGTTAGCTATACAGGGTTGAGGTTGATTCCAAAATATATATAGTTTGAGTTGTGATCAATACTGAGATACATATACACTGGGTCGTGGATTGATTCAAGATAATATTTATCGATTTATTTCTGTACATCTAATTGTGGACAACTAGTTGTAGGTTACTAACGAGGACAGCTGACTTAATAAACTTAAAACATCAAAATATATTAAAAGTGTTGTAAATATATTTTGAACATACTTTGATATATATGTATATATTGTTATAGGTTCGTGAATCAACCAGTGGCCAAGTCTTACTTCCCGACGAAGTAAAAATCTGTGAAAGTGAGTTATAGTCCCACTTTTAAAATCTAATATTTTTGGGATGAGAATACATGCAGGTTTTATAAATGATTTACAAAATAGACACAAGTACGTGAAACTAGATTCTATGGTTGAATTATCGAAATCGAATATGCCCCTTTTTATTAAGTCTGGTAATCTAAGAATTAGGGAACAGACACCCTAATTGATGCGAATCCTAAAGATAGATCTATTGGGCCTAACAAACCCCATCCAAAGTACCGGATGCTTTAGTACTTCGAAATTTATATCATATCCGAAGGGTGTCCCGGAATGATGGGGATATTCTTATATATGCATCTTGTTAATGTCGGTTACTAGGTGTTCACCATATGAATGATTTTTATCTCTATGTATGGGATGTGTATTGAAATATGAAAGCTTGTGGTCTATTATTATGATTTGATATATATAGGTTAAACCTATAACTCACCAACATTTTTGTTGACGTTTTAAGCATGTTTATTCTCAGGTGATTATTAAGAGCTTCCGCTGTCGCATACTTAAATAAGGACGAGATTTGGAGTCCATGCTTGTATGATATTGTGTAAAAACTGCATTCAAGAAACTTATTTTGTTGTAACATATTTGTATTGTAAACCATTATGTAATGGTCGTGTGTAAACAGGATATTTTAGATTATCATTATTTGATAATCTACGTAAAGCTTTTTAAAACCTTTATCTATGAAATAAAGGTTATGGTTTGTTTTAAAAATGAATGCAGTCTTTGAAAAACGTCTCATATAAAGGTCAAAACCTCGCAACGAAATCAATTAATATGGAACGTTTTTAATCAATAAGAACGGGACATTTCAGAAACCATCAGGTCTACTTCAACAACCCGAAATCCCGGAATGGAAATGGGAAAACATTACCATGGATTTCATCACTAAATTGACAAGGATTCCAAGTGGTTTTGATACTATTTGGGTAATAGTTGATCGTCTCACCAAATCAGCACACTTCCTGCCAATAAGAGAAGATGACAAGATGGAGAAGTTAGCACGACTGTATTTGAAGGAAGTCGTCTCCAGACATGGAATACCAATCTCTATTATCTCTGATAGGGATGGTAGATTTATTTCAAGATTCTGGTAGACATTACAGCAAGCATTAGGAACTCGTCTAGACATGAGTACTGCCTATCATCCACAAACTGATGGGCAGAGTGAAAGGACGATACAAATGCTTGAAGACATGCTACGAGCATGTGTTATTGATTTCGGAAACAGTTGGGATCGACATCTACCGTTAGCAGAATTTTTCTACAACAATAGCTACCATTCAAGCATTGACATGGCTCCGTTTGAAGCACTTTATGGTAGAAAGTGCAGGTCTCCGATTTGTTGGAGTGAAGTGGGGGATAGACAGATTACGGGTCCGGAGATAATACAAGAAACTACTGAGAAGATCATCCAAATTCAACAACGGTTGAAAACCGCCCAAAGTCGACAAAAGAGCTACGCCGACATTAAAAGAAAAGATATAGAATTTGAAATTGGAGAGATGGTCATGCTTAAGGTTGCACCTTGGAAAGGTGTTGTTCGATTTGGTAAATGAGGGAAATTAAATCCAAGGTATATTGGACCAATCAAGATTATTGATCGTGTCGGACCAGTAGCTTACCTACTTGAGTTACCTCAACAACTCACGACTGTACATAACACTTTCCACGTCTCGAATTTGAAAATATGTTTTGCTAAAGAAGATCTCACTATTCCGTTGGACGAAATCCAAATCAATGAAAAACTTCAATTCATTGAAGAACCCATTGAAATAATGGATTGCGAGGTTAAGAGACTTAAACAAAACAAGATACCGATTGTTAATGAAATGTCCCGTTCTTATTGATTAAAAACGTTCCATATTAATTGATTTCGTTGCGAGGTTTTGACCTCTATATGAGACGTTTTTTTCAAAGACTGCATTCATTTTAAAACAAACCATAACCTTTATTTCATCAATAAAGGTTTAAAAAGCTTTACGTAGATTATCAAATAATGATAATCTAAAATATCCTGTTTACACACGACCATTACATAATGGTTTACAATACAAATATGTTACAACAAAATAAGTTTCTTGAATGCAGTTTTTACACAATATCATACAAGCATGGACTCCAAATCTCATCCTTATTTAAGTATGCGACAACGGAAGCTCTTAATAATCACCTGAGAATAAACATGCTTAAAACGTCAACAAAAATGTTGGTGAGTTATAGGTTTAACCTATATATATCAAATCATAATAATAGACCACAAGATTTCATATTTCAATACACATCCCATACATAGAGATAAAAATCATTCATATGGTGAACACCTGGTAACCGACATTAACAAGATGCATATATAAGAATATCCCCATCATTCCGGGACACCCTTCGGATATGATATAAATTTCGAAGTACTAAAGCATCCGGTACTTTGGATGGGGTTTGTTAGGCCCAATAGATCTATCTTTAGGATTCGCGTCAATTAGGGTGTCTGTTCCCTAATTCTTAGATTACCAGACTTAATAAAAAGGGGCATATTCGATTTCGATAATTCAACCATAGAATGTAGTTTCACGTACTTGTGTCTATTTTGTAAATCATTTATAAAACCTGCATGTATTCTCATCCCAAAAATATTAGATTTTAAAAGTGGGACTATAACTCACTTTCACAGATTTTTACTTCGTCGGGAAGTAAGACTTGGCCACTGGTTGATTCACGAACCTATAACAATATATACATATATATCAAAGTATGTTCAAAATATATTTACAACACTTTTAATATATTTTGATGTTTTAAGTTTATTAAGTCAGCTGTCCTCGTTAGTAACCTACAACTAGTTGTCCACAGTTAGATGTACAGAATTAAATCGATAAATATTATCTTGAATCAATCCATGACCCAGTGTATACGTATCTCAGTATTGATCACAACTCAAACTATATATATTTTGGAATCAACCTCAACCCTGTATAGCTAACTCCAACATTCACATATAGAGTGTCTATGGTTGTTCCGAAATATATATAGATGTGTCGACATGATAGGTCGAAACATTGTATACGTGTCTATGGTATCTCAAGATTACATAATATACAATACAAGTTGATTAAGTTATGGTTGGAATAGATTTGTTACCAATTTTCACGTAGCTAAAATGAGAAAAATTATCCAATCTTGTTTTACCCATAACTTCTTCATTTTAAATCCGTTTTGAGTGAATCAAATTGCTATGGTTTCATATTGAACTCTATTTTATGAATCTAAACAGAAAAAGTATAGGTTTATAGTCGGAAAAATAAGTTACAAGTCATTTTTGTAAAGGTAGTCATTTCAGTCGAAAGAACGACGTCTAGATGACCATTTTAGAAAACATACTTCCACTTTGAGTTTAACCATAATTTTTGGATATAGTTTCATGTTCATAATAAAAATCATTTTCTCAGAATAACAACTTTTAAATCAAAGTTTATCATAGTTTTTAATTAACTAACCCAAAACAGCCCGCGGTGTTACTACGACGGCGTAAATCCAGTTTTACGGTGTTTTTCGTGTTTCCAGATTTTAAATCATTAAGTTAGCATATCATATAGATATAGAATATGTGTTTAGTTGATTTTAAAAGTCAAGTTAGAAGGATTAACTTTTGTTTGCGAACAAGTTTAGAATTAACTAAACTATGTTCTAGTGATTACAAGTTTAAACCTTCGAATAAGATAGCTTTATATGTATGAATCGAATGATGTTATGAACATCATTACTACCTTAAGTTCCTTGGATAAACCTACTGGAAAAGAGAAAAATGGATTTAGCTTCAACGGATCCTTGGATGGCTCGAAGTTCTTGAAGCAGAATCATGACACGAAAACAAGTTCAAGTAAGATCATCACTTGAATAAGATTGTTATAGTTAAAGAAATTGAACCAAAGTTTGAATATGATTATTACCTTGTATTAGAATGATAACCTACTGTAAGAAACAAAGATTTCTTGAGGTTGGATGATCACCTTACAAGATTGGAAGTGAGCTAGCAAACTTGAAAGTATTCTTGATTTTATGAAACTAGAACTTTTGGAATTTATGAAGAACACTTAGAACTTGAAGATAGAACTTGAGAGAGATCAATTAGATGAAGAAAATTGAAGAATGAAAGTGTTTGTAGGTGTTTTTGGTCGTTGGTGTATGGATTAGATATAAAGGATATGTAATTTTGTTTTCATGTAAATAAGTCATGAATGATTACTCATATTTTTGTAATTTTATGAGATATTTCATGCTAGTTGCCAAATGATGGTTCCCACATGTGTTAGGTGACTCACATGGGCTGCTAAGAGCTGATAATTGGAGTGTATATACCAATAGTACATACATCTAAAAGCTGTGTATTGTACGAGTACGAATACGGGTGCATACGAGTAGAATTGTTGATGAAACTGAACGAGGATGTAATTGTAAGCATTTTTGTTAAGTAGAAGTATTTTGATAAGTGTATTGAAGTCTTTCAAAAGTGTATAAATACATATTAAAACACTACATGTATATACATTTTAACTGAGTCGTTAAGTCATCGTTAGTCGTTACATGTAAGTGTTGTTTTGAAACCTTTAGGTTAACGATCTTGTTAAATGTTGTTTACCCAATGTTTATAATATCAAATGAGATTTTAAATTATTATATTATCATGATATTATCATGTATGAATATCTCTTAATATGATATATATACATTAAATGTCTTTACAACGATAATAGTTACATATATGTCTCGTTTAAAAATCATTAAGTTAGTAGTCTTGTTTTTACATATGTAGTTCATTGTTAATATACTTAATGATATGTTTACTTATCATAGTATCATGTTAACTATATATATATCCATATATATGTCATCATATAGTTTTTACAAGTTTTAACGTTCGTGAATCACCGGTCAACCTGGGTGGTCAATTGTCTATATGAAACATATTTCAATTAATCAAGTCTTAACAAGTTTGATTGCTTAACATGTTGGAAACATTTAATCATGTAAATATCAATATCAATTAATATATATAAACATGGAAAAGTTCGGGTCACTACAGTACCTACCCGTTAAATAAATTTCGTCCCGAAATTTTAAGCTGTTGAAGGTGTTGACGAATCTTCTGGAAAAAGATGCGGGTATTTCTTCTTCATCTGATCTTCATGCTCCCAGGTGAACTCGAGTCCTCTACGAGCATTCCATCGAACCTTAATAATTGGTATCTTGTTTTGCTTAAGTCTTTTAACCTCACGATCCATTATTTCGACGGGTTCTTCGATGAATTGAAGTTTTTCGTTGATTTGGATTTCATCTAACGGAATAGTGAGATCTTCTTTAGCAAAACATTTCTTCAAATTCGAGACGTGGAAAGTGTTATGTACAGCCTCGAGTTGTTGAGGTAACTCAAGTCGGTAAGCTACTGGTCCGACACGATCAATAATCTTGAATGGTCCAATATACCTTGGATTTAATTTCCCTCGTTTACCAAATCGAACAACGCCTTTCCAAGGTGCAACTTTAAGCATGACCATCTCTCCAATTTCAAATTCTATATCTTTTCTTTTAATGTCTGCGTAGCTCTTTTGTCGACTTTGGGCGGTTTTCAACCGTTGTTGAATTTGGATGATCTTCTCGGTAGTTTCTTGTATAATCTCCGGACCCGTAATCTGTCTATCCCCCACTTCACTCCAACAAATCGGAGACCTGCACTTTCTACCATAAAGTGCTTCAAACGGCGCCATCTCAATGCTTGAATGGTAGCTGTTGTTGTAGGAAAATTCTGCTAACGGTAGATGTCGATCCCAACTGTTTCCGAAATCAATAACACATGCTCGTAGCATGTCTTCAAGCGTTTGTATCATCCTTTCGCTCTGCCCATCAGTTTGTGGATGATAGGCAGTACTCATGTCTAGACGTGTTCCTAATGCTTGCTGTAATGTCTGCCAGAATCTTGAAATAAATCTACCATCCCTATCAGAGATAATAGAGATTGGTATTCCATGTCTGGAGACGACTTCCTTCAAATACAGTCGTGCTAACTTCTCCATCTTGTCATCTTCTCTTATTGGCAGGAAGTGTGCTGATTTGGTGAGACGATCAACTATTACCCAAATAGTATCAAAACCACTTGCAGTCCTTGGCAATTTAGTGATGAAATCCATGGTAATGTTTTCCCATTTCCATTCCGGGATTTCGGGTTGTTGAAGTAGACCTGATGGTTTCTGATGCTCAGCTTTGACCTTAGAACACGTCAAACATTCTCCTACGTATTTAGCAACATCGGCTTTCATACCCGGCCACCAAAAATGTTTCTTGAGATCCTTGTACATCTTCCCCGTTCCAGGATGTATTGAGTATCTGGTTTTATGAGCTTCTCTAAGTACCATTTCTCTCATATCTCCAAATTTTGGTACCCAAATCCTTTCAGCCCTATACCGGGTTCCGTCTCCCCAAATATTAAGATGCTTCTCTGATCCTTTGGGTATTTCATCCTTTAAATTTCCCTCTTTTAAAACTCCTTGTTGCGCCTCCTTTATTTGAGTAGTAAGGTTATTATGAATCATTATATTCATAGATTTTACTCAAATGGGTTCTCTGTCCTTCCTGCTCAAGGCATCGGCTACCACATTTGCCTTCCCCGGTTGGTAACGAATCTCAAATTCGTAATCATTCAATAATTTAATCCACCTACGCTGCCTCATATTCAGTTGTTTCTGATTAAATATGTGTTGAAGACTTTTGTGGTCGGTATATATAATACTTTTGACCCCATATAAGTAGTGCCTCCAAGTCTTTAATGCAAAAACAACCGCGCCTAATTCCAAATCATGCATCGTATAATTTTGTTCGTGAATCTTCAATTGTCTAGACGCATAAGCAATCACCTTCGTTCGTTGCATTAATACACAACCGAGACCTTGCTTTGATGCGTCACAATAAATCACAAAATCATCATTCCCTTCAGGCAATGACAATATAGGTGCCGTAGTTAGCTTTTTCTTCAATAACTGAAACGCTTTCTCTTGTTCATCATTCCATTCAAATTTCTTCCCTTTATGCGTTAATGCAGTCAAGGGTTTTGCTATTCTGGAAAAGTCTTGGATGAACCTTCTGTAGTAACCAGCTAGTCCTAAAAACTGGCGTATGTGTTTCGGAGTTTTCGGGGTTTCCCACTTTTCAACAGTTTCTATCTTTGCCGGATCTACCTTAATACCTTCTTTGTTCACTATGTGACCGAGGAATTGAACTTCTTCCAACCAAAATGCACACTTTGAAAACCTAGCGTATAATTCTTCCTTCCTCAATACTTCTAACACCTTTCTCAAATGTTCACCGTGTTCTTGGTCATTCTTTGAGTAAATAAGTATGTCATCAATGAAAACAATGACAAACTTGTCAAGGTATGGTCCACACACTCGGTTCATAAGGTCCATGAACACAGCTGGTGCATTAGTTAAACCAAACAGCATGACCATAAACTCGTAATGACCGTAACGTGTTCTGAAAGCAGTCTTTGGAATATCATCTTCTTTCACCCGCATTTGATGATACCCGGAACGTAAGTCAATCTTTGAATAAACAGACGAGCCTTGTAGTTGATCAAATAAGTCGTCGATTCTCGGTAGTGGGTAGCGGTTCTTGATGGTAAGTTTGTTCAACTCTCGGTAGTCGATACACAACCTGAATGTACCATCTTTCTTCTTGACAAACAAAACAGGAGCTCCCCACGGTGATGTGCTTGGTCGAATGAAACCACGCTCTAACAGTTCTTGTAATTGGCTTTGCAGTTCTTTCATCTCGCTGGGTGTGAGTCTGTAAGGAGCACGAGCTATTGGTGCAGCTCCTGGTACAAGATCTATTTGAAATTCAACGGATCGATGTGGGGGTAATCCCGGTAATTCTTTCGGAAATACATCGGGAAATTCTTTTGCAATGGGAACATCATTGATGCTCTTTTCTTCAGTTTGTACTTTCTCGACGTGTGCTAGAACAGCATAGCAACCTTTTCTTATTAGTTTTTGTGCCTTCAAATTACTAATAAGATGTAGCTTCGTGTTGCCCTTTTCTCCGTACACCATTAAGGGTTTTCCTTTTTCTAGTATAATGCAAATTGCATTTTTGTAACAAACGATCTCTGCATTCACTTCTTTCAACCAGTCCATACCGATTATCACATCGAAACTCCCTAACTCTACTGGTATCAAATCAATCTTAAATGTTTCGCTAACCAGTTTAATTTCTCGATTCTGACATATATTATCTGCTGAAATTAATTTACCATTTGCTAATTCGAGTAAAAATTTACTATCCAAAGGCGTCAATGGACAACTTAATTTAGCACAAAAATCTCTACTCATATAGCTTCTATCCGCACCCGAATCAAATAAAACGTAAGCAGATTTATTGTCAATAAGAAACGTACCCGTAACAAGCTCCGGGTCTTCATGTGCCTCTGCCGCATTAATATTGAAAACTCTTCCGCGGCCTTGTCCATTCATGTTCTCCTGGTTCGTGCAATTTCTAATAATGTGGCCCGATTTTCCACATTTATAACAAACTACATTGGCATAACTTGCTCCGACACTACTTGCTCCGCCATTACTCGTTCCGACACCATTTGTTCCTTTCGTTCTATTAACCCCTGGTCCGTAGACCTCACACTTCGCCGCGCTATGACCATTTCTTTTACACTTGTTGCAAAATTTGGTGCAGAACCCCGAGTGATACTTTTCACACCTTTGGCATAGCTGCTTCTGATTGTTGTTGTTGTTGCGGTTATTATTGTTGTTGGGATGATTGTTGTAGTTGCTGTTGTTGTTGTTGTTGTTGTTGTTATTGTTGTTGTTGGGTCGTTTGTTGTAGTTGCGATTGATGTTGCGGTTGTTGGGATAATTGTTGCGATTATTGTTGTAATTGCTGTTGTTGTTGTATTGGTGATTCTTATCACCGTTTTCCTCCCACTTTCTTTTGACTTGCTTCACATTGGCCTCTTCAGCAGTCTGTTCTTTAATTCTTTCTTCAATCTGGTTCACTAGTTTGTGAGCCATTCTACATGCCTGTTGTATGGAGGCGGGCTCGTGTGAACTTATATCTTCTTGGATTCTTTCCGGTAATCCTTTCACAAACGCGTCGATCTTCTCTTCCTCATCTTCGAATGCTCCCGGACACAATAGGCACAATTCTGTGAATCGTCTTTCGTACGTGGTAATATCAAATCCTTGGGTTCGTAACCCTCTAAGTTCTATCTTGAGCTTATTGACCTCGGTTCTGGGACGGTATTTCTCGTTCATCAAGTGCTTGAATGCTGACCACGGTAGTGCGTACGCATCGTCTTATCCCACTTGCTCTAGATAGGTATTCCACCATGTTAACGCAGAACCTGTGAAGGTATGCGTAGCGTACTTCACTTTGTCCTCTTCAGTACACTTACTTATGGCAAACACCGATTCGACCTTCTCGGTCCACCGTTTCAATCCGATCGGTCCTTCGGTTCCATCAAATTCCAAAGGTTTGCAGGCAGTGAATTCTTTGTAGGTGCATCCTACACGATTTCCTGTACTGCTAGATCCAAGGTTATTGTTGGTATGTAGCGCAGCCTATACTGCGGCTATGTTTGAAGCTAGAAAAGTACGGAATTCCTCTTCATTCATATTCACGGTGTGTCGAGTAGTCGGTGCCATTTCCTTCAAAATAGTCAAATGGAACAAGTTAAGCATACAGAATATTAAGAGTAGTTAATAGTATTTCGTAGCATAATATGAACTCATTTATAAAAGCTTTTTCTTCATATTAGCGTTTTATAAGTTTAAATTCGGGTAGTACCTACCCGTTAAGTTCATACTTAGTAGCTAATATACAATTCAACTACTACAATTCTATATGAAAAACTGATTATAATAATATTTCGCGTTCAAACTTTTACACAATATTTTACAAACTTACAATACCGCTTATTTTACATATAGCATGAAATATAGCACACAATAAATTTGATACAAGATGGTTGTGAAGATAATTCTAGCTAGTACACAAGTCGTTCAGCAAAGGCAATAAAGACACGTAATTCATACGGCCAGAAACAAGTCATGCATTCTGGTTTTACTAGGATTACTTCCCATCCTTGGTCTTGTGGAACATAACCGTTATGGCCGTTGATAAGACATCGTGTTGTAACGTCGTCAAAGGGACGAGGGTTACGTAATGTCCAACAGTCCCGTAACAATCTAAAAACCTCATTTCTTACCCCAAATACCGACTCCGTCACTTGTGGGAACGTTTTGTTTAATAGTTGTAGCCCGATGTTCTTGTTCTCACTTTGGTGAGAAGCGAACATTACTAATCCGTAAGAATAACATGCTTCTTTATGTTGCATGTTAGCCGCTTTTTCTAAATCACGAAGTCCAATATTCGGATATATTGAGTCAAAATAATTTCTTAACCCATTGCGTAAAATAGCATTTGGGTTCCCCGCAATATATGCGTCAAAGTAAACACATCGTAACTTATGGATTTCCCAATGTGATATCCCCCATCTTTCGAACGAAAGCCTTTTATAAACCAAGGCATTCTTGGAACGTTCTTCGAATGTCTTACAAACTGATCTCGCCTTAAATAGTTGTTCCGAAGAATTCTGACCGACTCTAGACAAGATTTCATCAATCATGTCTCCGGGTAGGTCTCTTAAAATATTGGGTTGTCTATCCATTTTATGTTTTTATACTGTAAAATAGACAAGAGTTAGATTCATAAAAAAAAATACTTATTAATACAAGCAATTTTTACATATATCATAAAGAATAAGCACACTGTATTACATATATTACACCACACGAATACAACTATTTTATTCTGACTCGCTTGTTTCTTTTTCTTCAGTTTTGGTTCGTTTTGCCAAGTTTCTAGGGATATATGATGTTCCCCTAATACGAGCCGTAATTTTCCACATTGGTTTAGAAAAACCCGGTGGTTTAGAGGTTCCCGGGTCATTGTTACAACTTAAGGACTTCGGGGGTTGACGATACATATAAAGTTCATCGGGGTTGGAATTAGATTTCTCTATTTTTATGCCCTTTCCCTTATTATTTTCTTTTGCCTTTTTAAATTCAGTTGGGGTAATTTCTATAACATCATCGGAATTCTCGTCGGAATCCGATTCATCGGAGAATTGGTAATCCTCCCAATACTTTGCTTCCTTGGCGGAAACACCATTGACCATAATTAACCTTGGTCGGTTGGTTGAGGATTTTCTTTTACTTAACCGTTTTATTATTTTCCCCACCGGTTCTATTTCTTCATCCGGTTCCGATTCTTCTTCCGGTTCCGATTCTTCTTCCGGTTCCGACTCTTCTTCCGGTTCCTCTTCGGGAACTTGTGAATCAGTCCACGAATCATTCCAATTTACATTTGACTCTTCATTATTATTAGGTGAGTCAATGGGACTTGTTCTAGAGGTAGACATCTATCACATAATATCAAACGCGTTAAGAGATTAATATATCACATAATATTCACATGTTAAAAATATATAGTTTCCAACAAAATTTGTTAAGCAATCATTTTTCAAGTAAACACGGTCGAAGTCCAGACTTAATAATGTATCCTAACAAACTCGATAAGACACACTAATGCAAAATTCTAGTTCTCTAAGACCAACGCTCGGATACCAACTGAAATGTCCCGTTCTTATTGATTAAAAACGTTCCATATTAATTGATTTCGTTGCGAGGTTTTGACCTCTATATGAGACGTTTTTTTCAAAGACTGCATTCATTTTAAAACAAACCATAACCTTTATTTCATCAATAAAGGTTTAAAAAGCTTTACGTAGATTATCAAATAATGATAATCTAAAATATCCTGTTTACACACGACCATTACATAATGGTTTACAATACAAATATGTTACAACAAAATAAGTTTCTTGAATGCAGTTTTTACACAATATCATACAAGCGTGGACTCCAAATCTCATCCTTATTTAAGTATGCGACAGCGGAAGCTCTTAATAATCACCTGAGAATAAACATGCTTAAAACGTCAACAAAAATGTTGGTGAGTTATAGGTTTAACCTATATATATCAAATCATAATAATAGACCACAAGATTTCATATTTCAATACACATCCCATACATAGAGATAAAAATCATTCATATGGTGAACACCTGGTAACCGACATTAACAAGATGCATATATAAGAATATCCCCATCATTCCGGGACACCCTTCGGATATGATATAAATTTCGAAGTACTAAAGCATCCGGTACTTTGGATGGGGTTTGTTAAGCCCAATAGATCTATCTTTAGGATTCGCGTCAATTAGGGTGTCTGTTCCCTAATTCTTAGATTACCAGACTTAATAAAAAGGGGCATATTCGATTTCGATAATTCAACCATAGAATGTAGTTTCACGTACTTGTGTCTATTTTGTAAATCATTTATAAAACCTGCATGTATTCTCATCCCAAAAATATTAGATTTTAAAAGTGGGACTATAACTCACTTTCACAGATTTTTACTTCGTCGGGAAGTAAGACTTGGCCACTGGTTGATTCACGAACCAATAACAATATATACATATATATCAAAGTATGTTCAAAATATATTTACAACACTTTTAATATATTTTGATGTTTTAAGTTTATTAAGTCAGCTGTCCTCGTTAGTAACCTACAACTAGTTGTCCACAGTTAGATGTACAGAAATAAATCGATAAATATTATCTTGAATCAATCCACGACCCAGTGTATACGTATCTCAGTATTGATCACAACTCAAACTATATATATTTTGGAATCAACCTCAACCCTGTATAGCTAACTCCAACATTCACATATAGAGTGTCTATGGTTGTTCCGAAATATATATAGATGTGTCGACATGATAGGTCGAAACATTGTATACGTGTCTATGGTATCTCAAGATTACATAATATACAATACAAGTTGATTAAGTTATGGTTGGAATAGATTTGTTACCAATTTTCACGTAGCTAAAATGAGAAAAATTATCCAATCTTGTTTTACCCATAACTTCTTCATTTTAAATCCGTTTTGAGTGAATCAAATTGCTATGGTTTCATATTGAACTCTATTTTATGAATCTAAACAGAAAAAGTATAGGTTTATAGTCGGAAAAATAAGTTACAAGTCATTTTTGTAAAGGTAGTCATTTCAGTCGAAAGAACGACGTCTAGATGACCATTTTAGAAAACATACTTCCACTTTGAGTTTAACCATAATTTTTGGATATAGTTTCATGTTCATAATAAAAATCATTTTCTCAGAATAACAACTTTTAAATCAAAGTTTATCATAGTTTTTAATTAACTAACCCAAAACAGCCCGCGGTGTTACTACGACTGCGTAAATCCGGTTTTACGGTGTTTTTCGTGTTTCCAGGTTTTAAATCATTAAGTTAGCATATCATATAGATATAGAACATGTGTTTAGTTGATTTTAAAAGTCAAGTTAGAAGGATTAACTTTTGTTTGCGAACAAGTTTAGAATTAACTAAACTATGTTCTAGTGATTACAAGTTTAAACCTTCGAATAAGATAGCTTTATATGTATGAATCGAATGATGTTATGAACATCATTACTACCTTAAGTTCCTTGGATAAACCTACTGGAAAAGAGAAAAATGGATTTAGCTTCAACGGATCCTTGGATGGCTCGAAGTTCTTGAAGCAGAATCATGACATGAAAACAAGTTCAAGTAAGATCATCACTTGAAATAAGATTGTTATAGTTAAAGAAATTGAACCAAAGTTTGAATATGATTATTACCTTGTATTAGAATGATAACCTACTGTAAGAAACAAAGATTTCTTGAGGTTGGATGATCACCTTACAAGATTGGAAGTGAGCTAGCAAACTTGAAAGTATTCTTGATTTTATGAAACTAGAATTTTTGGAATTTATGAAGAACACTTAGAACTTGAAGATAGAACTTGAGAGAGATCAATTAGATGAAGAAAATTGAAGAATGAAAGTGTTTGTAGGTGTTTTTGGTCGTTGGTGTATGGATTAGATATAAAGGATATGTAATTTTGTTTTCATGTAAATAAGTCATGAATGATTACTCATATTTTTGAAATTTTATGAGATATTTCATGCTAGTTGCCAAATGATGGTTCCCACATGTGTTAGGTGACTCACATGGGCTGCTAAGAGCTGATCATTGGAGTGTATATACCAATAGTACATACATCTAAAAGCTGTGTATTGTACGAGTACGAATACGGGTGCATACGAGTAGAATTGTTGATGAAACTGAACGAGGATGTAATTGTAAGCATTTTTATTAAGTAGAAGTATTTTGATAAGTGTATTGAAGTCTTTCAAAAGTGTATAAATACATATTAAAACACTACATGTATATACATTTTAACTGAGTCGTTAAGTCATCGTTAGTCGTTACATGTAAATGTTGTTTTGAAACCTTTAGGTTAACGATCTTGTTAAATGTTGTTAACCCAATGTTTATAATATCAAATGAGATTTTAAATTATTATATTATCATGATATTATCATGTATGAATATATCTTAATATGATATATATACATTAAATGTCTTTACAACGATAATCGTTACATATATGTCTCGTTTAAAAATCATTAAGTTAGTAGTCTTGTTTTTACATATGTAGTTCATTGTTAATATACTTAATGATATGTTTACTTATCATAGTATCATGTTAACTATATATATATCCATATATATGTCATCATATAGTTTTTACAAGTTTTAACGTTCGTGAATCACCGGTCAACCTGGGTGGTCAATTGTCTATATGAAACATATTTCAATTAATCAAGTCTTAACAAGTTTAATTGCTTAACATGTTGGAAACATTTAATCATGTAAATATCAATATCAATTAATATATATATAAACATGGAAAAGTTCGGGTCACTACAGTTAAGGTTCGATGGAATGCTCGTAGAGGACCTGAGTTCACCTGGGAACGAGAAGATCAGATGAAGAAGAAGTACCCGCACTTATTTCCAGAAGATGAGCCAACACCTCCAATCGCTTAAAATTTCGGGACGAAATTTATTTAACGGGTAGGTACTGTAGTGACCCGAACTTTTCTGAACCTTTCTATGATTATATGTTTAATGAAAACTATATTTACATGATTAAATGTTTCCAACATGTTAAGCAATCAAACTTGTTAAGACTTGGTTAATTGAAACGGAAATTTTGTAAACGTCTGATTACCCAGTTTGACCAATGATTCACGAACGCTATAAGTTGTATATGACATGATGATACATAAATGAATAAATATATATGTTTAACATGATATAATGATCATCAAGTATCTAATTAAAAATAGTAACAATAGGTTATATACTTAAAAAGGAGACTATTGACGTATGAAACTCGAAACGATACATATAACGATTATCGTTATAACCACGTCTTACTAAATATATATGAAGCATATTAATACATTGTTATATTATATATAACATGATAATATGATAATTAAATATATCATTAAGTGTATTAACAATGAACTACATAAGTAAAAACAAGACTACTAACTTAAGGATTTCGAAACGAGACATATATGTAACGATTATCGTTGTTACGACATTTAAATGTATATATCATATTAAGATATATTAATATATCATAATATCATGATAATATAATAATTTAAAATCTCATTTGATATTATAAACTTTGGGTTAACAACATTTAACAAGATCGTTAACCTAAAGGTCTCAAAATAACACTTACATGTAACGACTAACGATGACTTAACGACTCAGTTAAAATGTATATACATGTAGTATTTTAATATGTATTCATACACTTTTGAAAGACTTCAAGACACTTATCAAAATACTTCTACTTAACAAAAATGCTTACAATTACATCCTCGTTCAGTTTCATCAACAATTCTACTCGTATGCACCTGTATTCGTACTCGTACAATACACAGCTTTTAGATGTATGTACTATTGGTATATACAGTCCAATAATCAGCTCTTAGCAGCCCATGTGAGTCACCTAACACATGTGGGAACCATCATTTGGCAACTAGCATGAAATATCTCATAAAATTACAAAAATATGAGTAATCATTCATGACTTATTTACATGAAAACAAAATTACATATCCTTTATATCTAATCCATACACCAACGACCAAAAACACCTACAAACACTTTCATTCTTCAATTTCCTTCATCTAATTAATCTCTCTCAAGTTCTAACTTCAAGTTCTAAGTGTTCTTCATAAATTCTACAAGTTCTAGTTACATAAAATCAAGAATACTTTCAAGTTTGCTAGCCCACTTCCAATCTTGTAAGGTGATCATCCAACCTCAAGAAATCTTTGTTTCTTACAGTAGGTTATCATTCTAATACAAGGTAATAATTATATTCAAACTTTGGTTCAATTTCTATAACTATAACAATCTTATTTCAAGTGATGATCTTACTTGAATTTGTTTTCGTGTCATGATTCTGCTTCAAGAACTTCGAGCCATCCAAGGATCCGTTGAAGCTAGATCCATTTTTCTCTTTTTCAGTAGGTTTATCCAAGGAACTTAAGGTAGTAATTATATTCATAACATCATTCGATTCATACATAAAAAGCTATCATATTCGAAGTGGTAAACTAGTAATCACTAGAACATAGTTTAGTTAATTCTAAACTTGTTCGCAAATAAAGTTAATCCTTCTAACTACACTTTTAAAATCAACTATACACATGATCTATATCTATATGATATGCTAACTTAATGATTTAAAACCCGAAAACACGATAAACACCATAAAACCGGATTTACGCCGTCGTAGTTACAACCGGGGGCTGTTTTGGTTTGGATAATTAAAAACTATGAAAAACTTTGATTTAAAAGCTATACTTCTGGGAAAATGATTTTCCTTATGAACATGAAACCATATCTAAAAATCATGGTTAAACTCAAAGTGAAAGTATGTTTTTCAAAATAGTCATCAAGATGTCGTTCTTTCGACGGAAATGACTACCTCTTTCAAAAACGACTTGTAACTTGTATTTCCGACTATAAACCTATACCTTTTCTGTTTAGTTTCATAAAGTCAAGTTCAATACAAAACCGTGGCCGCCTAAATCACTCAAAACGGATTAGAAACGAAGAAATGGCGAGCAAAACAAAATTGGTAAAAATTACTCATTTTAGCTACGTGAAAATTGGTAACAAATCTATTTCAACCATAACTTAATCAACTTGTATTGTATATTATGTAATCTTGAGATACCATAGACACGTATACAATGTTTCGACCTATCATGTCGACACATCTATATATATTTCGGAACAACCATAGACACTCTATATGTGAATGTTGGAGTTAGCTATACAGGGTTGAGGTTGATTCCAAAATATATATAGTTTGAGTTGTGATCAATACTGAGATATGTATACACTGGGTCGTGGATTGATTCAAGATAATATATATCGATTTATTTCTGTACATCTAACTGTGGACAACTAGTTGTAGGTTACTAACGAGGACAGCTGACTTAATAAACTTAAAACATCAAAATGTATTAAAAATGTTGTAAATATATTTTGAACATACTTTGATATATATGTACATATTTGTTATAGGTTCGTGAATCGACCAGTGGCCAAGTCTTACTTCCCGACGAAGTAAAAAAATCTGTGAAAGTGAGTTATAGTCCCACTTTTAAAATCTAATATTTTTGGGATGAGAATACATGCAGGTTTTTTAAATGATTTACAAAATAGACACAAGTACGTGAAACTACATTCTATGGTTGAATTATTGAAATCGAATATGCCCCTTTTTATTAAGTCTGGTAATCTAAGAATTAGGGAACAGACACCCTAATTGACGCGAATCCTAAAGATAGATCTATTGGGCCTAACAAACCCCATCCAAAGTACCGGATGCTTTAGTACTTCGAAATTTATATCATATCCGAAGGGTGTCCCGGAATGATGGGGATATTCTTAAATATGCATCTTGTTAATGTCGGTTACCAGGTGTTCACCATATGAATGATTTTTATCTCTATGTATGGGATGTGTATTGAAATATGAAATCTTGTGGTCTATTATTATGATTTGATAATATATAGGTTAAACCTATAACTCACCAACATTTTTTGTTGACGTTTTAAGCATGTTTATTCTCAGGTGATTATTAAGAGCTTCCGCTGTCGCATACTTAAATAAGGACGAGATTTGGAGTCCATGCTTGTATGATATTGTGTAAAAACTGCATTCAAGAAACTTATTTCGTTGTAACATATTTGTATTGTAAACCATTATGTAATGGTCGCGTGTAAACATGATATTTTAGATTATCATTATTTGATAATCTACATAAAGCTTTTTAAACCTTTATTGATGAAATAAAGGTTATGGTTCATTTTAAAATGAATGCAGTCTTTGAAAAACGTCTCATATAGAGGTCAAAACCTCGCAACGAAATCAATTAATATGGAACGTTTTTAATCAATAAGAACGGGACATTTCATCTATGGTTCTTCCAAATAATATATATAGATGCGTCGATATGATATGTCAAAACGTTGTATACGTGTCCCAATATTTAAAGTGCGTAAAATAAATAACAGAAATTAAATGACGATAAATAAAATTGTGAGAATTAAAATTGCGATAATAAATTGCGATAATTAAATGTAATAAGTTAGCTAGGAACAGTTAGCTAGGAATAGTTAGCGTGGATTCTTAACAAAATTATGCTCATAGTTAAATTGTTTGTTTCTAACAAATTTTATTTTGTCCAATGTTTTCTTCATTATGCCACTTGTTGGATTCTGATAAGTCAAAATCCAAATATGAAATTGAATGAAAATGGTTATTCTGTGATGAACAGATTCGTATATATGTGGATGTAAGTAGGATAGTAAATGACTTTTGAATCAGATTCGAAGAATGTACAGTGTAACTTATTAATGTGAAATCTAAATATTCCTCGGGTATTACCTACCCGTTAAAATATTTTCACCATTAACAGTTTGTACGAAAGAATTTTTAATTACAATCTTTATGAAAAAATATATACATATATATTTTCTTCAGATGTAATCATGGATTTAATGAGTCAATATGATATTAAACTCATTTGATTTACCGTTAGAACAAGAATATATAATCTCTAAAACATTAGAGATTACATAATCGCCATGTCGAACGAAGATAAATGATGTAGAACGATTCGCAGATTGATGATTATGCTCGAGGTACATATTGAGGTGTTGAGGTGTGTGATGTTGAACTTGGGTTGTTGGTGGTACTGGTATTGATGTTGGTGCTGGTGATGTTGCTGAAACTGGTAAATTTTGCATCATATTCTTCAAAGTCACTACCCGAGCGCAAAATTCGTTGACTTCTTCTATTATTCGAGGATGATTGTCGGTTGGAACGAGTGGATGAATAAGGTTTAGAATTTTAGATAGAATATAATCGTGACGAGCTACCCTGGAAATGAGGCTGAAATTGGTGTTTCAGATAGGTTCGCCGGTAAGTGCATCAGGTTCTTCGCCAAGAGTGAATTCGGTTGGTGGAAGGGATCGCCTTCTTCTCGTCTCTATTGATTAGGTCGATCACGAACCCATCCCCATTTCATCCAGAATTGATGATGGCCGATTGGTTGATCCATTCCGGTTATACTGCTTTCGGAGCTCAAGTGTGTTTCCATATCAGAATAACTGTCAGAATAACTATCGGAATAGCTATCGGAATCTGAGGGACTCAAACTGGTTGTGGGATTCATCTCGTACGATCAGATGAAGGATTTTTGATAAGAAATAGATTATAGGATGTAGATTAGTACCCTGCAATACATGATTTACATATGCATATATAATACTAAAATCCCATAAATTACGAAGGAATCTACGGAAGCTGTCAGACAAAGGTAACAATAATAGATACGCTAAGATATGAATTTATCTATACACTGTCTATGCAATAGAGGTAGTAAGATGTGTCTAGACTTTAAGGATGATAAGCAAATAATTTTCGACACGAAATGATAAGCAAAACTTTTGACATGCAGACACGGTCGAAGTCCAGACCCACTAATGCATCTAAACAACTATCAGTTAGACACACTAATGCAAGACCTGGTTCGCAAAGACCACCGCTTTGATACCAACTCTAACAACCCTTCCTAATCCATCTGGACGAATACATTACAATTGGTTACATCGCGAGGTACTTGACCTCTATATGATACATTTTACAAACATTGCATTCGTTTTTAAAAGACAAACTTTCATTTCATTGAAAGTTGACTGCATGCATACCATTTTATAATATATCCAACTATAATTGACTTAATAATATTCTTGATGAACTCAACGACTCGAATGCAACGTCTTTTGAAATATGTCATGAATGACTCCAAGTAATATCTCTAAAATGAGCAAATGCACAGCGAAAGATTTCTTTCATACCTGAGAATAAACATGCTTTCAAGTATCAACTAAAAGGTTGGTGAGTTCATTAGTTTATCATAAATAATCATTTTTCCATAATATAATAGACCACAAGATACTCATATTTAGAAAACAATCTGTGCATGTCTGCTCACTGCTGGAAAATCATTCATACGATATATAAACACCTGGTAATTAACCTTAACAAAATGCATATAGAATATCCCCTGCATACCGGCATTCCGCACGGTCATGCAAAAGCATACAAACAGGCCACTCTTTTAAATATGATGGTTGTGTACACCTCATAAACAGATCATATCTTTTAATGCTGGCAGTTGTATACCTATTTCGAAGTACTAAAGCAGTTCAAATTCTCTGACTGGGGCTTGTGAGTGCCCATAGATCTATCTTTATGATTCGTGTCAATTAGGAGCTCGGTTTCCTAATTCTTAGATTACCAGACTATAAAGGGGTGATATCCGGTGTACTCGTAACTCAATCGTAGAATGTTTTTAAGTACTTGTGTCTATTTCGTATAACAGTTATAAAACAACGCATGTATTCTCAGTCCCAAAAATATATTGCAAAAGCATTTAAAAAGGGAGTAATGAAACTCACAATACTCTATTTTGTAGTAAAAATACATATGACGATATTGAACAATGCAGGGTTGGCCTCGGATTCACGAACTTATATCATTCATATATGTATTATAACATATTCTTGTACTCGAATAGATCTATATATTATTATTAGTGATGTAATTGTTATATTTTATAAGTTTCCTTATTTATTTAAATATTTTCATTTTGTACATAATAATATTAATTTAGTTAAGTTGTGTATATTAAATATATCTTTATATAAAATATTCAATTTTTATACTTATAATCTTAACCATGTCTTTTAAACTTGTATTTTTATAATTACAATTATTTTAATAATAATAATATAGATTTTACTGATAATAATATTAATGATAGTTTTTAAGGATTACAAAAAGATAATTTTAGTAAAAATAATTTTATTGATAATAACTTTTAATAGTAACAATATAATAGTGAAAATTCATATTATGATATTATTTATAATAATAATACTTATTTTAGTAATAAAACGATAAGGATTATAATTTAAATGATAATATTAATAATACTTATAATGTTACTACCAATAATAATGGTTATGATACTTATAATAATAATAGAAATTTTATTAATAATGATAATATTAATAATCATGTTACTTAGTAATAATAATACTTTTATTGATAATAATATTTAGTAATAACATTAATAATAATCATAATCATAATTGTAACTAGGGTTATGATAAATGGTAACTAATATTTATTTTAGTAATAATAACGGTAATAACTAATTTTCATAATACTTAATAATAATAATACTAATAATAATATTAATTCTACTACTTAATGATAATAATAATAATCATATTCCTAATAATGATAATAATACTATATTAATAATATTAATAATAATAATAATAATAATAATAATAATAATAATAATAATAATAATAATAATAATAATAATAATAATAATATTCATGATACTTATTAATACTAATGATAACAATATTTGTAATACTTATAAATACAAATATGATAATAATAATGCTAATAATAACCATAATAATAACAATAACAATAATAATAATAATAATAATAATAATAATAATAATAATAATAATAATAATAATAATAATAATAATAATAATAATAATAATAGAAATAGATAAAAGTGTATACCCTTAAAAGCTCATTTAAAAAGAAAATGTCCCTAACCGGGCTCGAACCCGAGACCTCGCGAATACCCAAACACCCTCAGAAACATTGTTCCATTTCATGTTTTCTGATTAACTCTAACTCCTAATATATTTAACCCGTGATTATCTTCAGTTTCTTTTTCTTCTTCCAACCAAAACCAAATCAACCCAGAACCAATTTAAATCATAACTATTATTTTGAGTATTGATCGATAATTAAAATTGAAACAGGCACGACATGATTGTAAGGTGAGTTGCGATTAATCAGTGAAGAAATTTAATAAAAAAAATATGTAGAACAGATACACGAAGAACTTTTGAAACTCAACACGGATTCCATTATTTAGATGTTTTTAGACAAAGATTTATTCATGTAATAGATTGTAAATCGTTCCTATAAACTCTATGAATCATAAATTTAACTTAAAACCTCCAAACAATTTCGAATTTCGCAAGGAACAAAACGGTTGACCTTTTTGATTTAAAACTTTGACCTTCCAAATTCAAGATCAACTGAAGAAATTAAGGATTGAAATTTTTGCAGATAGTTTACATAGATGATTTATAATCCATCTGCATTTTTAGATTTTTCATAACTGATTTGAATCTGAGTTTTTGATCTTATACATGTCGCGAATAGAAAAACAGACATGTTCTTGACTTTGCTGTTTAATTAAACAGATAATAACAGTTTAAGATAATTAAAATTGATATGGATAGTGGGAAATCGAAGGATTTTATCAATACATTGAGCTGATCGATTGATATAGCAGGTGTGAGTGTCTTCACATGTTCACGAGCAGAACAGAAGGCAGGAAAAAAAATACCACTGATAATGACATATAATACAATTACGCGTTATTATCTGTTCTTTATTTTAGATTTTTATAAATATAAATATATTAATATTAATAACAATACTAATTAATAATAATATTTTTATTACTGATAATAATAAAATATATTTATTTTTATATCTGTTATATATCCATAAATATACATGTGTATATATATCATATTAGATTTTGTAATATTACCTAATAATATAAATATATTAATAAATCTGATAATGTTATTATTTTTAATAAGAATACTAAGTCTAATAATAATACTAATAGAATTATATTATAATAATATTAATAATAATTTTATCAAAATTATACTAATAATAATAAGAATAAGAGTAATTATAGAATGATAATAATAATGTTATTAATAATAATAAAATTAGTATGATACTATAATCATTTAAATGTATCTACTTTCATATATATATATATATATATATATATATATATATATATATATATATATATATATATATATATATATATATATATATATATATATATATATATATATATATATATATATTATACATTGAAAATATAATTAATACTGGTTTCAATGTTAATAAGATTGATATTGATATTGATAATAATAATGAAAGTAATAATACTATTCGTAGTGTAACAATTATATTTTTAACTTCTAATTACATTCAATATATTACTATCACAACTTATCTATTATATCATAGTTACTAATTATATAATTGAATATTTATACACTATACATATATTATAATATATATATAATAATATTTATACATAAAAATCAAATATATTTAAATATAGATTCATTTTAAATTGTATCATAATTATTTTGTATTTTATTTACATATTTGATTCTAAAGTTTTAATTATACTTTTAATAATTTCTAATTATTATATACTTTCATATATACACACATATATATATATACATATTTGTTTACACACAATTGTTCATGAATCGTCGGGAATTGTCGAAGGGTAAATGAATATATGAAACAGTTCAAAATTTTTGAGACTCAACCTAACAGACATTTCTTATCGTGTCGAAACCATATAAGAATAACGTTTAAATTTGGTCAAAACTTTCCTGGTCGTCACAGCACCTCCGATTAACATGAAACTTGGCCAACATGTTTATATATGACTACTAATTGAGGAAAAATTGTCGGATACCCGACCCGACCCCGTTGACCTTTTCGTTGACTTTGACCAAAGTTTGACTTTTAGTCAAACTTAACCAAATACTTATGTAATCGTTCTAATCTTCTTTTATACTTGATTCTTGCATGAAACTTGACAACGTGATTCACATGCTATATTAATGGAGTCGTAATGAGCCATAGGACTAATTGAACACATTTCGCCCGACCTTGTGTCGTAACCGGTAATTGATACAACTTATTTGTTTAGGTCAAGGCTAAACAACTTTCATTTGCATAACGTTTAATTACAAGTACTTTGGCATGCAACTACGGTGAGATCATAGTCCCACCTTTTCAACAACTTTTACGCTTTAAAATATGGGATGAGAAACATATACGTATCATACTGTAACGACCCTGGATTTTCCAACTTATATTATTAATATTTATTATTAATACTTGCGTTGTACTAAATGTATTCTTATACATTTTACTTGTTACCGTATTTGACTTTCCATGTCCCGACTTGTCTTTGTGACACACGCTTTTCACGAATAATGTTTCGAATATTATTTACGTTCATAATTAATTGTTATTAATTATTTCTAATTAACTAATGTAAGTAGTTAATTACTTAGGCTTTTTACTAATTTGTTGCTTACTTATACTTGAGCTTATATTATTGGACTTGGAAGCCCACCCTACATTACTTAATGGACTACTAGTAAGCCCACTATTATGCTAATGATTCTTTAAGGTTAAACAAGATTAATTAAGCTAAGTGTTGGAGACGAAGATGTCTCAAGCATGCAAGCACTAACTTCCCATGCATTTAACTTATTACTCTTCCTAGCATACAACACTCTCCCACACTTGAAAGATGAGTTTTGACTTCCCCTTTTGGCCATCAAGGCCGATGGTTCTAGCAAGGGAGGAGTGAGCTCCATTTTTTTTTTGTGCTACTTATTTGCTAGTTTTGCTTCATTTTACACATACCTTCCTTACACCACTTTATTTCTCTCAACTTTCTCTCTAAATTGTAAGTGAAAAACTTTATTTTTCTTCTACTTGCTTCCTTTGAAGTCGACTAGTATCATCATTAAATTACTAGTTTGTTGTTTGTTGTTAAAGATCAAGCTTTCTAGCTTGTATCTTCATGTAATCTTGCTTCTTCCATCCTTTGTTTGATGAGAAGTCAAGAACAAGAATCTAAGCTTGTTAGCTTATGGTTCTACACTTGAAGTATTATAAAGATCTAAAGTTCATAAGCTTTAAGATCTCACTTGTGTTCATGTTTTGTAAACTTAAGGTTTATTTTCTTAAGATCCAAGCTTTAGCTTGAATCTTCTTAAGTATGAAACAAACATGAACTTGTTACTTGTAACTTTAGTTTATTTCTTTCTTTTGTAAGTATTTCAATTAGTGATTTATTTAATTTTGGTTAAGTATTACTAGTTAAACTTGATCTCATTTTTCTTGAAACTAAAGCTTAAACTTTGGAAGTTCAAAACATGGAAGTTTAACTTTCTAGTTATAACTTCATACACTTATGTTGGATCTAAGTTTCTATAACTTATGGTCTTCCAATTTGTTTAAAACAAAAGCTTATAAGCTTATATATATATTCTACAAGATTAAAATCTAAGTTTCATAACTTCTGGTTTTATTAAAGTGAAGATCCAAGTTCTATAACTTAGGATTTAGCTTAAGAACACTAGATCTAGACTTTCTAGTCTAGGATCTTTAAGATCTAACTAAGATCTTTAAGATCTAGACTTTATAGCTTAATATTACTATTAGAACTCATGTATGTGTCGGATCTAAGATCTTGATGTAACTTTGGTTTATCAAACTTCTTACAACCCTTAAATGAGTTGTGCTATTTATCTTAGACATACACTAGTGTTATGATGGTTAAAACTTGATAAGGATGATGCAAACACATCAACGAGTTGTACACTTAAAGCTATAAGCATCAAGGATGAGAACCGTGATAGTTAGTTGATTTCCAGATTTTTCGGTTTGAGTAGATGACTTTTCGTTTAGGACTCGTCTTAATCTGATTTACGGTTTAGGATTTATAGCCTTCCGAAAGTCACTACACCTTTATAACGTTGGGCTGAAATTTCTGACCTACTCGTACTTAAATCGTCGCCACGGTCAAACGAAGACTAGTTTGGTTCTGTAATTTGGTCAGTGGTTGGAGGACTCACATACGGAGCCATAGCCACTGACTACGCATCTTTTCGATTTGTATAGAGGTCGTAGGATCTGAACGAAGTCAGCCTTTGTTTCGATCTCTATTTTTGATTGAAAA
Source organism: Rutidosis leptorrhynchoides (assembly GCF_046630445.1). Classification (NCBI taxonomy): domain Eukaryota; kingdom Viridiplantae; phylum Streptophyta; class Magnoliopsida; order Asterales; family Asteraceae; genus Rutidosis; species Rutidosis leptorrhynchoides. Next base: position 420,478,674 of record NC_092335.1, on the reverse strand, counting down.
CTTACTTTACTTTTTTTACTTATGTTGTTGATGATGATGATACTTAAGACCTAACTTACATACTTTTAAACCTTTGGGAACGATTTACTGACTTAGTAACTTTTGAATTAGGTTGAGGACCTTTCGGACCAACTACTTGCTTACTTATCTCGTACCGACTTTACTACTTTTCACTGTGAGTTATAGCATCCCTTTTTACTCTAACTATTTTGGAAACTGAGAATACATGCGCTTTTTACATTTTACATACTAGGCACGAGTACTTAAACTTTATATATGTGTGGATTATACAACAACATAAACTTTCCCTTTAGCTCGGTAACGTTTAGTCATTGGTCTTTGAACCGGTGAACGCGAATCTTAGATATGGATCCATAGGGTTTGACATCCCCACTCAGACTAGTAGCGCTAGCATTTAACGGGTGTTTAATACTGCTACTTGCTTTCACTACTGCATGCTACTATCTGCATGCTGCTGCTTACGTTTACTGCTATATGCCGTATACTGCTACTTGCTTTCACTACTGCATGCTACTATCTGCTTTCGATTGCATGATACTTGTTATTATTGCCATGTTATTTACTGCTATATATTATCTAGACTGTCGTAGTTACTTTGCCTAATACGTGCTTGCTATATGACTTACTGACATGGAAAAAGTTATTTTTCCTTATTCAGATGTCGAGTATCCCGCCCATCATCATTGGCTTGGACAGCGACTCAGATTCATCTGCCACCTCGCCTGCTACTGCTGCCGACTCACAGATCCCGTCATCGCTACCCTCCAGTGACTCTGGAGATTCATCCTTTGGGGACAGTAGCCACGCACATGACCTGATGATCATCTCCGATGAAGACGGGGACCCAGAGGAGATTCCAGCTCCACCTAGCCCAGGACCCCCGGAGCCACAACACCATTCCGGTGGTGCTGTGATTCCTAGGGGAAATGAGGATGGTCCTTTCCGTAATGAGCGAGGACATTGGGTCAGACGCCTTGCTGATGGACGCGTCGTGCCGATCTCGCCTAGCAGATATCGACTATGACCACCGGTCGAGCAGATCCACCCTCAGATGATTCAGACGACTCATCATCTGATGACTTCGGCGAGGAGGATTCCGACGAGGATTCCGATGAGGACCCTGAGGAGACGCCCGTGCAGCCACCCTCTACCCCGCCGAAGAAGCGGTATCGTTTTGATGGTACTGTTATTCCAGGGGTTAACGGAGGTAGACCGTTCGTGGACGCACGCGGACAGTTGGTCAGGGTTACCGCCCGTAAGCGGGTTGTACCCTGCCGATCCATTCGTGCGTAAGGCTTCCCGTTACGCACCGTCTACTTCTGGTGCTGGACCGTCTGCACCACCAGCTCCACCAGCATCAACTGCACCACCGGCTCCACCTATACTGTCTGTACCGCCTGCCCCACCAGCATCCCCCGTCGTCGAGGAACTGACGAGGGAAGTACATATCCTCCGTGCTCGGGTAACTGAGCTCGAGGACCAGGTGTCCCACATATTGGACATCCTTTACCCACCGTCACCATAGGGCTATTGTATTAGATTTCATTATGTAAGCTCGTTTGTAGTTTCATGTTTTACTCATGTACTGTACGAACCTTATGCGGATGTATGCAACTTTCTTATTAATGAATGGAACTTAGTGTTGTTTAATTTCTGTGCGGTGTTCTATTTACATTACTGTATGACGATTTTGTGGTATCTGTATCTAGTTGCATTACTTAATTAACATGCGAAGTGTTGATTCCATGTTGGTTACCATATACCGTATTATTATTTATTGAATGCTGGATTTTGACTTAAGTCGAAATTTCTGTTTCGAAGATCAATGGCAAATGGAAGATCAACGCCAACAGCAACACAGATTGAGGAGATGATAACTGAACGAGTAGCCGCAACAATTGCAAATGTCAACCCCCAAGCTCCACCGGTTAACCAGCACAACCATAACGGGTGTACCTATAAGAAATTTCAAAGCTTCAAGCCCTACAATTTCAGTGGTACTGAGGGGCCGGTTGGACTGACGAGGTGGTTTGAGAAATTGGAAGCTGTGTTCCATGTGAGCAACTACTCAGAAATGAACAAAACTAAGTATGTCTCCTGTACACTGTCGGACGGCGCTTTAACCTGGTGGAACACACTTGCTCAGGCTAAGGGTATTGATGAGGCTTATGCTATGCCGTGGGAGGAATTTAAGGGGGCTATGATCGAGGAGTACTGCCCTAGAACAGAGATTCAGAAAATGGAAGCAGAGTTTTGGGAGTTGAAGGTTGTGGGAAAAGATCTTGATGGTTATAACCGAAGGTACCTGGAATTAGCTCTGATGTGCCCCACGATGGTTACCCCGGAGTTTAAGCGAAGGGAACGGTATTTGTAGGGACTTCCCAAGTCCATTCAGGGAAATGTTACCTCTTCAAAACCAGCTGATGTCCCCGAAGCTATGCGCATGGCGCACACCCTGATGAACCAAATTACCAGCAAAGAACCAGAAAAGGCAAAATCAGAATCGGGAGCTAGTAATGAGAAACGTAAGTGGGACAGCAACAAGGGAAGGGTCTTTGATCAAAACCCAGCTAAGAGGCATGAAAGTTTCAAGGGAAACAATGACGGGAGGAACCCCAACCCGAACCCTAGCTCAAACCCTAAGAGATGCTACAAGCATCACTGATAATGCTAAAAACGAACATATTTCATAGCATTATCCCTCAAGAAAGACAAGCTTTTAGTTGCAATTGTTCTATTTACAAGTGATATTCGTTTAAATAATTAAAGGTGAAGACAAAAGACAGATTCAACAAATTGAAGACGCAAACGACCAAAAAGCTCAAACGTACAAAGTACAATCAAAGTGGTTCCAATTATTGATAAGAAACGTCTCAAAATTACAAGAGTACAAGACGCGAAACGCAAAATACAAGATATTAAATTGTACGCAAGGACGTTCAAAAAACCGGAACCGGGACCAAAGTCAACTCTCAACGCTCGACGCAACGGACTAAAAATTACAAGTCAACTATGCACATAAATATAATATAATATTTAAATAATTCTTAAAATTATTTATATATTATATTTATTTATTAAATCCGTCGGCAGAATGAAAACAAACACATGTGAGCTGGAAAAACTGGCCATGCGATCGCATGGCCTGGAAGGCAAAAATCCATGCGATCGCATGGTGAACAGGGACAGGTCTGGTCCTATAAAGTTCGCGAGTTTTGGACGAATTTTTACACCTTTAATCATCCATCTCTCTATCTATAAACGTGTATATATATATATATATATATATATATATATATATATATATATATATATATATATATATATATATATATATATATATATATTTATATTTTAATTTTAATATTAATTTCTAATAATAAGGGTATGTTAGCGAATGTTGTAAGGGTGTAAGTCAAAATTCTGTCCGTGTAACGCTACGCTATTTTTAATCACTGCAAGTTATGGTTAATGTTATTTTTAATTTAATGTCCCGTAGCTAAGTTATTATTATGCTTATTTAATGCCGAAGTAATCGTGATGTTGGACTAAATATTAAAATTGGGTAATTGGGCTTTGTACCATAATTGGGGTTTGGACAAAAGAACGACACTTGTGGAAATTAGACTATGAGCTATTAATGGGCTTTATATTAACTAAATGATACCTCGTTAATTTAATATATAGACTTATAATTTGACTCTATTTATATATAACCACATACGCTTGACTGGGTATGGTGGGTGGGATATCTATAAATATCAATAATTGTTCATTTTACCGGACACAGAACTGGATTAATAGTTAATAGACTTGTTGAAATAGGGGTGGATTACATTCAAGGGTAATTGGTGTAATTGTTAACAAAGTAGTAAAACCTTAGTTTACACGCAGTCGATAACCTGGTGTATTCATTAAACAAAGTATTAAGACCTTGTTACAATTCGAATCCCCAATTAGTTGGAATATTTGACTTCGGGAATAAGAATAATTTGACGAAGACTTCCGCATTTTATGATTATGACTGATGGACTATTATGGACAAATCCGTATGGACATATTGAATAATCCAGGAAAAAGAACAATTAACCCATGGGAATAAACTAAAAATCAACACGTCAAACATCATGATTATGGAAGTTTAAATAAGCATAATTCTTTTATTTCATATTTAATTGCACTTTTAATTATCACACTTTTATTTATTGTCATTGTATTTAATTGCACTTTTAATTATCGTACTCTTTAATTATCGCAATTTTATTTTATAGCACTTTTAATTACCGCACTTTCATTATCATTATTTACTTTACGCTTTAAATTAAGTTATGTTTTACATTAGGTTTTAACTGCGATTAAAGTTTTAAAATCGACAAACCGGTCATTAAACGGTAAAAAATCCCCTTTTTATAATAATAATATTACTTATATATATATATTTGTATTTTTATAAGATTAAAACTAATATAGCGTTAAGCTTGTTTAATTTTCCCTGTGGAACGAACCGGACTTACTAAAAACTACACTACTGTACGATTAGGTACACTGCCTATAAGTGTTGTAGCAAGGTTTAGGTATATCCATTCTATATATAAATAAATATCTTGTGTAAAATTGTATCGTATTTAATAGTATTTCCTTGTAAAAATTAATACTATTTCCTAGTACACCTCGCACACATCAATCACACCGAGTATTGCAACGTGGTCTGTGAAAAATGTAAAAGGACTGGGCATATTGGCAAAGACTACAAGATCACCATCCCAACTGTGAAGACAAACCCTACTGTACCAAGGAAATGCTATGAGTGTGGATAACAGGGCCACTTCAGGAATGAATGTCCCAACAAGAGAATGGATGGAGGACCAGCGCGTGGAAGAGCTTTCAACGTAAACGCAAGGGATGCCCGTGAGAACCCTGACTTGGTTACATGTATATTCACTATCAACAATCTATTAGCTTCTGTCCTATTTGATACTGGTGCCGATAGGAGTTATGTATATAGACACTTTTGCTCTAAGATAGATTTGTCGTTAGTTCCTGTAAAGGAGAGTATGCTTGTTGAGGTAGCCAATGGAAAACTTGAGAAAGTTGACCAAATTAGCCGAGGAGGTATTATCAACATAGCTGGTGTGGATTTCAAAATTGACTTGATACCCATCAAATTGGGAAGTTTTGATATGATTGTCAGTATGGACTGGTTGACCAAGGTAAGGGCCGAAATTATCTGTGGAGATAAAGCTATTCGTATACACAAGGAGATGGTGAGCCACTGATTATTTACGGAGAGAGATGTAACTCTAAGCTGAAACTTATTAGTTGCATGAAAGCACAAAAGATTATAAAGAAAGGACGTCTTGCTGTTTTAGCACATGTGAAAACATTAGAAACCGAGGTGAAGAGCGTGGATGATGTACGAATTGTGAACGAGTTTCCCGATGTCTTTCCAGAAGAATTGCTTGGATTACCGCCAACGAGGGCAGTGGAGTTTCAAATCGATTTAGAGCCAAGAGCTGCACCTGTAGCTCGTGCACCTTATCGACTCGCACCTTCCGAAATGCAAGAGTTGCAGAGCCAACTACAAGAACTGCTAGACCGTAGATTTATCCAACCAAGTTCTTCGCCTTGGGGCGCACCTGTTTTGTTTGTGAAAAAGAAGGATGGATCTTTCCTCATGTGTATCGACTATCGCAAACTCAACAAATTGACGATCAAGAATCGGTATCCCCTTCCCCGAATTAACGATCTTTTTGATCAGCTGCAAGGATCAAGCATTTACTCTAAGATCGATTTATGATCAGGTTATCACCTGTTGAGGGTGAAGGAGAGTGATGTGATGAAAACTGCGTTCGGAACCCATTATGGTCATTATGAGTTTCTCGTGATGCCATTCGGTTTAACCAACGCACCTGCCGTGTTTATGGATCTCATGAATCGTATATGCAAGCCATACCTGGATAAGTTCGTTATCGTTTTCATAGATGATATCCTCATCTACTCCAAAAGCGAATAAGAACATGAGCAACATCTTCGACTAGTGTTGGAACTCTTGAGACAAGAACAACTTTATGCCAAATTCTCCAAGTGCGAGTTTTGGTTGAAGGAAGTCCAATTCCTGGGTCATATTGTGAGCGATTGTCACGACCCAGAAAATTTCGACTAATTTTAAACCAAACTCTCGATACGATTTAATATCTTTAACACGATAAGCAAAGTCTGTTAGGTTGAGTCCCAAAAATTTTGAACTGTTTCATATATTCAATTGACCTTCGACTGTCCTCGACAATTCACGAACAACTATTTATAAATATATATATATATATATATATATATACACACACACATGAATGTTAATTGTAAATATATTTAGTTGAAAATATATATATATTTAGTTATATAATAAAAATTGATATTAAAATGTATTTATATATACATGTGGTATATGGAAAATAATTGATTTCGAGCCTAATTTGTGAACGTCAGTAACACTCGGTTGACATTCCGCTAGTGTTCATATAGATCTAATACATATATATGAAGGATTAAGATAAAAGTTGGACTGGAGAGTGATTACGAATGTTTTAGATTTGTTAAAAATATGTTTGCCTTTTTAAGTTTAAATATTAGTACTCCGTACATATAAATCGGAACAGAAAATAAATAATTTTCGAATCTTTTTGATCAGGTTTCAAACAGGTAATGAGTGAAATAATTTAATATGCTTAATCTAAAAATTTGGGATTTTTTTAGGAACAATTTTGTACGCTAACTGTTTAGCAATGGACACGATATAGCCATCCCGGGAAAAGTGTCGGCAGAATTATTTGTGATATCCAACACATGCATAAAAGTTATTATTTTTATATTATAATTATATTATTAATAATTATTATTAATTAATTAATATTAATATTAATACTATAATCAATATATAAGATCTTATATATGTAAGTAATACATTAGGAGGAAGATTCATAAACCACATCACCCCATCCCACCTACATCACGATGCCACCACCGGCCGCCGTAACACCACCATCGCCGGAGAACACAACACCTTCACCACCCTATAACCACTATCTCTCTCGTTCTTTCTTTTAATTGAAACCGAGATCACCATAACCCATGACCACACAATGTCACCTTCTAATCACCACCATCTCCTAACTTCCATCATCCCCATTTTATTGCTAGTGTTATGGTTGGACAAACCCAAGCAACCGCAACACTTTCATTGTTAATTTCCATCTAAGAACAACACCATTACTACCTTCTTTTCCGTTTACTATTTTCGAACCATACCATCAAACATCACCACCATCGAAACACCGTAAACCACCAAACAAAACCACCACCTGGATTGTTTACTACTGCTTTACTGTTTCTGCTCCTGTCTCCTGTTTCTTGTTTCAGTCGTAACACCCACATATTGCTATTACGTGCTTGACACAAAACCAAGGACCATCACCATCCACAAATTGTTCACGCTATATTTTATTTTATTTTATTTTCTTCCTGTTTAAATCCCCACAAGTCGCTAACTATTAATTTGTAGCTGCTGCAATTCAGTTTCTGTTACATTTTGAACAAGAAAGATCACCACAAACTGCCACTGCTACTGTTTTGCTACGGTTTCCTGTTTCACCAGACCCAACGCCACCATTTCTACTCGAACCATTTGTTTTCTGTTTTGTCACAAACCATCAATGAACCCTTATTTTTTTTTCTTTCTTTCGTTACTGCTACTGCAGCAGCTGCGTTTTGTTTCTATTTTAGTGCTTGTTAAGTGATGAGTAAGGAGGATCGATAGAAGAAAGAAAACGAATTGAGGAATATTTTTTTTTGGGGCGATGATGTTTATTGAGGAAGAAGAAGAAACAGTTATAGTATAGATTAAAAATATATAAGCTATGAATTAATCTAGATAAACGAAGACAGATGGATGGTCTAGAGTGTTGGTGCTTGGGCAAGGGTCCCGAGTTCGAGCCTCAGATTGGGGGCATTGTAATTTATTTTTTTTTACAAAAAGAAGAAGGAAGTGAAACACAATTAACAATATTGGGCTGCCATGTGTGTAACTGGGCAGAAAGTTGTCTGTTGGGCCGAAAGCTATCTATTGGACTAATCGAATGGCAAGGAATGATGGGTTATATCGATTTAATCCAATATTAAAACAAAAATTGACGAGTGGAACAGTAGCTTAGGGTGTTGGGTTAAATTGAGAGGTCTCGAGTTCGAGCCCGGACATGGACACTTATTTTTGTTGAAACTTAATTTTTGAGGTAGTTTTCTATTATTATTATTATTATTATTATTATTATTATTATTATTATTATTATTATTATTATTATTATTATTATTATTATTATTATTATTATTATTATTATTATTATTATTATTATTATTATTATTAGTATTATTATTATTATTATTATCATTCTATTAAAAGTATCATAACTACAAATATCAAAGTTATCATTTTTATTAAAACTATAATTTTATTTAAAAACTTAACATTTTTAGTAAAGTTAGTATCTTTATTAAATTCATTTTTTTTAAATTTAACATTTATATTATCATTTTATGAATAATAATATTAACTCTATGAAAATTATTATTAATAATAATTTTAAGAATATTATTATTATTATTATTATTATTATTATTATTATTATTATTATTATTATTATTATTATTATTATTATTATTATTATTATTACTAACATGAAAATAGTTATTTTCAACGTTATTCGTCCAAAGTATACATAAAATAAATATAGCTAAACTATTAATAAAACTTATAACTTACTAAAGTAACAATTAATAATAATAATAATAATAATAATAATAATAATAATAATAATAATAATAATAATAATAATAATAAATTGTTCAATTACGATTATGTGTATTAATATATATACCTAATATAGGTTCGTGAATCCGAGGTCAAACCTACATTTGTTAAATGACGTCATATGTATTTTTACTACAAAATACAGTATGGTAAGTTTCATTTGCTCCCTTTTTAAATGCTTTTGCAATATATATTTTGGGCTGAGAATACATGCGCTGCTTTTATAAATGTTTACGAAATAGACACAAGTACTTATAAATATATTCTACATTACGTTGTACCACTGGCATACTTCCCTGTAGCTTGGTAACTACTATTTACATGTGGTATTGTAAATGCGAATCCTGTTGATAGATCTATCGGGCCTGACAACCCCAACCGGACTGGACGACCAGTATTCAACGGTTGCACAGTACTTCATTTCGGTGACTACACTTGGTACGGTGTAGTGAGATTTCATAATAAAGGGAATATGCGACGTGATTAAATGTTAAGTATGGTTACCAAGTGCTCAACCACTTAGAATGCTTTACATACACTTGTGAGTGTATTATGTTTATGATTATGAAATCTTGTGGTCTATTAAAATATTGAATTGATTGTTATGATAAACCTATGAACTCACCAACCTTTTGGTTGACACTTTTAAGCATGTTTATTCTCATATACGAATTAAGTCTTCCGCTGTGCATTTGCTCATTTTAAGGACATTACTTGGAGTCGATCATCGCAATGGGACCAAATGTTGATGACTTCGTCCAGGTGGATAAGGACGGGTCATCACAGGTGGTATCAGAGCGGTGGTCTTAGCGAACCAGGTCTTGCATTAGTGTGTCTAACTGATAGTTGATTAGATGCATTAATGAGTCTGAACTTCGACCGTGTCTGCATGTCAAAAGTTTTGCTTATCATTCGGTGTCGAAAATTTCCTGCTTATCATTTTTAGGGAATCACTTGCTTATCATACTTAATCTAGACATATCTTACTGCCTGGATTGCATGAATAGTGTATAGACAAAATTCATATCTTAGCGTATCTGCTAATTCATATCTTAGCATATCTGTTATTGTTACCTTTGTCTGACGGCTTCCGTAGATTTCTCCGTAACTTAAGGGATTTTAGTATTATATATGCATATGTAAATTATGTATTGCAGGGTACTAATCTACATCCTATAATCTATTTCTTATCGAAAATACATTAGCTGATCGTACAAGATGAATCCCTCAATCAGTTCGAATTCGTCAGATTCCGACAGCTATTCCGATATGGAGTTTCACCTAAGCTCCGAAAGCAGTGTCACCAGAATAAATCAACCAATCATCCATCCTCAATTCATTTGATGGGTTCGTAGTCAACTTAATCAATGGCGACTCGCAGAAGGCGATCCCTTCCACTAACCGAATTCATCTCTTGTCGAAGAACCTGAAGCACCTACCGGCGAAGCTATCCGAAACACCATTTTCAGCCACATTTCCAGAGTATCTCGTCACGACTATATACTATCTCAAATCCTAGATCTTATTCATTCACTCGTTCCAACCGACAATCATCCCGGAATAATAGAATAAGTCAACGAACTTCGCACTCGAGTAATCATTTAGGAGAATATGGTGCAAAATTTACCAGCTTTAGCATTATCATCGGCACCCACAGTACCATCAATAACAGCACCAGTACCACCAACAACCCAAGTTTCAACATCACATGCCTCAACATCCCATCCTGTACCTCGAGCATAATCATCGTTCTACGTATCGTTCTATCTGCTTTATCTTCGTCCTACATATTGTTTTACATCGATTATCTCCCCTCAACATGGCGATTATGCAATCTCTAAAGTTTTAGAGATTATTTAATCTAGTATTAACGATAAGTCAAATGAGTTTAATATCTTATTGACTCATTAAATTCATGATTACATCTGAAGAATATATATATGCAAGTATATTTTCATAAAGATTGTAATTAAAAATTCTTTTGTACAAACTGTTAATGGTGAAAATATTTTAACGGGTAGGTTATACCCGAGGAATATTTAGATATCACATTAGTAAGTTATACTGTACATTCTTCGAATCTGATTCAATGATCATTTACTATCTTACTCACATCCACAGATATATGAATCCGTTCACAATAGAATAACCATTTCCATTCAATTTCATAATTGAATTTTGACTTCTCAGAATCCAACAAGTGGCATAATGAAGAAAACATTGGACAAATAAAATTTGTTAGAAACATACAATTTAACTATGAGAAGAATTTTGTTAAGAATCCATGCTAACTGTTCCTAGCTAACTGTTCCTAGCTAACTGATTACATTTTATTTATCGCAATTTATTTATCGCAATTTAATTATCGCAATTTACATTCTCGCAATTTTATTTATCGTCATTTAATTTCTGTATTTATTTTACGCACTTTAAATAACGGGACACGTATACAAGGTTTCGACATATCATATTGACCCATCTATATATCTATCTTGGAACAATCATAGACACTCTATATGCAAATGACGGAGTTAGCTATACAGGGTTGAGGTTGATTCCAAAATATATATATATAGTTTGAGTTGTGATCAATACTGAGACCGGTACATGGGTCACGATACGTATTAATTAATTCGAATATTATTTATTAAACTATATATTGGGCTATTGGACTACTAACTTTGGACAATTAAAATGAATTAAAATATTGATTATAACATATGCAACTAAACAATTCTTCAAGTTTGCCACTTGATTTCATCTTAAACCTCATTTGTATCTTGACGATTACAATCTGCGTTCAAACCTTTCACGATTCTTGAAAACACCTCAATCGAGAGGATGAACCAACCGTACTTTATCTACGGAAGGAAAGATTTATGCATATAGTTAGGTACCTGAAAACACTCGGAACCTGAGTAAACGTTTAACACATATCAGTGCTAGCTCCTTTGTCCTTCTTATTACCGAAAATAACATTTCAATTCTTTTCAAATTAGTCAATTTTGTCATAGCTCCAACAAGTTAACTTCGACTTTTCGTTATAAACAACCTTATTATAATTTTGATATATATATGCGTGCTCTTTTATTGTTATCGAGGAACCTTTTATAATCCACCATATTACCATCAGCGTTTAATCATCTAAAAACACAATTCTCTTGAAACCCCTCGGTTTGATAATCAATGATTCCGATCCGGTAACTTTGAAAATGCTGACGAAGCAGCATGTAGTAAATGATCTTAATGACCAAGAATTTGATGATGAAGAATGGAGTGTTGGGAACGCTCGATAGAAATTTGGTACTGAAAATCGAATTGAGCACACCATGAAGGAGATCAAGGATAAATACAAGAACTAAACCCTATATTCAAAGAATCCAGGTAATTCTGGATCCGTCGAAATCTTTTGAGAATATCTTGTGCCGAAGTCATGTTAAAATCTTGCGGAAAATTTTTCTTCATCAACTTTCGAACTTAGAAATTCCAAAATATCATCATAAATATCTTCGATATTTCTGAGGATATTTTCATAAATATTCTTGTCTGAAATTATCTATCTCTTCGTGCTATCTATATTACATCATAAAGGAAACTGTTTTAGTTTCTAAAAATTCTATACCCTTCGAGTTTGAATTATGAATGATTCCTGGAGAAGTGTTGGGAATTGAAGCATGAGTTAGTATAATATAATGACGCCGGGCCAACGTGGTTATATTACAGTAAGTCATGCTAAATTTCTAATGTAACGTGATGATGATTCACAGACTTTATCCTCATCATGCGCCATGTTACACGACTCTTTCATTCTACTTAATTTCTAAGCATATCACGGAAATATTTCCTTGATATTTTTGTTCTACCGTAACTCCGACAATATGCTAATAAATCGTGCGATTACATTTTCTTTCTGATTAGAAGATTTCTTTAAATTCCTTGAATTCTGAAAATCAACCTTGACTATGTCAGAAGTTAAGACGAAACTCTAATCACTTCATTTCACTATTTTGTGATAGCTTCATTCGTACGCTTCGAGTAATCGAATCGTTTTATCTATAATGATAAAACACTATTTATCAACTCATATTCATCATGAGAACATTTTTATTATTAGCCATGACGACCTCACTCAAATTTCGGGACGAAATTTCTTTAACGGGTGGGTACTGTCACGACCCGAAAAATTTCGACTAATTTTAAACCAAACTCTCGATACGATTTAATATCTTTAACACGATAAGCAAAGTCTGTTAGGTTGAGTCCCAAAAATTTTGAACTGTTTCATATATTCAATTGACCTTCGACTGTCCTCGACAATTCACGAACAACTATTTATAAATATATATATATATATACACATGAATGTTAATTGTAAATATATTTAGTTGAAAATATATATATATATTTAGTTATATAATAAAAATCGATATTAAAATGTAATTATATATACATGTGGTATATGGAAAATAATTGATTTCGAGCCTAATTTGTGAACGTCAGTAACACTCGGTTGACATTCCGCTAGTGTTCATATAGATCTAATACATATATATGAAGGATTAAGATAAAAGTTGGACTGGAGAGTGATTACGAAGGTTTTAGATTTGTTAAAAATATTTTTGCCTTTTTAAGTTTAAATACTAGTACTTCGTACATATAAATCGGAACAGAAAATAAATAATTTTTGAATCTTTTTGATCAGGTTTCAAACAGGTAATGAGTGAAATAATTTAATATGCTTAATCTAAAAATTTGGGATTTTTTTAGGAACAATTTTGTACGCTAACTGTTTAGCAATGGACACGATATAGCCATCCCGGGAAAAGTGTCGGCAGAATTATTTGTGATATCCAACACATGCATAAAAGTTATTATTTTTATATTATAATTATATTATTAATAATTATTATTAATTAATTAATATTGATATTAATACTATAATCAATATATAAGATCTTATATATGTAAGTAATACATTAGGAGGAAGATTCATAAACTACATCACCCCATCCCACCTACATCACGATGCCACCACCGGCCGCCGTAACGCCAACATCGCCGGAGAACACAACACCTTCACCACCCTATAACCACTATCTCTCTCGTTCTTTCTTTTAATTGAAACCGAGATCACCATAACCTATGACCACACAACGTCACCTTCTAATCACCACCATCTCCTAACTTCCATCATCCCCATTTTATTGCTACTGTTATGGTTGGACAAACCCAAGCAACCGCAACACTTTCGTTGTTAATTTCCATCTAAGAACAACACCATTACTACCTTATTTTCCGTTTACTATTTTCGAACCATACCATCAAACATCACCACCATCGAAACACCGTAAACCACCAAACAAAACCACCACCTGGATTGTTTACTACTGCTTTACTGTTTCTGCTCCTGTCTCCTGTTTCTTGTTTCAGTCGTAACACCCACATATTGCTATTACGTGCTTGACACAAAACCAAGGACCATCACCATCCACAAATTGTTCACGCTATATATATATATATATATATATTTTTTATTTTCTTCCTGTTTAAATCCCCACAAGTCGCTAACTATTAATTTGCAGCTGCTGCAATTCAGTTTCTGTTTCATTTTGAACAAGAAAGATCACCACAAACTGCCATTGCTACTGTTTTGCTACGGTTTCCTGTTTCACCAGACCCAACGCCACTGTTTACTACTCAAACCATTTGTTTTCTGTTTTGTCACAAACCATCAATGAACCCTTATTTTTTCTTTCTTTCTTTCGTGACTGCTACTACAGCAGCTGCGTTTTGTTTCTATTTTAGTGCTTGTTAAGTGATGAGTAAGGAGGATCGATAGAAGAAAGAAAACGAATTGAGGAATATTTTTTTTTGGGGCGATGATGTTTATTGAGGAAGAAGAAGAAACAGTTATAGTATAGATTAAAAATATATAAGCTATGAATTAATCCAGATAAACGAAGACAGATGGACGGTCTAGAGTGTTGGTGCTTAGGCAAGGGTCCCAAGTTCGAGCCTCAGATTGGGGGCATTGTAATTTATTTTTTTTTACAAAAAGAAGAAGGAAGTGAAACACAATTAACAATATTGGGCTGCCATGTGTGTAACTGGGCCGAAAGTTGTCTGTTGGGCCGAAAGCTGTCTATTGGACTAATCGAATGGCAAGGAATGATGGGTTATATCGATTTAATCCAATATTAAAACAGAAATTGACGAGTGGAACAGTAGCTTAGGGTGTTGGGTTAAATTGAGAGGTCTCGAGTTCGAGCCCGGACATGGACACTTATTTTTGTTGAAACTTAATCTTTGAGGTAGTTTTCTATTATTATTATTATTATTATTATTATTATTATTATTATTATTATTATTATTATTATTATTATTATTATTATTATTATTATTATTATTATTATTATTATTATTATTATTATTATTATTATTATTATTATCATTCTATTAAAAGTATCATAACTAAAAATATCAAAGTTATCATTTTTATTAAAACTATAATTTTATTTAAAAACTTAACATTTTTAGTAAAGTTAGAATATTTATTAAATTCATTTTTTTTTTAAATTTAACATTTATATTATCATTTTATGAATAATAATATTAACTCTATGAAAATTACTATTAATATTAATTTTAAGAATATTATTATTATTATTATTATTATTATTATTATTATTATTATTATTATTATTATTATTATTATTATTATTATTATTATTATCATTATTATTATTATTATCATCATCATCATCATCATCATTATTACTAACATAAAAATAGTTATTTTCAACGTTATTCGTCTAAAGTATACATAAAATAAATATAGCTAAACTATTAATAAAACTTATAACTTACTAAAGTAACAATTAATAATAATAATAATAAATAAATTGTTCAATTATGATTATGTGTATTAATATATATACCTAATATAGGTTCGTGAATCCGAGGTCAAACCTACATTTGTTAAATGACGTCATATGTATTTTTACTACAAAATACAGTATGGTGAGTTTCATTTGCTCCCCTTTTAAATGCTTTTGCAATATATATTTTGGGCTGAGAATACGTGCGCTGCTTTTATAAATATTTACGAAATAGACACAAGTACTTAAAAATATATTCTACGTTGAGTTGTACCACTAGCATACTTCCCTGTAGCTTGGTAACTACTATTTACATGTGGTATTGTAAACGCGAATCCTATTGATAGATCTATCGCGCCTAACAACCCCAACCGGACTGGACGACCAGTATTCAACGGTTGCACAGTACTTTGTTTCGGTGACTACACTTGGTACGGTGTAGTGAGATTTCATAATAAAGGGAATATGCGACGTGATTAAATGTTAAGTATGGTTACCAAGTGCTCAACCACTTAGAATGCTTTGCATACACTTGTGAGTGTATTATGTTTATGATTATGAAATCTTGTGGTCTATTAAAATATTGAATTGATTGTTATGATAAACCTATGAACTCACCAACCTTTTGGTTGACACTTTTAAGCATGTTTATTCTCAGGTACGAATTAAGTCTTCCACTGTGCATTTGCTCATTTTAAGGACATTATGTAGTGACCCGAACTTTTCCATGTTTATATATATTAATTGAGATTGATATTTACATGATTAAATGTTTCCAACATGTTAAGCAATCAAACTTGTTAAGACTTGATTAATTGAAATAGGTTTCATGTAGACAATTGACCACCCAAGTTGACCGGTGATTCACGAACGTTAAAACTTGTAAAAACTATATGATGACATATATATGGTTATATATATAGTTAACATGATATTATGATAAGTAAACATATCATTAAGTATATTAACAATGAACTACATATGTAAAAACAAGACTACTAACTTAATGATTTTGAAACGAGACATATATGTAACGATTATCGTTGTAACGACATTTAATGTATATATATCATATTAAGAGATATTCGTACATCATAATATCATGATAATATAATAATTTAAAATCTATTTTGATATTATAAACATTGGGTTAACAACATTTAACAAGATCGTTAACCTAAAGGTTTCAAAACAACATTTACATGTAACGACTAACGATGACTTAACGACTCAGTTAAAATGTATATACATGTAGTGTTTTAATATGTATTCATACACTTTTGAAAGACTTCAAGACACTTATCAAAATACTTCTACTTAACAAAAATGCTTACAATTACATCCTCGTTCAGTTTCATCAACAATTCTACTCATATGCACCCGTATTCGTACTCGTACAATACACAGCTTTTAGATGTATGTACTATTGGTATATACACTCCAATGATCAGCTCTTAGCAGCCCATGTGAGTCACCTAACACATGTGGGAACCATCATTTGGCAACTAGCATGAAATATCTCATAAAATTACAAAAATATGAGTAATCATTCATGACTTATTTACATGAAAACAAAATTACATATCCTTTATATCTAATCCATACACCAACGACCAAAAACACCTACAAACACTTTCATTCTTCAATGTTTTTCATCTAATTGATCTCTCTCAAGTTCTATCTTCAAGTTCTAAGTGTTCTTCATAAATTCCAAAAGTTCTAGTTTCATAAAATCAAGAATACTTTCAAGTTTGCTAGCTCACTTCCAATCTTGTAAGGTGATCATCCAACCTCAAGAAATCTTTGTTTCTTACAGTAGGTTATCATTCTAATACAAGGTAATAATCATATTCAAACTTTGGTTCAATTTCTATAACTATAACAATCTTATTTCAAGTGATGATCTTACTTGAACTTGTTTTCGTGTCATGATTTTGCTTCAAGAACTTCGAGCCATCCAAGGATCCATTGAAGCTAGATCCATTTTTCTCTTTTCCAGTAGGTTTATCCAAGGAACTTAAGGTAGTAATGATGTTCATAACATCATTTGATTCATACATATAAAGCTATCTTATTCGAAGGTTTAAACTTGTAATCACTAGAACATAGTTTAGTTAATTCTAAACTTGTTCGCAAACAAAAGTTAATCCTTCAAACTTGACTTTTAAAATCAACTAAACACATGTTCTATATCTATATGATATGCTAACTTAATGATTTAAAACCTGGAAACACGAAAAACACCGTAAAACCGGATTTACGCCGTCGTAGTAACACCGCGGGCTGTTTTGGGTTAGTTAATTAAAAACTATGATAAACTTTGATTTAAAAGTTGTTATTCTGAGAAAATGATTTTTATTATGAACATGAAACTATATCCAAAAATTATGGTTAAACTCAAAGTGGAAGTATGATTTCTAAAATGGTCATCTAGACGTCGTTCTTTCGACTGAAATGACTACCTTTACAAAAAAGACTTGTAACTTATTTTTCCGACTATAAACCTATACTTTTCTGTTTAGATTCATAAAATAGAGTTCAATATGAAACCATAGCAATTTGATTCACTCAAAACGGATTTAAAATGAAGAAGTTATGGGTAAAACAAGATTGGATAATTTTTCTCATTTTAGCTACGTGAAAATTGGTAACAAATCTATTCCAACCATAATTTAATCAACTTGTATTGTATATTATGTAATCTTGAGATACCATAGACACGTATACAATGTTTCGACCTATCATGTCGACACATCTATATATATTTCGGAACAACCATAGACACTCTATATGTGAATGTTGGAGTTAGCTATACAGGGTTGAGGTTGATTCCAAAATATATATAGTTTGAGTTGTGATCAATACTGAGATACGTATACACTGGGTCGTGGATTGATTCAAGATAATATTTATCGATTTATTTCTGTACATCTAACTGTGGACAACTAGTTGTAGGTTACTAACGAGGACAGCTGACTTAATAAACTTAAAACATCAAAATATATTAAAAGTGTTGTAAATATATTTTGAACATACTTTGATATATATGTATATATTGTTATAGGTTCGTGAATCAACCAGTGGCCAAGTCTTACTTCCCGACGAAGTAAAAATCTGTGAAAGTGAGTTATAGTCCCACTTTTAAAATCTAATATTTTTGGGATGAGAATACATGCAGGTTTTATAAATGATTTACAAAATAGACACAAGTACGTGAAACTACATTCTATGGTTGAATTATCGAAATCGAATATGCCCCTTTTTATTAAGTCTGGTAATCTAAGAATTAGGGAACAGACACCCTAATTGACGCGAATCCTAAAGATAGATCTATTGGGCCTAACAAACCCCATCCAAAGTACCAGATGCTTTAGTACTTCAAAATTTATATCATATCCGAAGGGTGTCCCGGAATGATGGGGATATTCTTATATATGCATCTTGTTAATGTCGGTTACCAGGTGTTCACCATATGAATGATTTTTATCTCTATGTATGGGATGTGTATTGAAATATGAAATCTTGTGGTCTATTATTATGATTTGATATATATAGGTTAAACCTATAACTCACCAACATTTTTGTTGACGTTTTAAGCATGTTTATTCTCAGGTGATTATTAAGAGCTTCCGCTGTCGCATACTTAAATAAGGACGAGATTTGGAGTCCATGCTTGTATGATATTGTGTAAAAACTGCATTCAAGAAACTTATTTTGTTGTAACATATTTGTATTGTAAACCATTATGTAATGGTCGTGTGTAAACAGGATATTTTAGATTATCATTATTTGATAATCTACGTAAAGCTTTTTAAAACCTTTATCTATGAAATAAAGGTTATGGTTTGTTTTAAAAATGAATGCAGTCTTTGAAAAACGTCTCATATAGAGGTCAAAACCTCGCAACGAAATCAATTAATATGGAACGTTTTTAATCAATAAGAACGGGACATTTCAGTTGGTATCCGAGCGTTGGTCTTAGAGAACCAGAATTTTGCATTAGTGTGTCTTATCTAGTTTGTTAGGATGCATTAGTGAGTCTGGACTTCGACCGTGTTTACTTGAAAAATGATTGCTTAACAAATTTTGTTGGAAACTATATATTTTTAACATGTGAATATTATGTGATATATTAATCTCTTAACGCGTTTGATATTATGTGATAGATGTCTACCTCTAGAACAAGTCCCATTGACTCACCTAATAATAATAAAGAGTCAAATGTAAATTGGAATGATTCGTGGACTGATTCACTAGTTCCTGAAGAGGAACCGGAAGAAGAGTCGGAACCGGAAGAAGAATCGGAACCGGATGAAGAAATAGAACCGGTGGGGGAAATAATAAAATGGTTAAGTAAAAGAAAATCCTCAACCAACCGACCAAGGTTAATTATGGTCAATGGTGTTTCCGCCAAGGAAGCAAAATATTGGGAGGATTACCAATTCTCCGATGAATCGGATTCCGACGAGAATTCCGATGATGTTATAGAAATTACCCCAACTGAATTTAAAAAGGCAAAAGAAAATAATAAGGGAAAGGGCATAAAAATAGAGAAATCTAATTCCAACCCCGATGAACTTTATATGTATCGTCAACCCCCGAAGTCCTTAAGTTGTAACAATGACCCGGGAACCTCTAAACCACCAGGTTTTTCTAAACCAATGTGGAAAATTACGGCTCGTATTAGGGGAACATCATATATCCCTAGAAACTTGGCAAAACGAACCAAAACCGAAGAAGAAGAAACAAGCGAGTCGGAATAAGATAGTTGTATTCGTGTGGTGTAATATATGTAATATAGTGTGCTTATGCTTTATGATATATGTAAAAATTGCTTGTATTAATAAGTATTTTTTTATGAATCTAACTCTTGTCTATTTTACAGTATAAAAACACAAAATGGATAGACAACCCAATATTTTAAGAGACCTACCCGGAGACATGATTGATGAAATCTTGTCTAGAGTCGGTCAGAATTCTTCGGCACAACTATTTAAGGCGAGATCAGTTTGTAAGACGTTCGAAGAACGTTCCAAGAATGCCTTGGTTTATAAAAGGCTTTCGTTCGAAAGATGGGGGATATCACATTGGGAAATCCATAAGTTACGATGTGTTTACTTTGACGCATATATTGCGGGGAACCCAAATGCTATTTTACGCAATGGGTTAAGAAATTATTTTGACTCAATATATCCGAATATTGGACTTCGTGATTTAGAAAAAGCGGCTAACATGCAACATAAAGAAGCATGTTATGCTTACGGATTAGTAATGTTCGCTTCTCACCAAAGTGAGAACAAGAACATCGGGCTACAACTATTAAACAAAACGTTCCCACAAGTGACGGAGTCGGTAATTGGGGTAAGAAATGAGGTTTTTAGATTGTTACGGGACTGTTGGACATTACGTAACCCTCATCCCTTTGACGATGTTACAACACGCTGTCTTATCAACGGCCATAACGGTTATGTTCCACAAGACCAAGGATGGGAAGTAATCCTAGTAAAACCAGAATGCATGACTTGTTTCTGGACGTATGAATTACGTGTCTTTATTGCCTTTGCTGAACGACTTGTGTACTAGCTAGAATTATCTTCACAACCATCTTGTATCAAATTTATTGTGTGCTATATTTCATGCTATATGTAAAATAAGCGGTATTGTAAGTTTATAAAATATTGTGTAAAAGTTTGAACGCGAAATATTATTATAATCAGTTTTTCATATAGAATTGTAGTAGTTGAATTGTATATTAGCTACTAAGTATGAACTTAACGGGTAGGTACTACCCGAATTTAAACTTATAAAACGCTAATATGAAGAAAAAGCTTTTATAAATGAGTTCATATTATGCTACGAAATACTATTAACTACTCTTAATATTTTGTATGATTAACTTGTTCCATTTGACTATTTTGAAGGAAATGGCACCGACTACTCGACACACAGTGAATATGAATGAAGAGGAATTCCGTACTTTTCTAGCTTCAAACATAGCCGCAGTACAGGCTGCGCTACATACCAACAATAACCTTGGATCTAGCAGTACAGGAAATCGTGTAGGATGCACCTACAAAGAATTCACTGCCTGCAAACCTTTGGAATTTGATGGAACCGAAGGACCGATCGGATTGAAACGGTGGACCGAGAAGGTCTAATCGGTGTTTGCCATAAGTAAGTGTACTGAAGAGGACAAAGTGAAGTACGCTACGCATACCTTCACAGGTTCTGCGTTAACATGGTGGAATACCTATCTAGAGCAAGTGGGACAAGACGATGCGTACGCACTACCGTGGTCAGCATTCAAGCACTTGATGAATGAGAAGTACCGTCCCAGAACCGAGGTCAATAAGCTCAAGACAGAACTTAGAGGGTTACGAACCCAAGGATTTGATATTACCACGTACGAAAGACGATTCACAGAATTGTGCCTATTGTGTCCGGGAGCATTCGAAGATGAGGAAGAGAAGATCGACGCGTTTGTGAAAGGATTACCGGAAAGAATCCAAGAAGATATAAGTTCATACGAGCCCGCCTCCATACAACAGGCATGTAGAATGGCTCACAAACTAGTGAACTAGATTGAAGAAAGAATTAAAGAACAGACTGCTGAAGAGGCCAATGTGAAGCAAGTCAAAAGAAAGTGGGAGGAAAATGGTGATAAGAATCACCAATACAACAACAACAGCAATCGCAACAATTATCCCAACAATCGCAACATCAATCTCAACTACAACAAACGGCCCAACAACAACAACAACAACAACAACAACAACAGCAACTACAACAATCATCCCAACAACAATAATAACCGCAACAACAACAACAACAACAATCAGAAGCAGCTATGCCAAAGGTGTGAAAAGTATCACTCGGGGTTCTGCACCAAATTTTGCAACAAGTGTAAAAGAAATGGTCATAGCGCGGCGAAGTGTGAGGTCTACGGACCAGGGGTTAATAGAACGAAAGGAACAAATGGTGTCGGAACGAGTAATGGCGGAGCAAGTAGTGTCGGAGCAAGCTATGCCAATGTAGTTTGTTATAAATGTGGAAAACCGGGCCACATTATTAGAAATTGCCCGAACCAGGAGAACACGAATGGACAAGGCCGCAGAAGAGTTTTCAATATTAATGCGGCAGAGGCACAGGAAGACCCGGAGCTTGTTACGGGTACGTTTCTTATTGACAATAAATCTGCTTACGTTTTATTTGATTCGGGTACGGATAGAAGCTATATGAGTAGATATTTTTGTGCTAAATTAAGTTGCCCATTGACGCCTTTGGATAGTAAATTTTTACTCGAATTAGCAAATGGTAAATTAATTTCAGCAGATAATATATGTCGGAATCGAGAAATTAAACTGGTTAGCGAAACATTTAAGATTGATTTAATACCAGTAGAGTTAGGGAGTTTTGATGTGATAATCGGTATGGACTGGTTGAAAGAAGTGAAAGCAGAGATCGTTTGTTACAAAAATGCAATTCGCATTATACGAGAAAAAGGAAAACCCTTAATGGTGTACGGAGAAAAGGGCAACACGAAGCTACATCTTATTAGTAATTTGAAGGCACAAAAACTAATAAGAAAAGGTTGCTATGCTGTTCTAGCACACGTCGAGAAAGTACAAACTGAAGAAAAGAGCATCAATGATGTTCCCATTGCAAAAGAATTTCCCGATGTATTTCCGAAAGAATTACCGAGATTACCCCCACATCGATCCGTTGAATTTCAAATAGATCTTGTACCAGGAGCTGCACCAATAGCTCGTGCTCCTTACAGACTCGCACCCAGCGAGATGAAAGAACTGCAAAGCTAATTACAAGAACTTTTAGAGCGTGGTTTCATTCGACCAAGCACATCACCGTGGGAAGCTCCTGTTTTGTTTGTCAAGAAGAAAGATGGTACATTCAGGTTGTGTATCGACTACCGAGAGTTGAACAAACTTACCATCAAGAACCGCTACCCACTACCGAGAATCGATGACTTATTTGATCAACTACAAGGCTCGTCTGTTTATTCAAAGATTGACTTACGTTCCGGGTATCATCAAATGCGGGTGAAAGAAGATGATATTCCAAAGACTGCTTTCAGAACACGTTACGGTCATTACGAGTTTATGGTCATGCCGTTTGGTTTAACTAATTCACCAGCTGTGTTCATGGACCTTATGAACCGAGTGTGTGGACCATACCTTGACAAGTTTGTCATTGTTTTCATTGATGATATACTTATTTACTCAAAGAATGACCAAGAACACGGTGAACATTTGAGAAAGGTGTTAGAAGTATTGAGGAAGGAAGAATTGTACGCTAAGTTTTCAAAGTGTGCATTTTGGTTGGAAGAAGTTCAATTCCTCGGTCACATAGTGAACAAAGAAGGTATTAAGGTGGATCCGGCAAAGATAGAAACTGTTGAAAGGTGGGAAACCCCGAAAACTCCGAAACACATACGCCAGTTTTTAGGACTAGCTGGTTACTACAGAACGTTCATCCAAGACTTTTCCAGAATAGCAAAACCCTTGACTGCATTAACGCATAAAGGGAAGAAATTTGAATGGAATGATGAACAAGAGAAAGCGTTTCAGTTATTGAAGAAAAAGCTAACTACGGCACCTATATTGTCATTGGCTGAAGGGAATGATGATTTTGTGATTTATTGTGACACATCAAAGCAAGGTCTCGGTTGTGTATTAATGCAACGAACGAAGGTGATTGCTTATGCGTCTAGACAATTGAAGATTCACGAACAAAATTATACGACGCATGATTTGGAATTAGGCGCAGTTGTTTTTGCATTAAAGACTTGGAGGCACTACTTATATGGGGTCAAAAGTATTATATATACCGACCACAAAAGTCTTCAACACATATTTAATCAGAAACAACTGAATATGAGGCAGTGTAGGTGGATTGAATTATTGAATGATTACGACTTTGAGATTCGTTACCACCCTGGGAAGGCAAATGTGGTAGCCGATGCCTTGAGCAGGAAGGACAGAGAACCCATTCGAGTAAAATCTATGAATATAATGATTCATAATAACATTACTACTCAAATAAAGGTGGCACAACAAGGAGTTTTAAAAGAGGGAAATTTAAAGGATGAAATACCCAAAGGATCGGAGAAGCATCTTAATATTCGGGAAGACGGAACCCGGTATAGGGCTGAAAGGATTTGGGTACCAAAATTTGGAGATATGAGAGAAATGGTACTTAGAGAAGCTCATAAAACCAGATACTCAATACATCCTGGAACGGGGAAGATGTACAAGGATCTCAAGAAACATTTTTGGTGGCCGGGTATGAAAGCCGATGTTGCTAAATATGTAGGAGAATGTTTGACGTGTTCTAAGGTCAAAGCTGAGCATCAGAAACCATCAGGTCTACTTCAACAATCCGAAATCCCGGAATGGAAATGGGAAAACATTACCATGGATTTCATCACTAAATTGCCAAGGACTGCAAGTGGTTTTGATACTATTTGGGTAATAGTTGATCATCTCACAAAATCAGCACACTTCCTGCCAATAAGAGAAGATGATAAGATGGAGAAGTTAGCACGACTGTATTTGAAGGAAGTCGTCTCCAGACATGGAATACCAATCTCTATTATCTCTGATAGGGATGGCAGATTTATTTCAAGATTCTGGCAGACATTACAGCAAGCATTAGGAACTCGTCTAGACATGAGTACTGCCTATCATCCACAAACTGATGGGCAGAGCGAAAGGACGATACAAACGCTTGAAGACATGCTACGAGCATGTGTTATTGATTTCAGAAACAGTTGGGATCGACATCTACCGTTAGCAGAATTTTCCTACAACAACAGCTACCATTCAAGCATTGAGATGGCGCCGTTTGAAGCACTTTATGGTAGAAAGTGCAGGTCTCCGATTTATTGGAGTGAATTGGGGGATAGACAGATTACGGTTCCGGAGATTATACAAGAAACTACCGAGAAGATCATCCAAATTCAACAACGGTTGAAAACCGCCCAAAGTCGACAAAAGAGCTACGCTGACATTAAAAGAAAAGATATAGAATTTGAAATTGGAGAGATGGTCATGCTTAAAGTTGCACCTTGGAAAGGCGTTGTTCGATTTGGTAAACGAGGGAAATTAAATCCAAGGTATATTGGACCATTCAAGATTATTGATCGTGTCGGACCAGTAGCTTTCCGACTTGAGTTACCTCAACAACTCGCGGCTGTACATAACACTTTCCACGTCTCAAATTTGAAGAAATGTTTTGCTAAAGAAGATCTCACTATTCCGTTAGATGAAATCCAAATCAACGAAAAACTTCAATTCATCGAAGAACCCGTCGAAATAATGGATCGTGAGGTTAAAAGACTTAAGCAAAACAAGATACCAATTGTTAAGGTTCGATGGAATGCTCGTAGAGGACACGAGTTCACCTGGGAGCGTGAAAATCAGATGAAAAGAAATACCCGCATCTAATTCTAGAAGATTCGTCAACACCTTCAACAGATTAAAATTTCGGGACGAAATTTATTTAACGGGTAGGTACTGTAGTGACCCGAACTTTTCCATGTTTATATATATTAATTGAGATTGATATTTACATGATTAAATGTTTCCAACATGTTAAGCAATCAAACTTGTTAAGACTTGATTAATTGAAATAGGTTTCATGTAGACAATTGACCACCCAAGTTGACCGGTGATTCACGAACGTTAAAACTTGTAAAAAGTATATGATGACATATATATGGTTATATATATAGTTAACATGATATTATGATAAGTAAACATATCATTAAGTATATTAACAATGAACTACATATGTAAAAACAATACTACTAACTTAATGATTTTGAAACGAGACATATATGTAACGATTATCGTTGTAACGACATTTAATGTATATATATCATATTAAGAGATATTCGTACATCATAATATCATGATAATATAATAATTTAAAATCTCTTTTGATATTATAAACATTGGGTTAACAACATTTAACAAGATCGTTAACCTAAAGGTTTCAAAACAACATTTACATGTAACGACTAACGATGACTTAACGACTCAGTTAAAATGTATATACATGTAGTGTTTTAATATGTATTCATACACTTTTGAAAGACTTCAAGACACTTATCAAAATACTTCTACTTAACAAAAATGCTTACAATTACATCCTCGTTCAGTTTCATCAACAATTCTACTCGTATGCACCCGTATTCGTACTCGTACAATACACAGCTTTTAGATGTATGTACTATTGGTATATACACTCCAATGATCAGCTCTTAGCAGCCCATGTGAGTCACCTAACATATGTGGGAACCATCATTTGGCAACTAGCATGAAATATCTCATAAAATTACAAAAATATGAGTAATCATTCATGACTTATTTACATGAAAACAAAATTACATATCCTTTATATCTAATCCATACACCAACGACTAAAAACACCTACAAACACTTTCATTCTTCAATTTTCTTCATCTAATTGATCTCTCTCAAGTTCTATCTTCAAGTTCTAAGTGTTCTTCATAAATTCCAAAAGTTCTAGTTTCATAAAATCAAGAATACTTTCAAGTTTGCTAGCTCACTTCCAATCTTGTAAGGTGATCATCCAACCTCAAGAAATCTTTGTTTCTTACAGTAGGTTATCATTCTAATACAAGGTAATAATCATATTCAAACTTTGGTTCAATTTCTATAACTATAACAATCTTATTTCAAGTGATGATCTTACTTGAACTTGTTTTCGTGTCATGATTTTGCTTCAAGAACTTCGAGCCATCCAAGGATCCATTGAAGCTAGATCCATTTTTCTCTTTTCCAGTAGGTTTATCCAAGGAACTTAAGGTAGTAATGATGTTCATAACATCATTCGATTCATACATATAAAGCTATCTTATTCGAAGGTTTAAACTTGTAATCACTAGAACATAGTTTAGTTAATTCTAAACTTGTTCGCAAACAAAAGTTAATCCTTATAACTTGACTTTTAAAATCAACTAAACACATGTTCTATATCTATATGATATGCTAACTTAATGATTTAAAACCTGGAAACACGAAAAACACCGTAAAACCGGATTTACGCCGTCGTAGTAACACCGCGGGCTGTTTTGGGTTAGTTAATTAAAAACTATGATAAACTTTGATTTAAAAGTTGTTATTCTGAGAAAATGATTTTTATTATGAACATGAAACTATATCCAAAAATTATGGTTAAACTCAAAGTGGAAGTATGATTTCTAAAATGGTCATCTAGACGTCGTTCTTTCGACTGAAATGACTACCTTTACAAAAATGACTTGTAACTTATTTTTCTGACTATAAACCTATACTTTTCTGTTTATATTCATAAAATAGAGTTCAATATGAAACCATAGCAATTTGATTCACTCAAAACGGATTTAAAATGAAGAAGTTATGGGTAAAACAAGATTGGATAATTTTTCTCATTTTAGCTACGTGAAAATTGGTAACAAATCTATTCCAACCATAATTTAATCAACTTGTATTGTATATTATGTAATCTTGAGATACCATAGACACGTATACAATGTTTCGACCTATCATGTCGACACATCTATATAAATTTCGGAACAACCATAGACACTCTATATGTGAATGTTGGAGTTAGCTATACAGGGTTGAGGTTGATTCCAAAATATATATAGTTTGAGTTGTGATCAATACTGAGATACGTATACACTGGGTCGTGGATTGATTCAAGATAATATTTATCGATTTATTTCTGTACATCTAACTGTGGACAACTAGTTGTAGGTTACTAACGAGGACAGCTGACTTAATAAACTTAAAACATCAAAATATATTAAAAGTGTTGTAAATATATTTTGAACATACTTTGATATATATGTATATATTGTTATAGGTTCGTGAATCAACCAGTGGCCAAGTCTTACTTCCCGACGAAGTAAAAATCTGTGAAAGTGAGTTATAGTCCCACTTTTAAAATCTAATATTTTTGGGATGAGAATACATGCAGGTTTTATAAATGATTTACAAAATAGACACAAGTACGTGAAACTACATTCTATGGTTGAATTATCGAAATCGAATATGCCCCTTTTTATTAAGTCTGGTAATCTAAGAATTAGGGAACAGACACCCTAATTGACGCGAATCCTAAAGATAGATCTATTGGGCCTAACAAACCCATCCAAAGTACCGGATGCTTTAGTACTTCGAAATTTATATCATATCCGAAGGGTGTCCCGGAATGATGGGGATATTCTTATATATGCATCTTGTTAATGTCGGTTACCAGGTGTTCACCATATGAATGATTTTTATCTCTATGTATGGGATGTGTATTGAAATATGAAATCTTGTGGTCTATTATTATGATTTGATATATATAGGTTAAACCTATAACTCACCAACATTTTTGTTGACGTTTTAAGCATGTTTATTCTCAGGTGATTATTAAGAGCTTCCGCTGTCGCATACTTAAATAAGGACGAGATTTGGAGTCCATGCTTGTATGATATTGTGTAAAAACTGCATTCAAGAAACTTATTTTGTTGTAACATATTTGTATTGTAAACCATTATGTAATGGTCGTGTGTAAACAGGATATTTTAGATTATCATTATTTGATAATCTACGTAAAGCTTTTTAAAACCTTTATCTATGAAATAAAGGTTATGGTTTGTTTTAAAAATGAATGCAGTCTTTGAAAAACGTCTCATATAGAGGTCAAAACCTCGCAACGAAATCAATTAATATGGAACGTTTTTAATCAATAAGAACGGGACATTTCACATTACTTGGAGTCGATCATCGCAATGGGACCAAATGTTGATGACTTCGTCCAGGTGGATAAGGACGGGTCATCACAGCGATCAAGGTATCAAAGTTGATCCCACAAAGATCGAAGCTATCAGCAAGTGGGAAACCCCCACTACTCCGACTCATATCCGCCAATTTTTAGGTCTCGCCGGTTACTACCGAAGATTTATTGAAGGTTTCGCTCTGATTGCGCGTCCTTTGACCGCGCTAACTCACAAAGGGAAGAAGTTCATTTGGGAAATCGAACAAGAAACAACATTTCAAACCTTGAAGCATAAATTGACCACCGCACCTATCTTATCACTTCCTGAAGGCAGTGACAATTTCATCGTATATTGTGATGCCTCGAAAAATGGTTTTGGTTGCGTATTGATGCAAAGAACGAAGTTCACTGCTTATGCTTCTCGTCAACTGAAGATTCACGAGCGAAACTACACTACTTACGATCTTGAACTTGGAGTCGTTGTTTTTGCGCTCAAATTATGGAGACACTATCTTTATGGAACTAAAAGTACTATCTTCACCGACCACAAAAGCCTCCAACACATATTCGATCAGAAACAACTGAACATGAGACAGCGACGATGGATCGAGATGCTGAACGACTATGATTGTGAACTTCGTTACCATCCTGGCAAGACCAATGTGGTAGCCGATGCTTTGAGCCGAAAGGAGAGGATGACACCTCTTCATATTCGAGCCCTGAACATCACCATTCATTCAAATCTCAATAGCTAAATCCGAGTAGCCCAAGATGAGGCTCTCAAGGAGGAGAATATTTCTCATGAACACTTGAACATTCTCGTCTCTCGATTCGAGGTTAAGGAGACTGGACTCCGATACTTCACCGAAAGAATTTGGGTGCCTAGTTATGGGGATTTACGAAGCCTCATTCTAGACGAAGCCCACAAGTCAAGATATTCGATTCATCCAGGAGCCGGTAAAATGTACCACGATCTCAAGGAACAGTATTGGTGGCCAAATCTTAAGAAAGATGTTGCAACTTATGTTGGGAAGTGTTTGACTTGTTTAAAGGTTAAGGCCTAACATCAAAGGCCATCTGGGTTACTTCAGTAACCGGAAATCCCGCAATGGAAGTAGGAAAGGATAACGATGGACTTCATCACGAAACTACCGAAGACGGTGGGCGGATACGATACCATCAGGGTTATTGTTGACCATCTTACCAAATCTGCACACTTCTTAGCCATGAGAGAAACGGACACGATGGAAAACTCGCTAAAACTATACATAAAGGAAATTGTATCTCGTCATGGTGTGCCCTTATCGATTATTTCAGATCGAGATGCCCGTTTTGCTTCCAGATTTTGGCGTTCTTTGCAAGAAGCCTTGGGTGCTCGCCTCGACATGAGCACTGCGTATCACCCACAGACCGACGGACAAAGTGAACGCACAATTCAGACTTTGGAGGATATATTGCGTGCGTGTGTTATTAATTTCGGAAAGGCTTGGGAAAGGCATTTGCCGCTAGCCGAATTCTCTTACAACAACAGTTATCATTCGAGTATTAATGCCGCACTTTTCGAAGCGTTGTATGGCCGCAAATGCCGTTCTCCTATTTGTTGGGCCGAAGTAGGTGAAAAGAAAATTACCGGACCCGAGTTAGTTCATGAAACAACCGAAAAGAATGTCCAAATTCAAGCGAGACTCAAGACAGCCCGTGATCACCAAAAGAGTTATGCCGACCTTAAATGTAAAGACTTCGAATTCAACCTAGGTGATCGTGTAATGTTAAAGGTCGCACCTTGGAAAGGTGTGATTCGTTTTGGAAAACGTGGGAAGCTCAACTCGCGATACATTGGTGCTTTTGAAATCTTGGAGCGTGTTGGACTCATTGCTTACCGTCTGGATCTTCCGACTCAATTGAGCTCCGTTCATCCCACCTTCCACGTATCGAATATGAAGAGGTGTCTTGCTGAACCGGAACTTGTCATACCACTGGAAGAACTTATGATTGATGACAAACTCCACTTCGTGGAAGAACCTGTCGAAATTATGGACCGTGAGGTCAAAACTTTGAAACACAACAAGATTCCGATCGTCCGAGTCCGATGGAATGCCAAACGAGGACCTGAGTTTACCTGGGAACGAGAGGATTAAATGATGCAAAAGTATCCTCACCTTTTCCCAACTCCTCCATCTACCTCAGCTTAAAATTTTGGGACGAAATTTTCTTTAACAGTTGGGTAATGTAACGACCCTGGATTTTCCAACTTATATTATTAATATTTATTATTAATACTTGCGTTGTACTAAATGTATTCTTATACATTTTACTTGTTACCGTATTTGACTTTCCATGTCCCGACTTGTCTTTATGACACACGCTTTTCACGAATAATGTTTCGAATATTATTTACGTTCATAATTAATTGTTATTAATTATTTCTAATTAACTAATGTAAGTAGTTAATTACTTGGACTTTTTACTAATTTGTTGCTTACTTATACTTGGGCTTATATTATTGGACTTGGAAGCCCACCCTACATTATTTAATGGACTAATAGTAAGCCCACTATTATGCTAATGATTCTTTAAGGTTAAACAAGATTAATTAAGCTAAGTGTTGGAGACAAAGATGTCTCAAGCATGCAAGCACCAACTTCCCATGCATTTAACTTATTACTCTTCCTAGCATACAACACTCTCCCACACTTGAAAGATGAGTTTTGACTTCCCCTTTTGGCCATCAAGGGTGACGGTTCTAGCAAGGGAGGAGTGAGATCCATTTTCTTTTTTTTGTGCTACTTATTTTCTAGTTATACTTTAGTTTACACATGTGACGACCCGAAAAATTCTGACCAAATTTAAACTTAACCTTTATATGTTTCCGACACGATAAGCAGAATTTGTAATGTTGAATCTCAAAAAGTTTGAAACTACATTCATGTAATCAATTATCCTTTGACCGTGTTCGACGATTCACGAACAATTATGTGTATATAGATATGTATATATAATATATAATATTAACTGAAAACATTAACAAAGTATTAGATATATGATACTTTACATGAACGTATTTGTTTCGATATATTTATTGACAGAATTAAGAGATAATATCAAATGATTGAATTATCAGATATATTATGATATGATTACAGGCCTATGTTATGAGGTCCACTGTGATTTAAGAAATCTATTCTTTTTGACCACTCATTACTTAACTAGTATGATAAAATAACGATATTTATATTTTATTTTATCAAATATATATAACGATTTAAATTAATATTATATATATTTATATGCGTATTATACGTACATAGTTTTATACTTTTACTATACTTTAACTTTACCTTTACTTTACTTTAACTTTAATAATTCATACTTTAATAATTCACTTTAATAATTCATACTTTAATAATTTACTTTAATAATTCATACTTTAATAATTCACATTAATAATTCACTTTAATAATTCATACTTTAATAATTCACTTTAATAATTCATACTTTAATAATTCACTTTAATAATTCATACTTTAATAATTTACTTTAATAATTCAAAAATCTATTATAAATAAAATTCAATAGGTTTTATTATTTCATAGAAACTTGAAAATATATTTCTCTAAACTCTCTCAATCGAATTACACATATATATTTTCTTTGTATTATTTCAAGATATTATTAGTATATATAAAATACTACGACGGAGTTATATTCAGACGATTTTAAAATAAGTTTTCAAACGGGATAGAGCTAAGGAAATTATGGGTTATAGCTATGGAGGTTATGGGTATTGATCGAGGGTATTGCTCGTGAGGTCAACCTAACGTTTATCATTTTCGTTTCGTCTACGTACTTTCCTGCAATATTGAATCTCAATATTGATACGTGAGCACTCATAACTTAACTTTTATATTTCAATAGTGTATCCTTGACTAGTGCTCGAGTATATAGGATTATGCATGCTTGTACATTCGATATTGTCCTTAGATAGGTTTGTTGAATCCTGAATTAGATACATATGCTACTGAGATAGGGTATATGATATGCATGTCATTGGAAAGCTAGCGAAAAATTAAGAACTTTTCATTTAGATATCGAATGGTTTCGATGAACGGATTAGAAGTTATAGTCAACTGAATTTTAGTATTATTGTTAAAATGATTATTATTACTATCGTCGTTATTATTTTAATAGAAATATCATTGTTATTATAAAATATCATTATTACTATTATGTTAGTATTATCATTTTATCATAATAACATTTTTAGTAAATATAAATATTTTTATTTTTTATAGAATAATAATAATTATTATTACAAAATAATACAACTTTTACTTATTATTATTATGATCAATATTATTTTATCAAATAAATAGGGGATACAAAGATATTTTTCACCACGCGTAATATAATTACATTAATAATACTTACCACTATAGTTTTACGATATTAAGTGAACTTTATAAATTTTACTACTTAAGATATATAAAAGTATATT
The DNA here is from genome assembly GCF_046630445.1 of Rutidosis leptorrhynchoides. Classification (NCBI taxonomy): domain Eukaryota; kingdom Viridiplantae; phylum Streptophyta; class Magnoliopsida; order Asterales; family Asteraceae; genus Rutidosis; species Rutidosis leptorrhynchoides. The sequence continues at coordinate 420,444,629 of NC_092335.1, read as the reverse complement.
TTATCATATATAAACGTTAATATAAATTTTTATTAATAAATGACCTTTATTATTATAAAATCTAATAAATATATTTAAATATATAAAATGACTATAGTTAAGTTATATAATAAACACGTATAAATTTTAGAAGTCATTTTGGGTTAAGTTGACTTTTGTTGACTTTTGCATATTAGTCTCGAGCATTAGGATTGTGGTACACTATGACTTGACCAAAAATTGTTAGACAAATATTGACCAACATATAAATATATATAATTAATATAGGTTCGTGAATCCGAGGCCAACCTTGCACTTGTTAAATGACATTATATGTATTTTTACTACGAAATACAGTATGGTGAGTTTCATTTGCTCCCTTTTATATATATTTTTGGGACTGAGAATACATGCGCTGTTTTTATAAATGTTTTACGAAATAGGCACAAGTATTAAACTGATTCTACGTGGGTTTAAACCAAAAATATACCCTTAGCTTGGTAACATTAAACTACTTGTCTATGTACGGTAGGCGCGAATCCGAAAGATAGATCTATTGGGCCTGACAAACCCCATCCTGACTATGGGATGCTTTAGTACTTCGAGGTTATTTTAAACACACCTGATCTGGTGTACTTCAGAGGGTAAAACATGAACGTTAAGGCTTGTTACCGGGTGCCTACAACTTATAGAATACTTTTATACACTCGCGAGTGTACGGATATTTATAGAAACTGAAATCTTGTGGTCTATTACTATTACGGAAATGATTGATTATGATAAACTAATGAACTCACCAACCTTTTGGTTGACACTTTAAAGCATGTTTATTCTCAGGTATTAAAGAAATCTTCCGCTGTGCATTAGCTCATTTTAAGGATATTTCTTGGAGTCATTCATGACATACTTTGAAAGACGTTGCATTCGAGTCGTTGAGTTCATCAAGATTAATATTAAGTCAATTATAGTTGGATGTAATATGAAATGGTATGCATGCCGTCAATTTTTGATGTAAAGAAAGTTTGTCTTTTAAAAACGAATGCAATGTTTGTAAAACGTATCATATAGAGGTCAAATACCTCGCGATGTAATCAACTATTGTGAATCGTTTATAATGTATATGAACGGATCCTTTCAACACATACCTTCCTTACACCACTTTATTTCTCTCAACTTTCTCCCTAAATTGTAAGTGAAAAACTTTATTTTTATTCTTCTTTCTTCCTTTGAAGTCGACTAGTATCATCATCAAATTACTAGTTTGTTGTTTGTTGTTAAAGATCAAGCTTTCTAGCTTGTATCTTCATGTAATCTTGCTTCTTCCATCCTTTGTTTGATGAGAAGTCAAGAACAAGAATCTAAGCTTGTTAACTTATGGTTCTACACTTAAAGTATTATAAAGATCTAAAGTTCATAAGCTTTAAGATCTCACTTGTGTTCATGTTTTGTAAACTTAAGGTTTATTTTCTTAAGATCCAAGCTTTGGCTTGAATCTTCTTAAGTATGAAACAAACATGAACTTGTTACTTGTAACTTTAGTTTATTTCTTTCTTTTGTAAGTATTTCAATTAGTGATTTATTTAATTTTGATCAAGTATTACTAGTTAAACTTGATCTCATTTTTCTTGAAACTAAAGCTTAAACTTTGGAAGTTCAAGAACATGGAAGTTTAACTTTCTAGTTATAACTTCATACACTTATGTTGGATCTAAGTTTCTATAACTTATAGTCTTCCAATTTGTTTAAAACAAAAGCTTATAAGCTTATATATATATATATTCTACAAGATTAAAATCTAAGTTCATAACTTATGGTTTTATTAAAGTGAAGATCCAAGTTCTATAACTTAGGATTTAACTTAAGAACACTAGATCTAGACATTCTAGTCTAGGATCTTTAAGGTCTAACTAAGATCTAAGTTCTACAACTTAAGATCTTGTTTATTTAGTTTACATTCAAGTTTATAGCTTAATATTACTATTAGAACTCACGTATGTGTCAGATCTAAGATCTTGATGTAACTTTGGTTCATCAAACTTCTTGCAACCCTTAAATGAGTTGTGCTTTTTATCTTAGACATACACTAGTGTTATGATGGTCAAAACTTGGTAAGGATGATGTAAACACATCAACGAGTTGTACACTTGAAGCTATAAGCATCAAGGATGAGAACCGTGATAGTTAGTTGATTTTCAGATTGTTCGGTTTGAGTAGATGACTTTTCGTTTAGGACTCGTCTTAATCCAATTTACAGTTTAGGATTTATAGCCTTTCGAAAGTCACTACACCTTTATAACGTTGTGCTGAAATTTCTGACCTACTCGCACTTAAACCGTCACCACGGTCAAACGAAGACGAGTTTGATTCTGGAATTTGGTCATTCGTTGGAGGACTCACATACGGAGCCATAGCCACTGACTACGCATCTTTTCAATTTATATAGAGGTCGTAGCAGCTGAATGAAGTCAGCCTTTGTTTCGATCTCTATTCTTGATTGAAAACTTACTTTACTTTTTTTACTTATGTTGTTGATGATGATGATACTTAAGACCTAATTTACATACTTTTAAACCTTTGGGAACGATTTACTGACTTAGTAACTTTTGACTTAGGTTGAGGACCTTTCGGACCAACTACTTGCTTACTTATCTCGTACCGACTTTACTACTTTTCACTGTGAGTTATAGCATCCCTTTTTACTCTAACTATTTTGGGAACTGAGAATACATGCGCTTTTTACGTTTTACATACTAGGTACGAGTACTTAAACTTTATATATGTGTGGGTTATACATTGGAATAAACTTTCCCCTTAGCTCGGTAACGTTTAGTCATTGGCCTTTGAAACGGTGAACGCGAATCTTAGATATGGATCCATAGGGTTTGACATCCCCACTCGGGCTAGTAGCGCTAGCATTTAACGGGTGTTTAATACTTTGTAAACTTACGCACTCACCAAGTGTACTTTTAGGGGGTGATGTTACGTTAAGTTAGTTACCAAGTGCCCACGGTTGAACATATACTTTTTCATACTGTTTTGAAATACTGAAATCTCGTGGCCTACCTTACATTACTGTTATACTTAAACTATAGCTTACCAACATTCGTGTTGACGTTTTTAAGCATGTTTTCTCAGGTGCTTAGAGGTTTGATGCTTCCGCTGTAGTAGTCTTGCTGTGTAGACTCCCGCTGCTTTTGTTAGAGATGTCTCTGCATAAAATGTTTACCTTGCATTCACAACTATTTTACTATTAAAACAATGAATTTGTAATGACCTACGGGTCTCGTACTTATGTTAATTGCTTCTATTCATAGAAGCATACTTTCGTTTGTAAAACTTTTGATGTTGGTTATGACGTCACCCTTTCTTATGAATGCAAACTTATTTTAAAACAGCATATAGTGTTTGACCTTGTAATGATCCTGTTGTTGATGATCCGTAAACGTTAATTTTGTACGGGGCATCACACATACTTTTATGCTTTGAACACAAATACGAAAACAAACATTCCACGTGCGAGTTAGAACAAAAAGCCTCAATTCAATTATCATTAGTTAAACTTGCAGGGTGTAAACGTGGACTTATGTTATGTGATCACATGGGCTTGACGAGCCCTCATTCGGACGGTTCGCTACCGTTAGCGGATGAAATATATTTTCGAGTATAGTGTATGTTCTAACACTACGTAACAGGGTACAAAACAGTTAAGTTTGATAATTGGGTGCTCGGGAACATATTTTTGGAATGCAAATGATTTGGATAATCAACTATACAAAATTTTGTGGTTCAAAAACAACGTTTACAAATACACCTATGATTTCACCAACGTTTTTCGTTGACAGTTTTCTATATGTTTCTCATGTTCATACTTGGCTACTTGATACATGCTTCCATGTACACTTATACTTGCTTGGGGTCAAGCATACATGCATACACTTTGATTACTTGCTTGGGGTCAAGCATACATGCACACACTTTGATTATTTGCTTGGGGTCAAGCATACATACATACATACATACATACATACATACATACATACATACATATTACAACTTATATTATGTCGCAAATTATTTCATTTATACTTTATAACTTTTGTAAACATAAATTCGTTGTCGAACCGTTGGTAAACTTAAAACTTTGCAAGTCTTACACGTTTCAAATGAATGCGACATAATTTTGGTCAAACGTTTCTCATTTAGGGACTATGACCACGTAACAGGACCTAAGTTAACGGCGCCGTCAATGGCGATTTTGGCGGGTCGTTACAGATGGTATCAGAGCGTTGGTTGTAGGGATCTAGGATATGCATTAGTATGTCTGACAGAGTCATTAGGATGCATTAGTGAATCTAGACTACAACCGGATAGTTAACCATTGCATTCTGGCTTGCATTTGCTACAGATAGCACTTACTTGACTACTTGTACATTATACTTAAACCTTTCTTAGGTGAATCCCATAATGGTACCAAACTTTCATTCATACGAACTCGTATTCTGCCACTTCTTGGTAACACACGTTAACTTAAGATTCATACACGTAAGGATGACAACGACTTCATTAGTTACACTAGTTCAAGAACTCTGTCTCCCAGATTATTATTCATCATCGTCCCAGCTTACTATCCATAAATGCTGTGAAGTTTCCACCACTATGGCAATCATTAACCACTATCGATGTTACACCGGTGTTCTTCACTATCTACCACATCTTGTTACTACCACCACTACTCTAGGTGAGTATCGTCATCAATACTTATCACTACAGCTGCGTACTACTCGTTATCATAATTCGTTACTCTTTTCGTACCTAAAGACATTATTGTTTGACTTGAACCGCGTTGACGTGAACAATCATTTATACACTTCCCTCGGGAAACGCTTCTTCAGAGTTGAACTAATCCTTTTGATTCAATATAAGTCACGTTAGAGACGTCGTTACACTTTGTTCATTTTAAATCTTCACGATTACATGAACTTGATTTTATGGAGTGATGTGGTAATGGAGGTATGAGTTAGCATAATATAACGACTCTCGATCAACGTGATTATATTATGGTAAGTCATACCAAAGTTCTAATGACACGTGGTGGTGATTGGACTCGATCAACCTAGTCACCACCATGTGCCATGTACATGACTTTATATTTTGTTTTGAACATCCGAAAACTCCGTGAATATTGATAACCACCATGCCAAGGACACACCTTTGGCTAATGCTAAACCATATTTAGGCTTCTAAATAAACGACCAATTCTTTCAACTTCAAAACATTTGTTACACGTGTATACTATCTCGTTTTTGCGCAGTTTTATCGACGAACTACAAAATGCTTGATATACTCACATCGAGGCGGAAACTTCTCCCGCATTATGCTCGTACTTCCGTATAAGGAAAATCTTTTATCTAAATTCTCAATGGAGAGAGAGAGACTCTTCACGATTATACTAGTATTCGCCACGAGGGTGAATAGTCCAAACAAATGTTTTTCGGAAACCGATAGGAAACTTGTTCTAACAAACATTTTCAAGTCCTAACAAACTTGTTCAAACATATCTTTAAGAAATTCTGTCTCGGCACGGTGTGTCATTGCCATTTAATTTCGAATCGAGATAATCGTTTCACTTCTAAAGTTCAGAGTGTCTTACAAGAAACCTCGGGGACCCGTTCAAACATGCGTACCGCGTATCATCCACAAACCGACGGACCAACCAAACGTACAATTCAAATCTTGGAAAAACATATTACAAACTTGTATTGTTACCTTTAATTGATTCATCTTACAATGATAGTTATCATTCGAGTATTAACACCGCACCTTTTCGAAACGTTATATGGCCGCAAATGTCGTTCTCTTAAATTGTTGGGCCGAAGTAAGCGACAATCAAACCACAGAACCCGAACTCATTTTGAAATAACCGTTAAGATCATTCGAACCAATGTTATGCTAATGTTAGACGTAAACCTTTCGAATTCCAAGTGGATAACTACGTAACGTTAAAAGTCGCACCTTGAAAAGGTGTAATCCGTTTCGGGAAACGTAGAAAGCTAAATCCGCGATATTTTGATCCTTTTGAAATCTTGGAGCGTATTGGACCCATTGCTTAGCATTTCGATCTCCCAACTCAATCGAATTCCTTTCATCCTACATTCCATGTATCAAACTTAAAGAGGTGTCTTGCAGAACAAGAACTTGTTATTCCTTTCGATGAGTTTACTATCGATGATAAACTCCAGTTTATGGGAAAACCGATTGAAATTATGAATCGTGGAACCAAACTCTAAAACAGAGTAAAACCCCGATTTTCGAAGTTTGTTGAAATTCCCAAGGAATTACCTTCACTCATTCGTAGAGTTGGCAACGCAAGGTCTCGAGGAAGAAACAACGACTACTACTTCCAACTAAATTTCGGGACGAAATTTCTTTTAAGGTGTAGGTAATGTAACATCCCGCATTTTTCCGTTAAATTTATTTTAACGCCGTTTTTTTTAGATAATATCTTTCGTTATCTAAATTCGTATTTTTCGTTAACTAACGTTCTTAATATTTCCGTTGTTTAATCTTAACATCTCCCGTTTACTCTCACGTATTTAAAATAATTCGTTTGGTTAATTCACGCATCCGCTTTCAAACTAGAGGGACTAAGGTTGCCAAATGGCCAAAGTGGCAACTAGGTCAAAGGTTCAAACTCTCCTCCCCACCACTCATTCCATTTTCTTTTTCTTTTCCATTTTTCTCTCATTTACTACTTCCATCTTTCACCATTTTCATCTTCAACAAAGATTCATCATCTAAATCCAAATCAAGAAGCTAACATCAAAACAAATCATACTTTTGGAATCCTCTCTTTATCCTCTACGTTTTGGTACCAATTTCACTACTTGGGGTAAAGTTTCTAAAAACTCTAGATTTCTCAAATTCGATTTATAGACTTGAAATGGTGTTAGTTAGTGTCTATGGCTCGAGTCTAGCATGAATATGTAAATTATTTGCTCGATCTTGTTATTTTGCATAAACTAGCATGAACTTGAAATGGGTGTGTTTAATCTTGAGTTTTGGTTGATTAAACATTGTTATTATGTTAAAGTCCATGTATTAAAAGTGTTACTAGCATCATTAGCTTCATTTTGGTATGTAGGTTGATTTAGAAAAACTTCATTAACAAAATTGTTGAATTCATGATTTTTGGTTAGGGTTAAGTAACCATGAATATGAATTTTGATGCATTGAATGCTATGAAATGTTGTTAGTAAGTATTTAGTTGTATTGTATGTTTAATTACCTTCGAAACGGCATATCGTATGTGTAAATTGGATTCCCGAATCGCCATTTGCATTTTTGAGCTTGAAACGTTAAGTAATGATCTTTCGGCGAGATTTCGGTTATTGTAAATGATGTTTTTGTTTAATGAGATGTGTTAGTTTGTATTCCTTGTTAAATTACCTTTCCAACGATATAAGATACGTGTTTGGAATGTTTACGGTTCATAAGTTATGTTTGTTTGAAGTTTGGTTCCAGCCTACACATGAAACAGCCCAGGCATTCTATCTAGTGTTAAGCCGCGGCGCGGCTCCTCTAACCACGGCGTGGCTTAAAGCGTGGAAATGTGGCTGTCCAAAATTATCAATTTTCGTTTAATTCTAACTATGCTACGCACCTCCGATTAACATGAAACTTGGCCAACATGTTTATATATGACTACTAATTGAGAAAAAATTTTCGGATACCCGACCCGACCCCGTTGACTTTTTCGTTGACTTTGACCAAAGTTTGACTTTTTGTCAAACTTAATCAAATACTTATGCAATCGTTCTATTCTTCTTTTATACTTGATTCTTGCATGAAACTTGACAACGTGATTCACATGCTATATTAATCGAGTCGTAACGAGCCATAGGACTAATTGAACACATTTCGCCCGACCTTGTGTCGTAACCGGTAATTGATACAACTTATTTGTTTAGGTCAAGGCTAAACAATTTTCATTTTCACAACGTTTAATTACAAGTACTTTGGCATGTAACTACGGTGAGATCATAGTCCCACCTTTTCAACAACTTTTACGCTTTAAAATATGAGATGAGAAACATATACGTATCATACTTTTATGCTTTGAACACAAGTACGAAAACAAACATTCCATGTGCGAGTTAGAACAAAAAGCCTCAATTCAATTATCATTAGATACACTTGCAGGGTGTAAATGTGAACTTATGTTATGTGATCACATGGGCTTGACGAGTCCTCTTTCGGACGGTTCACTACCGTTAGCGGATGAAATATATTTTCGAGTATAGTGTATGTTCTAACACTACGTAATAGGGTACAAAATAGTTAAGTTTGATAATTGAGTGCTCGCGAACATACTTTTGGAATGCAAATGATTTGGATAATCAACTATACAAAATCTTGTGGTTCAAAAACAACGTTTACAAATACACCTATGATTTCACCAACGTTTTTCGTTGATAGTTTTCTATATGTTTCTCAGGTTCATACTTGGCTACTTGATACATGCTTCTGCGTACACTTATACTTGCTTGGGGTCAAGCATACATGCATACACTTTGATTACTTGCTTGGGGTCAAGCATACGTGCGCACACTTTGATTACTTGCTTGGGGTCAAGCATACATACATACATACATACGCTATTGATAGCATTCGAGATTTACAACTTGTATTATGTCGCAAATTATTTCATTTATACTTTATAACTTTTGTAAACTTAAACTCGTTGTCAAACCGTTGGTAAACTTAAAACTTTGCAAGTCTTACACGTTTCAAATGAATGCGACATAATTTTGGTCAAACGCGTCTCATTTAGGGACTATGACCACGTAATGGGACCTAAGTTAATGGCGCCGTCAATGGAAATTTTGGCGGGTCGTTACATTATTATCTTGTTAGTCACTCGTTATGAGACACCAACAAGATAATGTCCTAATATGTCCTTTTTTCACAACCATAATTTAAGTGTCCTATGATAGTTACGACTTTAGATACCCAAGCGTCCTATTTTTAAGACCTTATTATCTTGTTTGTCACTCATTATGAGACACCAACAAGATAATGTCCTAATAAGTCCATTTTTATGCAACCACAATTTAAGGGTCCTGTGATAATTAAGAGCTTAATAACCCAAGCGTCGTATTGTTATGACCTTATATCTTGTTAGTTACTCATTATGAGACACCAATAAGATAATGTCATAATAAGTTAATTTTTATGCAACCACAATTTAAGGGTCCTATCAGAATTAGGAGCTTAAATACCCAAGCATCGTAGTCTTATGACCTTATATCTTGTTGGTCACTTGTTATGCGACACCAACAAGATAATGTCCTAAGAAGTCGGTTTTTATGCAACCACATATTAAGGGTCGTATGATCATTAATACCTTAAATACCCAAGCGTGGTATTGTTATAAACTTATTATCTTGTTGGTCACTTATTATGAGACGTCAACAAGATAATGTCCTAATAAGTCCATTTTTATGCAACCATAATTTAAGGGTCCTATGATAATTAGGACCTTAAATACCCGAGCGTCCTATTATTATGAATATCTGTATCAAATAAATGACTCAAGTGCCCTATGATAATATGACCAAAAAATTATGTGTCCTATAATATAGATTTTATTACACCAGTTTATACAATCATATCATAGTGTGACTCACCTTCTAAGTGTCCTATAAAACGTTTGAATAATAGGACCCCAACAAATAATGTGTCATATTAAAAAACTTTTTAGAACCAAGATTATGAGCGTATCGAATAATATGACCCAACATTCATATGTCTTATTCTATAACTTTTTAGGACCTCACTTTATAAGCGTAACATGTTTTAGGACACCACTACTTTTGCATATATCTAATGGGACACCCAGAATTGCCCCATCCCAAATTATGGATTCTTAGGATGCTTTTTCAGTGAGGCCCCAGACGAGGGGTCCTAAGATAAAAGTTTTCTTGTAGTGCATTATTATGATTTATGATATTATACCATGATTATAGAGTAGTTATCTTTAGTGTATGTTATGATGTAGTTAGTTACGCTTTCGAATTAATATTATGAACTGTGTATGTTGTTGAGATGCTTTCTGATTATGTTTTAAACTCAATCTCTTTTCCAACTAATAGAACGTAGTTATTGGCTTTGTTATTGGAAAGTCATGAATCCCGATTCAGAGTACACTATCTGTGTCACTCCTTGGTAAAAGAACTCTGTCGGATACAAAGAAAGCTTAACTGAGGCACACCAGTTGTAGTAAGTCAACCTGAGCTATGGATTCCGAACGAGTTCTCTTTCATAGTGAAACATCTGATTAGACTTGGAGTACATTGTCAGTCCCGAACCATGCTGGTGTAGTCACTAAGCATATAAACTTAGTATGTGCTCGCTAAAGCACAACAGTTGTTGTAAACGGTACCTCTGTTACGTAAGGCCATGGAAACCTTCTAGTGTTGATTAGTACACTGCACGATAACGCGGTCTCAAGCATTACACCCCGCTGTAGGGATTCATAGTTAATCAATGAACTATTTGTTTAAAAGCCATAAAGGATTGGATCGTTAGGATAACCAAACGTGTTCATGGAAGTCACATAATGACTTGGCCATGATGTTCTTTATGGTTTAAATCTTTTAACTAAGGGCCTAACTACCTTTTATGAACCAATCATTAATGAAAGCATCGATACACATTGCGTCTCTCGAATCAGGAACACCTTGTATTTCATTATACTTAAGAAAGTTTAGACCTTAAGGATCGTGAATATGTCACCTCAATGGGTCGCTTCTGGGGCTATAAACGAGATGAGCTCAAATACTATCAGGCTCGAGCTCGGTTCGTTCGAATTTCATAGAGCTCGAGCTCGCTCGGTTCGAGCCTAATATATTAAGCTGGAGCTCGGCTCGTTTGATATTTTACAAGCTCGAGCTCGACTCGAGCTCGACTCGTTAATATATAATCTTATTTTTTGTTATATAATTTTAATTTGTTACATTTCATATTTATTGTTTTTGTAATTTTTATCCTTTAATATATTATTCTTCCAAGTATCATCGATATAATAGTAATTATTATGATTATATATTACATTTATTAAAATATTTAATATTTTGATGTATATAAATGAAAAGCTTGTTTAGGCTCACGAGTTTGTTCGAGCTCAAGATGTGAAGCTCTAGCTCGAGCTCGTTTACTAAATGAGCTTTTAATAAAGTTCAAGCTCGGGTTCGAGCACGTTTAGGCTAGGCTCGAAACGAGTTTTTAACGAGTCAAGCTCGAGTAGCTCTGCCCATTTACAGCCCTAGTCGCTCCTATTGATCAGGCGTCAGTGTTTACATTTAGTCACGTTTCTCGGGCGTCAGGGGTATGGGACATTGTTTTTTATTCAGAATCTCCAATCTTAACATTTTACGTAGTGACATGTCAGTCCTCTGACATGAGCGGTAGGATCAGTATAATGAATACAAAGCCACTACCTATTCATGAGCCAGCATTTCATAATCTCGGCAAAGTAACTGATGAAATCATAACACACACTTACTTTAACATTATGTGAATTACAAATTTTATCGCATTTACTTTTGTTAGTGCACTTTTTAGAGTCCCTAAATATATATCTGACACTGTTAAACTATGTCAGTCACTTATGTTCCATGATCTAATATAATTTATGTTTGTCTTGTAGACTTGCGTTAAAGATTAACAAAAAAATAACAACTTACTTGCATTTGGAAGATTACCATTTATGGTATTTGGATCAGAAGAAAGTCCTCTTCATCATATCCAAGTTTAGAGGGTCACAAGAGGACATAAAGCAGTAGCAGAGTCAGCCATAACAGTACAGAGCTAGCCAAGTCAAACGGCTCTAAAACTAGCTTCTTTCCTTGTATGTCAAAGTGGTTCCAAAATCAGTTTGGATCCATACTCTAACTAGAAAATAGCTATTAGACCATTTGTGTATAAAAACATGTTCATGTGCATTTATAATATTCACTTCAACAGTTTTAAATAACTGATACCTGAAAACATACTATCAGAGCTAAAGGAGCGTTGATTCTGGATCAAACACTCTTTTCAAGCTTAAATCATTTACCTTGTGTGGCTGCCATGTCTTCCGGCCGTAGCCAAGCTTAATCAAACCCAACCAACGGTAGTCAAAGTCATGAATTATCAAACCAACTAGCTAATCTTTTGAAAAACAGCCTCCAATCTCAACCAAAATCATCCGATAATTTAAAAATAAACATTAGCCTAACTAGCCAGAATTGTGCACTTTGGTCAAGACAAGGTAGCTATAGAAGGAAAGTCTAAAAGCCTCATAAACCACCTTGTATCAAAGCCACATGAAATAGATGATCCAAAATTCGAATAATGAGAGAAAGAGGACCTCATTGTATTTTCATGGCCAATCCAAAATATAGAGCCAAATATCGCTAGTAACTTAATCGAATTTGCTATGGCCAAGCTACCGTGGGATGCTCTTGTAACCACATATAGCAGTAGTAAAGACAAGCTACAAAACTTTAACTTACACGTTAAAGGTAATGACATCATGCAAAGAAGATTAGTCACTTGAAGATTTGTGGATCACACTACAGGGAATCTGGAGGGAAATCTATAAAAGAGATCCAAACCTCATGAAGTGTTCCAATAATATTGTAATCTGCAACCAAATCAGAACTAAACAAAAGTTTTTTCAATTTTTAAATGATCTAAACAAGAAATACGATCAGACGAAGAGAGAATTGCTCAGGTGGGATCCTCTACCATCTGCAGAGGAGGCGTATGCTGCTGTACGAAAAGAAAAAGCTCATCAACAAATTCTGAGCGGCGTAGAAATCACATCAAATCCACATGGGATTGGAAGTGAACTCGCCTCCATAGATGGTGTTAGGTTGATCACAAAGGAGCACCATAGTAGCCGATGACCACCACCAAAAACCACCTTTGGTTCGACATCATCTCGTATTGATAAATCAAAACTGGTATGCATCAAGTGTGGGAAAACGAGACATACCAGAAAATAGTGTTTCAAGCTCAAGGGGTACCCTGAATGGTGGAATAAACATGGAAAATCAGCAGCAGCAATGGCGTAGCCACCACCAATCCAGAACCAGATCTAGGGTTTGGAGGTATAGCTACAAATGGAACGACAACATGTACCTTTCCCAAAACTTCTACTGCGTTATTTAAAAGTACTAACCCCAAGGGAAAGGGATTGGGTGTAAGGTATAACAACCCTCATTTTTCCTTCATGAAATGACAGAAATGCCCTTAGGGTTTCATTGTCATATTCTGTTTATTGTCACTAGGGTTGTTATCCGAATATAATAAATATAGTAATTAATACTAAAACCCTAATATTATTTAAAAACCTAAACCTAACCCTATACATTAAATACTACACCCTAATACCATTTAATATTAAATATTAAACCCTAACCTAAATACTAAATAAATAATATAAACAATATGTAATAAATTAAATGTGTCATCTATATGAATTAAAAATTAATGAGAACTAAGTAAAAATTTATAAAGACATGGGCTAATCAGTAATTAATAAATAAAATGTATTATAAATAAATGTAACTTTAATAAAAAAATATATATAAACATATAAATAAACTAAAATGCCGAATATATATAAAAAAAATAGGAAACTAAACTTTATCATTAAGCAAAACAAATCCTAGTTAAATCCAAATACAAATGCTTGATCACCAAGCAATCCTAATGTGTTATGGAAATCTAAACTCATCTATAAAAACCCTCATGTTATTCCCTAAATTGCATCACAAAAATCTTTCCTAAATCCCTTGCATTAGTCGACTTTTCCCTCCTACTTTCCCTCTAATTGTGTCGACTAAACAGCCACCATCCAGCCTCCTGTTGTCGGCTAACATCAGCTGTCAAAACCCTCTTTCAGTCGACAATTTATCACCTTTAAACCCTCCTGCAAATCGATCACAATAACAACCTCCTAGTCGACTGTGTTGCAGTCTGTTTCTTGCTGCTATTCAGCCCCATTCGCCACTTTTTCCTACTGCTATCCAGCTTCTGCTTTCGCCACATAAAATAGCCCAAAAACCTGCTGTGATCCTGCTTGTTTGCGAGCCAACTCAGTCCATAAACAACCCTAAGTTGCTGCGTTTTATTTTCTGTTTCTTGCTGCTGTTGTACGTGATCAAGAAGACCCAAAGAAACCATCTTTTGGGTCGTTGCTGCTGCTGCTGGTTTCTATTTTTCTGTGCATATCACAATCATCATAATTCTTAGTCTTAACCTTCTAAAGGTAGCCTAAAGCCTAGTTTAATCTTGTTTTAATCGATTACTTTTAAGATGTTTATAAGTATTAAGAATATTAGTAGTAAGATTGAGTATGATTAAATTAAATTATGATCATAAATCTTGTAGTAATAACTTGTTAACTTATTGAATAAGATTAAAAGATAATGAAGATTATGATTAATAAGATTTAACATGTTAGATTGTAAGTATTATGTTTATAATATGGTTAATACAAATAAAAGGATTATGATTTTATGTAAGTGAATAAGTTAGGAAATTAATTTATGAATATGATTAGTTGTTATAATGAAAGATTAGGGTTATTGATTAATAAGCTAGTTAATAATAATAGTTGAAGATGAAGATTATGATCATGATATAGATTATGTGTATTATTAAAGTTCAAGATTAAGATTATGAATAAGTTATTGAATTAGTTTATAATTATGATAAATAAGATTGTAATTAAAAACTTATGATTTTATGTTAATGTTATTAGGTTATGATTATGATAAAAGTTATGATTTTATGTGCATGAGTCTTGATTAGGAAGTAATAATGATAATGATATACATCCATGCATGCATGCATACGTATGTATGTACATGTGTACATTGTAGATATATGAATATGTGTATATGTTAGTATATACATACGTGTATATGTATGTGTGTATATGTATGTAAATGTTCGTGTGTATGTATGTATGAATGTGTATTATGTAAGTATTATATAAGGTTAGTAAACATAATAAGAAAAGTAATAAGTGTATATATATATATATATATATATATATATATGTGTGTGTGTGTGTGTGTGTGTGTGTGTGTCATCTTACACTTATATATATGTAACACGTATACCTAATATATATATATATGTATATATATATATATATATATATATATATATATATATATATATATATATATATATATATATATATATATATATATATATATATATATGGTTGTAATCCTGTGAGAACGTTCTCACAAATATATAACAATGAGAACACGGATATATGTGTAACTTTTACCTTCCTAATTTTAAGGCTTTGATTTCTTATATTTAAAATTAGTTCCCTTTTTAAAACTTGATCCGTGCATTTTTCTAATATATATATAAATAATACTCCGTATATAATTTACCGTTAATATCAAATAATTGAATCCTAACTAATTATTATTCTTTTAGTTTGATACTCGATATCAATCATGTTTATTTATCAATTTATATTTTCATCGATTTGAGTGAATGTAATTTAAATGGATGCAGTTGATTAACGAGTACAACTCAGACTTGAATAATGAGATCCATGACATTAATATTAATACTCTATATTCATTTGGCTATAAACGCAAACTACAATCGATATATAAACATGAAAAAAGGATGAATATTGCATCCACATTCATGATTTCATGCTATGAGCATGGTTGCACTCTATATTTCATGCGATGAATGTGCACGCACTCATAGAATTTGAGCAATGAACGTGGATGAACCATATACTTCGAGCGATGAACGTGGATGCACCCAAGAGTTCAGGCGATGAACGTGAATGCATCCGAAGTTCAAGCGATGATCGTGGATTCACCAGAGAGTTTCGAGTTGTTAACGTGGATGCAACCGAGAATTCAAACATGAGCTTGTATGCACTCATTAATCAATCACTTGTTTCATATCAAAAAATCACGATCCACTAATTGTTACGGGGTGTTTAAAAATTAAAGAGTGACAAATTAGTTTAACACAAAAATAAAGAAGTTGAGGGACATATTAATGATTTAACCGATGTGGATACATGCGCATCCTTATAGTCTTTGTTCCATGCACTGTAAATGTGATGTAGGTGCATGGTCCCATGATTTGTAAATGTTGTATATGATGTTATAGTAATACAGAGTATATACTCGTAATAATGTTCTTTGCAAAAAAATTGCTTTGACCGAAAAAGATGGTTAATGTTATAATAATAATAATAATATAGATATGGATAGTCAATTTTGGTGTATACATATAGTCAATTTTGGTACACAAAGTATGTATTTTTATATTGAGATTTTAGGCTATAAATACTCATGAATGCAAGCATTAAACTTGCACCATTTCTTACACTTACAAAGTGTTTCTTTCTTTCTCTCCATTATCATCTTTGTTCTTACACTTCATTATTAGTATTCTAAATCAAGAATCAAACCACTAAAGGTAGTTATAAGCCTACTGAATTATAACATCAAGAATCAAACCACTAAAGGTAGTTATAAGCCTACTGAATTATAACACGTTATCAGCACGATAATCTTAATACTAAATATGGTTGGCTCTGCCACCAAAATGATATATGGTCGGTTATACCACCAAAATGATATATGGTCGGTTATACCACCAGAATGATATAGGTCGGTTATACCACCTGAAAAAAAATATATGGTCGACACTGTCGCCAAATTTTCATTTATGTTTACTAATATTTATATTTTTGTTATATAACATTTATTTATGATTGCTTACACATGGTCGACACTGTCACCTACTTATCATTTATGTTATATTAAATTTATGTTTAATGTTTATATACTTATGAATATAAATTGACTCTAATTTATCATGATGTTTGTTTTAATTTTTGATAATAGAAAATGTCGAATCTGGAAAAGCTTAAATTTACTCCTTTAGAATCAACTGGAAACAACTACATGCCATGGGTTATAAAAGTAAAAATGCATCTTAAATCAATGGGCATTCTTGAAACCATAAATGAAAACAACACTTGTTCTGAAAAAGAACAAGCTACGGCATGTTGCTTTATTCATCAACATATTGATGAATGCTTACAAAATAATTATGTGACTGTAGAAGATCCCCATGTTTTATGGGAAGGTCTCAAAAGCAGATTCAATAATCAAAGAGAAATTTTACTTCCAGCTGCAATGGAACAATGGAGAACATTAAGGTTCCAAGACTTTAAGAAAGTAAATGAATACAGCTCAGCTCTGTATAATACATGTTCACAACTTAAATTCTGTGGACATGAAATTAGTGATGCAGACATGATGGAGAAAACTTTCTCCACAATGAATGCTGCAAACATCACAGTGCAAAGAAATTTGAGAATGCTAAAGTTCAAAACATATCCTGAACTTAATTCATATCTCTTAGTTGCAGAACAAAATGATGAGCTATTAATGAAAAATCAGCAATCCCGTCCTACTGGTACACTTGCAATCCCTGAAGCAAATACTGCAAATAATTATAAACAGGGACAAGGACGCGGGCAAGGTCGTGGTTATAATAACCATCACCATCATCATGCCAAAAGCCATAACTATGGTAGAAACCATCCTTATGGTAATGGTAATGGGCGTGGACGTGGTCGTGGTCGTGGCCGTGGTGGTCAAAGAAATAGTAATCCACGAAAATATAAATATCAACCACAAAACAAGCCCATTAAACAAGATGTTGAAGAAAATTCTTCTAAAAATTCTGAAGAATCTTGCTACAGATGTGGTAGAATGGGCCACTGGGCTAATACTTGCCGAACATCTAAACATCTTGTTAAGATGTATCAGGATTCGCTGAAAGGTAAAGAAAAGGAAGTAAATTTTGTGGATAATATTGATCCAACAGTCACTGAGAAACCATCTGATTTATATGAAGATTTCTTGAATGTTTAAGTTGTGTGTCTTTTGAAAAATAAACGATTTAATATCGTCTGTCTTTGTCATTATGTTTGCTAAATGTTTCAGTACTATCTATTTGCGTTTAAAATATTGTGTAATATTAATGTACTCACTATTTATTTCTTATATATGAAGTTCAATATGAATTTTGCTGGAATACAACATCAATCAAGTGGTGGAGATCTCTGTATAGCAGACAGTGGAACTACACACACTATACTTAAATCCGAGAAATATTTTATTGATCTAAAACCAACGGAAGGAACTATACATACAATATCAGGACCTGCTAACTTGATAAAAGGGATAGGAAAGGCAAACTTCATACTACCAAATGGTACAAAATTTTTAATAAATGATGCCTTATTTTCTCCCAAGTCAAGCAGAAATTTATTGAGTTTCTCCGACATATACCTTAACGGGTATGATTATCAGTCAGTGACAACAGAAAATGAGAAATATTTAAGTATCACTGACAAGAGTCATGTGGTTGAAAAACTGCCAAGACTTAGTTCTGGATTACATTATACACATATAAATGTACCAGAAATACATATGGTAGTTAACGAAAAATATATTGATCCTGGTGTATTAAGTTTATGGCATAACAGATTAGGCCATCCAGGATCAACAATGATGAAAAGGATTATTGAATGTACTCATGAACATCCACTAAAGGATAGAAAAATCCATCATGATACAATGGTTCCATGTACATCTTGCTCTCTTGGAAAATTGATAACTAGACCCTCACCACTTAAGGTTGAGAAAGAATCACCAATGTTTCTTGAAAGAATTCAAGGTGATATATGTGGACCAATTCATCCACCATGTGGACCATTTAGATATTTCATGGTTCTAATAGACGCATCTAGCAGATGGTCTCATGTTTGTCTGTTATCAAGCCGTAATGTGGCATTTGCAAAATTTCTTGCCCAAATTATTAAATTGAGAGCTCATTTTCCTAATTACACCATTAAAAGGGTGAGACTTGATAATGCTGGTGAATTTACATCTCAAGCATTTAATGACTATTGCATGTCTATAGGAATTGTTGTTGAACATTCTGTTGCTCATGTGCATACACAAAATGGTTTAGCCGAGTCATTGATTAAACGTTTACAGTTAATCGCTAGACCATTGATAATGAGAACAAAACTCCCTGTATCTATATGGGGTCATGCAATTTTACATGCTGCTGCATTGATTCGCATCAGACCAAGTGCAAGTCATAAATATTCCCCCCTACAACTTGCTTTTGGTCAAGAGCCAAATATTTCCCATCTTAGAACATTTGGTTGTGCAGTGTATGTTCCAATTGCGACACCACAACGTACAAAAATGGGTCCTCAAAGGAGGTTGGGAATATATGTTGGATATGAAACATCTTCAATATTAAGGTATATTGAACCTATGACAGGTGACGTTTTTACAGCACGTTTTGCTGATTGTCATTTTAATGAAACATTGTTCCCTAGATTAGGGGGAGAAATGAAAAATAAAGAAAATGATGTTTCATGGTGTGAACCTCAATTAAAGTATCTTGATCCTCGCACAAAAGAATGCGAGACAGAAGTTCAAAAGATAATGCATATACAAGAACTTGCAAATCAATTGCCTGATGCATTTACAGATACAAAAACGGTGACAAAATCATATATACCAGCAGTAAATACTCCAGCTCGAATTGAAATTCCAAAAGCTGGCAATAACGTCACTCATGAATCTTTGCCACGTCAGAAACGTGGAAGACCAATCGGTTCAAAGGATAAAAATCCTCGAAAAAGAAAATCAGCTGATAATGAAGTAAAAGAAAGTGTTCAAGAAAAACCACAAATCAGTACTCCTACTGCAGAGGAGATTGATGATGTCAATACAGAAATTGCAATCAATTATGCATATTCAAAAATATTATGGAACCGAAATGAAATGAAAAATCTTGATGAGAAATTTTCATTTAATGTTGCATATGACATCATGAATAATGATGATGATCCAGAACCAACATCTATGGTTGAATGTCAAAATAGACATGATTGGGCTCAATGGAAAGAAGCAATACGAGCTGAATTAGAATCACTCAATAAAAGAAAAGTTTTCGGATCCATCATTCTCACTCCTAAAGATGTGAAACCTGTAGGATACAGATGGATTTTTGTCCGAAAAAGAAATGAGAAAAATGAAGTTACAAGGTATAAAGCTAGACTTGTAGCTCAAGGTTTTTCTCAAAGACCGGGAATTGATTATGAAGAAACTTATTCTCCTGTTATGGATGCAATTACTTTTAGGTACTTAATCAGTCTGGCAGTTTCTAAAAATTTAGAAATGCATCTCATGGATGTTGTGACTGCTTATCTATATGGATCACTTGATAGTGATATATATATGAAGATACCTGAAGGATTTAAGGTACCAGAAGCATCAAATGCAAAACCCAAAGAAATGTATTCGATTAAATTACAAAGATCTTTATATGGGTTAAAACAATCGGGACGTATGTGGTATAACCGATTAAGTGATTACTTGATAAGCAAAGGGTATACAAATAATCTTACTTGCCCTTGTGTTTTCATTAAGAAAACAACATCCGGATATGTGATCATAGCTGTTTATGTTGATGATCTTAACATCATAGGTACAAATAAAGAGATCCATGAAGCCATTCAACTTCTAAAGAAAGAATTTGAAATGAAAGATCTCGGAAAAACCAAGTATTGCCTTGGTTTACAAATTGAGCATATGCCTAATGGTTTACTTGTACATCAAACAACATATACTGAAAAGATTTTGAAACGTTTCAATATGGACAAGGCAAAACCATTAAGTACTCCTATGGTTGTTAGATCACTCAATGTTGAAGCTGATCCATTTCGTCCATGTGAAGATCAAGAAGACATTCTTGGACCAGAAGTGACATATCTTAGTGCAATTGGAGCTCTTATGTATCTTACAAATTGTACAAGACCTGACATTTCTTTTGCAGTTAATTTGTTAGCAAGGTTCAGCTCTGCTCCTACCAAAAGACACTGGAATGGGATCAAACACATATTTCGATACCTTCGAGGAACTACTGATTTAGGATTATTTTATTCTAACGAATCAAAACAAGATTTGGTTGGTTATGCAGATGCAGGTTATTTATCTGATCCACATAAAGCTAAATCTCAAACTGGATATGTATTCCTAAATGGAGGTACTGCAATATCATGGCGTTCTCAAAAACAAACACTTGTTGCTACATCGTCAAATCATGCCGAAGTGATTGCATTACATGAAGCTACTCGAGAATGTTTTTGGTTGAGATCAATGACACAACTCATTACTGATTCTTGTGGACTAGAACGCGATAAAAGTCCAACAACTATCTATGAAGATAATGCAGCTTGCATAGCACAGATGAAAGAAGGGTATATCAAAAGTGACCGAACAAAACACATACCACCTAGATTCTTCTCATACACTCAAAATCTCATTAAGGACAACCAGATTGAAATGAGATATGTGCAATCTAGCAAAAACTCTGCTGATCTTTTCACGAAAGCACTTCCAACTGCTATTTTCAGAACACACGTTCATAACATTGGCATGAGACATGTTCAAAAGATGTAACAGCTGAAGCGATGTCTACTTGAGGGGGAGTCAACTCCATGCTGCACTCTTTTTCCCTTAGCTAAAGTTTTTTCCCACTGGGTTTTCTTTAGCAAGGTTTTTAACGAGGCAGTAATTTATAGTTGATCTTCAACAAAATAAAATTGCTATCCAAGGGGGAGTGTTATAATAATAATAATAATATAGATATGGATAGTCAATTTTGGTGTATACATATAGTCAATTTTGGTACACAAAGTATGTATTTTTATATTGAGATTTTAGGCTATAAATACTCATGAATGCAAGCATTAAACTTGCACCATTTCTTACACTTACAAAGTGTTTCTTTCTTTCTCTCCATTATCATCTTTGTTCTTACACTTCATTATTAGTATTCTAAATCAAGAATCAAACCACTAAAGGTAGTTATAAGCCTACTGAATTATAACATCAAGAATCAAACCACTAAAGGTAGTTATAAGCCTACTGAATTATAACAGTTAAGATGATAAGGCAGTTATAGATTTAATATTGGAGTGAATGAGAAGTTTAAGGGGTGAGATTTTCCATATATGCCCTTTTCATTTATTTTAAATTATAAATAACTTAAAACATTTATAACCATTGATTAAAAGTATGGACAATCCAGATCTGTTCTCACCATTTATATAAATGAGAACATTCTCATTCGATTACATTTCTATATATATATATATATATATATATATATATATATATATATATATATATATATATATATATATATATATATATATATATATATATATATACTATATAGTGATGAACGTGTATGATCATAAATAAAGAATATATATATATATATATATATATATATATATATATATATATATATATATATATATATATATATCACATAGGTATTTATTTATATATCTAACACATACAAAGATTATAGTATGTATGTATATAAAACATGATAAGTCTTATAAGGATGGTTAATTAATAATGGGATAATTAAAGAATAATTATACAACTATTATAACTTATACACTTAACTATATAGTAACACTTAATTACATTAAGTATATTATCACTTATATATATATATATATATATATATATATATATATATATATATATAATAAGTGCATTAATAACTTGTTATGTGTATACACCTATAACGTGAAGGTTATAATTAAAGATAGCGTACAAAGACTACAAACATCACCTCTACTTGTGGCCTAGGGTGATCCTTGTTGCCATTATGGGACACGCTTGTGGATCTCGAATGCCAAGACTTAGATTCTGGTCAAGAGTCCTAGGCGCCTAGTAACAATAGATCATTCGAGTGACTTGCATGTTAGCAAAGAAGTTTGGGCGAGATTGTACAACATCTTTGTTAAGAAATATAACCCGAACTTCTTAAACTAGAAGCTTACTATAAGTGGAAGTTCTCCATAAATAGTAGGTTTCCAAAAATAGAAACTTTTGAGAAATAGGAACTTTTCTCGAAAACCGTCACTGTTAATATAGTTTGCTATATTAATAAAAAAACTTTATGTCTGTTAGACATTAACTAATCAAAGGTTATATCTCTAGGTTAAGATCTCCAATCATTTACTCCGTTCATACTACTTGCGTGGAATTTCTTACTTGCTACTAAGGTGAACTCATAGCCTCACTTTTACATGTTTTAATGTATTTTATAAATCTTGGGGTGAGACACATGCTTGCTTTAAATGATTTATAATTTAGACACAAGTGCTTAAACTTTTGATATGCAACTTCGTGAGATTATTGTTAACTTGTATTCTTACATGCAAATTCCCGCCATAATATTGTTAATTGCTGGAATTGAAATTTTGCAAGCTTAATTATTGTGAGTAGGCCTATTGAGAGTGACATCTCTACCCATTGGCGTGATCGTCAAGGGGGTACATAATAATGATTGCCGACACCCGTACAGTGTCAGGGGTTAATGTTTAGTTCGATATTATAACTCATGGTATATTGAATATTTTGATGTTTTGAACTAAATCTTGTGGTCTAAAACTTATTATGATTGTTAAACCTATGATGTTCACTCAACCTTTGTGTTGACATTTTAAGCATGTTTGTCTCAGGTGAAGATTAGCTTATGTGCTGCACTATGATGCTTAGTTAGTTGTTGCATTGGAGTCCACATATTAGACTTATCATTTGTTATTTATATATGAATTTCATTATGTAAAACATTATTATGTTTTCGCTGCAAATCAAATTTTGTTAAACGTCTTATTTAGAGTCGTTCTCGTTTATACATACTTGTGTTGTGATATTGTGAAGTCATATTTCCCCGACCCTATTTGGAGGTATGTCATAAGGAATAAACACATCGGCCAAATAAGTGGGCCAAATATTAATGAACTATATAATAAGAATGGACCATAAAGCAAAAAGGGAAATGGGCCAGGAACAAACGGATTGGGCCAAATAAATACAAGTGGACTACACCTTTTTCAAAACGGGCTAGCCTAAAGACATGTGATAAACATACTGGGCTTGTAAGAGGTGGGCTGAATAAAATAAAAGCTGGGTCAGACTCAATGGTTAATCGAAATAGGTTGGGCCACACAAGAAAACAGGTTTTTAAAAATAATACGAGGCCCAAACCTACTATTAAACCTTTTATTTCATGTCACAATAGCTACTCCGTATTAACTAAAATAAAAAACGAAGAGGTCCCATTTCGAAGAAAATATAGTCTCAAAAAATTTTAAAACCGTTAAAACCGAGTCATGGATACTTGATTGTGGGGCAACAGATACTATGACTTTTGATAAAAATGATATTATTTTTAAAACCAAACCTAGAAAAAATAAAATTCAAACTTCTAGTGGTGAGATTATTCAAGTCGAAAGTGGTGGAACTATTGAAATCTCACCTACGATTAAATTACCTAATTGTCTATATATTCCAGCTTTGTCACATAGCTGTTATCGATAAGTCATGTAACAAAAGAACCAAATTGTAAAGTCCTAATGTATCCGACATTCTGCATTTTGCAGGATATCCGGACAGAGCTGATAATTGAACGTAGCACTAAAAAGGGGGGTTATATTATATTAACGAAGTTTCTCAATGGGGTACCGTGTTACTTGCTCACGAAACACCTACGAGGGAGGCTTGGTTATGGCATCGAAGATTGGGACACCCTTCGGTCGGCTATCTATGTTTTCGATTTCCTAGTTTATTTCCTTATAATGTTAACCTAAGTTGTGAAACTTGTATTTTGGCGAAAAGCCACCGGAGTACGATTAAACTCAGCAATACTCGAAAAGATGTACCTTTTGCTTTAATTCATTCTGATATATGGGCACCGACTCCAATTAATGAGGGGAAAACTTTCAGATATTTTTTCACTTTTATTGATGACTGTACACGAATGACCTAGATTTATATTTCAACAAACAAATCAAAAGTACTTGAATTTTTTTCCATTTCTATAAAATGATTCAAATACAATTTAATAAATATATACAAATTTTCAGATCTGACAATGGGGGGAATTCGTTAATACTTCGATGAAACTTTTTTCGAAGAAAGAGGGATTATTCATCAAACACCTTGTGCTCATACCCTGAACAAAATGGCGTAGCCGAACGGAAAAATCATCTACTTTTAGAAATGACTAGAGCATTAATAACTGAATCTAAGGTTTCAAAAAGTTTTTGGCCTAAAGCTCTTGCTACTACCACCTACCTTATAAACCGATTACCTACTAAGATTCTTGGCACAAAAATCCCTCGGGATACTTTATCTCAATTTTGTACTCTTCCGTCCTCGCTTAACCTTGAACCTCGAGTTTTTGGGTGCTCGGTCTTCGTTTATACCCCGAAAAACGAGCATATAATACTTTACCCGTGTGCTAAAATATGTGTCATGGTAGGTTATGATATAAACCAAAAAGGATATCAGTGTTATAATCCTAAAAGACGGAACATCATTACGAAAATGAATTTTGATTTTATTGAAACTGAATACTTCTAGAACACCCAACTCACGGGTGAGGGGGAGAAAGAGAGTAACGACACTCTAAGTTGGATGTCATGGATACCACCTCAAATTACTCAAACACCAAACCCTGAGCCCATACAAACATTGCCCGAGCCCATTACTCCAATACCAAACCCTGAGCCCATACATATCTCAACACAAAATTCCGAACCCACACAAACTCGTACAAAAATCCCTGAGCCAACACACAATCATGAATCTATTCAAACCTCGACACAAATCCATGAAACCACTGAAACTTCCTCTAACAATGAGCACCTAGCTCAGGAGGAACTAAATGACCCAACTTCTGATGAAACCACTCAACGATATGTCCTACCTCAAAGAACTAACAGAGGTGTTCCACTAAAAAGACACTCTCTAGAAAAAGAACCTCAAAGGTCAAGGTATCCTATGGCTAATATAGAACAAGGAAATCTATCAAAAGAAGCACAACAATTTAATTATGTAATTTATTCTGAAAACATACCAACTCTTGTAGAACAAGCTTTAAAATAAAAAACTGGAAAACGCGATGGAAGTTAAAATGGAGGCTTTGGATGCTAATGACACGTGGGAAAATGTGTCATTCCCCAAGGAAAGAAATCAGTAGGATGTCGATGGGTATATACAATAAAAAACAAACCAGATGCTACTATTAAAAGATATAAAGCTCGACCGGTTGCTATAAGGTATACTCAGACATATGGGATAGATTATTCCTAGACTTTATCACCAGTTGCAAAACATGATACCATCAGAGTTCTCTTCTCGGTTGCTGCAAACAAGGAATGACCACTACACCAATTTGATGTAAAGAATGCATTCCTACATGGTGAACTAAAAGAAGAAGTATATATGGAAGCACCACCAGGATTTGCTGAAAACTTCAAAAACAGGGAAGTTTGTCGACTTACAGAATCTTTATATGGGTTAAAACCATCTCCACGGGATTGGTTTGGGAGATTCACATTAGCTATGAAACAATATGGTTTTAAACAAAGAAATTCAGATCATACCCTATTTCTTAAACAAAGAGATAGCCTTATCACATGCTTAATTATTTATGTTGATGACATGATAATTACCGAAAATGATAAAGAGGAATTAAAGATAAATTTGTTTAACGATTTCGAAATGAAAGATTTGGGCAAACTTAAATATTTTTTGGAGATTGAAGTATTACGATCCTAACAGGGAATATATATGGAAACCAAAAGCTATAAATAAAAGATGAAGCTGATATTGCTGATAAAGGACGATATCAAAGGATTGACCGAATTAAACATGTTGAAGTGTTGGAGGCTATATTCGGTATATTGGGTACAACTTGGATGTCATGCATATTGAAAAGAATGTGTTGGAGGCTATATTGGGTACCTTATTAATGAACGACAAGTCCAACGACACTCACAATGCACGAGTTAACTTGGGAAAATTGTGAATTCGAGAAGATTGGTGGCTCAAACCTAAGACCAAAGGTAAAAAAGATGGGAAATTCTACAAACCTCTTCCTAAATAGTGATATGTCAAATCATCCGGAGAGCGCTGAAATGTAGTAGTGATATGTCAAACACATTCATGAGTTAGGGGAGGTGGATTTGGATGACCCGGATCTTTCAACGGCTAATGTTTGGGTGGACGAACTAGGAGCTTTGTTTAATTTCGAAAAGGTAACTAATCTGCATTTTGCTCGTGGTCATTTGGTTACTTCAAATCATGTTATCATGGCTTCGGTTGGCGTTGATGCTGTAGTGGAGGATGGAAGGTGTTCGAGGTCAAATCAAACCGAGGGAAGTATTAATCAAGGTGTTGCGAATGATGTGCTTGAGGATGGATGTGGTATCTAATGCGGGACTTTTAACAATCCGATGGTTACAATGGTTAATCTGGAGGGCAGTCTGATGAAGGAGAAATCACTGGTCGGTGTTGATGTTGTTTCGACTAGTGGTGATACTAGAGGGTCTTTTAGATTTAAGAAACGGGTTGAAGAAGGTAAATATGTTTGTTTGCAAAATGATGTGGATGTGTGGGACTTTGGTGAAACTTTATTTAATATTTTTAAGGAGCCTAATGTTATTGACATAGTTAAGAAGAAGAATCCAAAGTTGAGTATGGACGTGGGTGGGTCGATGAGAAAGGATGATAAATTGGATCGTGCTTCGGGCGTAAAAGCTAGTGGTTTTCAAGATTTCGTTGACTGTGGTCTATAACGACCTTCGTCGGTTACTCTAAATGGGAGTGGTCCGGACAACATTCTTTCATATGCATACAAATCAAGGCGTGGAAAAAATGTTATTGCGGAAAAATCGAATGGGAAAGTCTCTTGGTTGGACCTTCGTAATAGCAATGGTTTTCCCAAGACTGTTTATATCAGTATAGAAATACTTTGTTGGTTATTTTCGTTAAATTGTTTCTTCTTTTGTCGCTTGTTTAGATACTAGTTTTGTTTGTCTATTTGGTGTTGGCGTTTTCGCCCAGATTTGGCTCGGTTTATTTAGCTCTTGGTAAGTGTTTACTAATCCTGAACCTTATCTTTGTTTCACCTTGTTTGTAACCATTTTGATTGGTTCCTTCATTTTTCGATGCAGGTTCCTAGTTATTAATAATAATCGTTATTCTTAGAAGAAAAAAATGAATAGTCATAGTCATTATCACTCACACACTTATGCTTATATGAAAGTCGACCCCGTGGCTGTTCGTCTCCGCAACCATGAATCTTTTTCAAGTATTTGAAGTATATTGGCTGTTTTCCATAAGTCTTTTTACATAACAGTTTTATTTTACGGTTAACGCTACCAAATAGTTATAAACTTTTATATTTGTTCCAATGTATGATATATATCCAAAAAATACTGGTGTAGGTCATATACTTTCAAAAAGTATTCTAATGTAGGCTATTGGTGACCGGTTACTTGCGTGCGCATTCCCTGGGGATAACAGACGTTAACAACAAGCATTCATAGATCAAAATGATTAGAGTTTCAGATTTCCGTTTATACCTTCAAGCTTCGTGTTGCATAAGATCGTATTAAAATTCATCTCTGAACAGCAGATCGAAAAGTCAAAATTTAACAGATTTTGGTCAACAATTCGATTGGATCGTTTATCGAATTTTCATGTCTTGATTTTAGTTAACGAGTGTTAGGTGATGAACTTAGAACAACTTTCATGAAAATTTCAAATCCTAAATCTCTACTTTGTTACGTTTGTTAGCTTCAGGACTGCACTCGCGGGTAACCGGTCACCAATAACCTACATTAGAACACTTTTTAAAAGTATATGACATGCACTGGTATTTTTCTGGGTATATAGCCTAGATTGGAATAAAAATAAAATTATATAGTTATTTGGTAGCCTTAACCCTTTATTTTATAAGGCGGGGAATTCAATCTAAAACATTTAGTCTCTCTTGCCATTGGTATTATTTTTTTCTTTTTATCGAATCGTTGGTATGGTATTTAGTTGCATGCTTGAATGTGCATAAACATAAGGAAAGTTTGGACGTTCGGGTATGTGTGTGTGGCGGGGGTGGGGTTATAATTTTCATGGTGTCTGGGAAGTAATGTGTTGAAGGCTAAGAAGAAGCAAAAGAAGAAGTCGACTAGTTTTGAGGGGTTGTTTTGTTTGTGCGATGAAGATGAGGATTTGGATTGTGGGACTTGTCTCAAACACCTCTTAATGATGTATCTGGTGTTGGTTTTGATGCGAACACACATTTCTTTACAACAATTAGATCCTTGTCGATGAGTTTTAAAAAATATTTTAAAAATTATTGTACATACTTCCGTTGCTAAATTATGTCATGACAATCACATGTGATTATCCCGCGTGTTTAATCTAAGCCATTGATTATACTAATCCAAATGCTGAGATTTATTACCTGATTTTCAAGCAAAATTAAAGATGCAAATGAATATTACTCTCAAACATATATAATAAAGAACATAAGAGATTTGCTTAAAAGGATACAGTTACACAGATGGAAACATATGATGGAAGTTGCGAGACCTTCAATTTATTGTAGATTACAATGAACAATAAGCAAAAGCAGAACTTATGATGATACGTTTCTGATAATGTCGTGAACAAATCGGCCAATAGATGCATACGACGATCCTCCCTCTACCACTGTCGCTCTGCTCTTCTCACTCATTTCTTTGACTTTGTTTCTCACTTTGTCATCCTCCATCAATTGTCGTATCCCATTTTCCATCTCCTCCGCTGTGACTATCACCGTCGTTTCACCTTTATAATAAAACAAATCATTCCTATAATCCAACTTTATCTCCACAGCCAATCCCAACTCCACCACCATCTCAAATGCATTAATTTGCTGCTCTGCGTAAATTGGCCATGTAGCTGATGGTACACCAAACCACAAGCTTTCAAGCAACGAGTTCCACCCACAATGTGACACGAACCCTCCAATTGCAGGATGAGCCAATAACTTCACCTGTGGGGCCCAACCAATAACTTTCCCTATTCCATCCATGCGCTCCATAAATCCTTCCGGCAATATTGGTTCATGATTATCGTAATCTCCGGTTGCTATTGTTGTTTTCTCTGATGGAGGTCGACGTAGTGACCACACAAAACGGTGTTTGCTCTTCTCTAAACCATACGCTATCTCCTTCACTTGTATCTCATCAAAACTTCCCATACTCCCAAAACATAAGAACACAACAGATGAAGGCGATTGAGTGTCCAACCAGCTGATGACGCCATTATCATATGGTTTTCCGGTACCGGCACCATCACCATCTTCTAGGTTGAGTATAGGCCCTACCGCATACACGGGAGGGATGCTGATGTCATCAGTTATTGACTGGATAGCGCTCATTTCCAATTCAACGAATGTATTAACCAAGATTGCTTTGACCTCTCTAAACCTTCGACATGTCCATAGATGAAAGTCTAACCCTTCTTTATTCTGGATCATTGAAGGGAAAACATTCGTTGGCACCGGTTTGACAAAACCTGGAACGGTTATCTTAGTATTCAAGTTGCTCAACTCAATAATGTCTTGGTTTTGATCATCACAGAGTGTTTGGATATGTAAGCAAAAACTAAGAAAATTGGCATTACTAGTAAAAAAGAGGTACGTTGGAACATTAAACTCATTTGCCACATCTATCATGGTCTGGCATAGCATATCTATGACAAACCCAACTACTTTACGACTTGAACCCGGTTGACCTATCATATCAGCCACAACATTTTTAATGTATATGCAATGACTGTTAATGAACTCCGTGAAGGAAACCATGGGTGATTTAGAATCAAACATTGGTAGAGTTTTTTGTTGAGGGAGTTCAATGAAGGATATGCGGTCTAGAGTACTGTTGTTGTTAGCTAGCGATTGAATGTAGCTTGTGAAAGCAGAACCAGAATCCCCACTTGGAGGCTTAATAACCATTATTGTGAGGGAAAGGTGTTGATCACGATTTAAAAGAACTTTTGCGAACTCGACGGTTGACTTGATATGACCAAGCCCAGGGGCAGGAATGACTACAAGCTCTGCAACTATACTAGCCATATTCCTCCTCTTTGGTTTATGGATGGATGTTTTGGTTCAACTCTAAACTTGTGTTCATGTACGTCTGATTATTTGTTAGATAACAAAAAAATATATTGAGCTAAGCTGATCATGTCCAGTCATTATTGGGACCACTTATTTAAGGTGTACCTAAAATCTACTGTAAAGTAAAACCATTATTAGTGGGGTAAGCTAAAATAGATGTACGTTTTACAATGGCTTTTGTTATCAAGACAAACAGATTACGGATGTACAACATACATGGAGTATTATGCCATGTACCTCAACTACTCACAGCACCACTACTACTCACTGCATGTATACTATAACTATACTACAGGAACACTAATATATATACAAATCAACAACACCAAAAGTACTTAAATTTCAATAGGACCTTTTTTCTAAAAAAAACCAATAACTATGGAGTATAAGCCAAGTGATATTTACATATATAGAAGCAAAAATTAACTGACCCAAAAGCAATACTAATAACAATTACATTGTGATGAAAGCTAAGAGCACACGGTATCTGCACCGTCGTTGCTCGTCGTTCTCACCGACGCCGGATTATATGGACACCGCCCCACTGTCGTTGGTCGTCGATTCCGCCATCGTTTCCCAAAGTCTTTCAGCGACGGTGTGTATTATATAATTTTTTAAATTATTTTAATTTCCTATTAGTCCATGTCATATAAATGGCCACCGAACGACACCCCACTTAATCAATTTCGAAGTCCATTTTTAACACCGAAATGGACCTTGGTCGAAAGACTACAAATCAAGAACCAAAAAAATTAACATTATGATGAAAGCTAAAAAAAATTAAGAAGAAATCAGCGCACTCCTGTTCTATTTCAACCTAAATCTCCATAGTAACTCAAATTTATGAGCCAAACAACTGCAAAATTGGTTAAACCAAATGCTACGATATACCTTCATTTCGATGTCAATCAACTAAAAAAATCGATGAAAGAAGCAGTTGTGGTCTCGGCGGAATGACTAACGATGGCGGTTGTAGATGATGCAAGAGGTAGGGTTTAAAGAGGTTAGTTGTAGATGAATGTGAGAGGGTTTACAATAAGGGTGGAGATGGATGAGAGTACTACGGAGTATTATTTTCTTAGAAATGGAACGGTTTTTTTGAGTTGGGAATAGAGGTTGAATTTTGGGATATTTTATTTTCCCAACTATTTTTTGTTCTTCCCGCTGTAAGGTTTCATTTTTTTTAAGAAGATGAATGGCATCTCGCTGTTTGGTAAGAATCTGTTTGCGGGAAAAGCATCCAGGAATCAACTGTATGGACCTTCTCCTTCTGCTAATTTTCATGTACGTTGTTCTGTTTTGAGGGTCAATCTTTGCGTTAATTATGATATCTTGAACAAGGTTCGTTTGTGCGCCTTGTTGATTGATCATCGACCGTTCGTTAGCCACAATTTAGTGTCGTGTTTAACCCGTAGGGGAGTGCTTGTGAACCAAGTGTTTAATTGGGGCTATTTCGGATACATCGTATTGTGTATCGACGAAGATAATTTGTCAAAATTCTGCTCCAATCATCATCTCTATCGCTCCTTTTGCCTCTCGAGCCGATAGATTTTTCCGGTTCATTTGGATTGAGTTATCTGGTATCCTGGCTAGCATGTATTCGGAATGCAATATTAAAGAGCTAGCAGCGGGTTTCGGGAAGGTACTCTCTATTGCACACTCATCTTCCGAATTAAAGCAAATTGGGGTTGCCTTTGCATTCATCGAGTTGGAGTGCTCATCGTTGCTTGTCGACGTGATCAGGGAAGTTAGAAATAATTTGGGTCTGGAATCTTTTTTCATCTGGGCTAACGAGGTGGCTCCGAATGAACTCAATCGTATCCTCAACGATGAACTTTCAACGATGAAATTAGCTAATTCTAATCGGGCTGTTTGTGAAGGCGACGTTTTACCGTGGTCTATTCGTGCCATCAATGGGGATCATTCGGAATTAAGAAAAATCAGGGAGAATTAGAGCTTCGTCTTTAATGGTGGCGATTCTTATCCTATCAATTTGAAGCAAGTCACGATGAATGTTAGAAAACATATTCCTGCTATTACAGTTGATCCAGAACGTGAAGTAAGTTTTCACGTTCCTCCTAATGTCGTCTTTTCTAAATTGGCACTTAACGATTTGGGGGCTACTCCTTCAGTAGTATGTAATGATTTGGATCCTCCTGTTGAGAATATTATTAGTGACTCAGTCGATTTTCCTTCATATAACCTGTGCTCCGATTCAGTTGAACCTTTAGCGTTTCCGTGCTTTGGTAAATCTTGCGATAAGAAGTGTTCAAGAGCTTGGCGATTTGCTTTGGATCATAAAGTTGAATTTGTTTGTTTAACGAATAAAGGTAAAGAGCTTTCGGATGATAATTGTGTTTGTTTTTGTGGTAAAATTTGTTTTAATGGTTGTAAAAATCATGATCTTAGATCCACTCATGTCGTTCCTGTTACTTTTCCGAGTGATCCGAATCTTAATGTTGGTGCGGGGTCGGTTTCACCTTT
Organism: Rutidosis leptorrhynchoides; assembly: GCF_046630445.1. Taxonomy (NCBI): domain Eukaryota; kingdom Viridiplantae; phylum Streptophyta; class Magnoliopsida; order Asterales; family Asteraceae; genus Rutidosis; species Rutidosis leptorrhynchoides. The sequence goes on along the minus strand of NC_092335.1, from coordinate 420,410,975 downwards.
TAAAGAGATATTGGTTGGTTCCATGCCTATTTGTACTCCGGTAGTGGATTTGGATAATGTTCTCGAGTTAGATTGTGATGAGGATATCCGTCCCGTTTTAGCGAATGTTTCTTATCCATCAAAGGGGTCGAATGGATTGATTCTTTCCGAACCGGGCCCAGATGAGGGTTGTAGTATGGTTGCATCGGTTGATTTTGAAACGGTTGCTTCCAAATCTGGTAAACCTTGTGATACTTCGGTGATGATTCCCGCGTATTTGGCTAAGTGTAATGGTGATTCGGGTTCGGTTCCACCTTTAGTCACCTTTACAACTATGATGGATAATATGGTGGACGAGTTGGATGAGGTGGAAGACAATCCCACCTCTTGATTCTGGATCATTGAAGGGAAAACATTCGTTGGAACCGGTTTGACAAAACCTGGAACGGTTATCTTAGTATTCAAGTTGCTCAACTCAATAATGTCTTGGTTTTGATCATCACAGAGTGGATATGTAAGCAAAAACTAAGAAAATTGGCGTTACTAGTAAAAAAGAGGTACGTTGGAACATTAAACTCATTTGCCACATCTATCATGGTCGGGCATAGCATATCTATGACAAACCCAACTACTCGACGACTTGAACCCGGTTGACCTATCATATCAACCACAACATTTTAAATGTATATGCAATGACTGTTAATGAAATCCGTGAAGGAAACCATGGGTGATTTAGAATCAAACATTGGTAGAGTTTTTTGTTGAGGGAGTTCAATGAAGGATCTAGAGTACTGTTGTTGTTAGCTAGCGATTGAATGTAGCTTGTGAAAGCAGAACCAGAATCCCCACTTGGAGGCTTAATAACCATTATAGTGAGGGAAAAGTGTTGATCACGATTTAAAAGGACTTTTGCGAACTCGACGGTTGACATGATATGACCAAGCCCAGGGGCAGGTGATCCGTTATGAATCTGAGATCACAACGAGATTCATAAAGGATATTTGTTCTATTCCCTAATTGATAATGTGCAGTTGTTATTATAGAAATAAAAACACATAAACAATATGGAAAAAGTTTAGCTTTTATTTGCTCAACTCTCTCTACGTACAAGTTTGTTAAGTAGAGGCTTATCCCCTCTCTCAAATACACTTTACATATATATAATAGAAAATGTAAATGAGGCAATTATCTCCATAATCTCACATAATTAGATCATGGGCAGTTAAGGTGTGGAACATGGAGCAATATTTGGTCCAACTCCAAACTTCCTCCTATTCTCTCGGAGACAGGTACGACTGGATCAGCAGGAATGACTACAAGCTCTGCAACTATATTAGCCATATTCTGTCATGAGTTTAAATTGGTCAGCTGCTGCTCACGTGCTTCATACACAATAACAAAAATAACAGATTTAGTTACCATGTGCTGATGTATAAATACTAGATTAGGCCATTGTAGAAGTTAGCTTATGAAATTAGTGTGTGTGAAATCACTCATCTTCTCCCTCTATTCTCGGTAAATCTTGAGATTGTAATAACAATTCATTTCAATTGTAATTTCAATCTTTGTAATCAATTTCGAAGCCGATTCTTCTTGCGAAGCTTCCTAGTTGTTTACTAGATCATTCTTCGATTAATTTGAATTCAAGAAAGATCATATCAATTGGTATCAAGAGGACCTTCCTGGACCAATTTTTTTTTTTTTTTTTTTTTTTTTTTTTTTTGAAATCAAAGACCGATAATAGAAGTTTCAAGCTCTTCAATGGCTGCTGGAGTTATAAATTCGCTTCAAGAACTCAAACAACAAATACAACAACTCAGCAATTCTATCCACAAGTTTGATAAGGATTTAAACACGAAGTTGGATTTGGTGGAAAAGAATCAAAAACTCTTGATTAGTGAAGCACAAAGCCTAAGAGAGAAGAAACAAGGTAAGAATCAAAATTCACATTTTTCAAGTAATGCTTCTAACGATTCAAAACCTAGCTCAGATTCTGCTGGTCAATTGAAAATGTCAATGGTAAATGATACTAATGGTGTAAAGAACATGGACGACAAGAAAGTTACATACAAGGTGTTTGACGAAATGCCAACATCAAGAAACTATAAACATACAGGTACGGTTCAAGAATATTATGAAGCTTTTAATTCTTTGTTCAAAAATTCAGGTTTAGATGAATCCCATATCATTGATATTTTCATTTGGGGGTTGAAACCAGAAATTAAGAGTGGTGTTAATATTTTCAACCCTAAAAGCCTTCATGATGCGTATATTTTGGCTAAGGTACAAGAAGATACGGTAGCGATTATTAACCGTAGGATTAAAAACTTTCACAATCAGTATTCTACATCTGCAACTTCTGATGAGTTAGCAACCCAAATGGTGAATCCTGATGATGAAACCCAAGAGTTAAACCTTGATGATGAGACACAAGTTGTGAACTCTGATGAAGAATCTGATGTGATGGACATTTCCAATGTTGTTGCAAATGAGGTAAAGAATGTCAACATTAAGTGTTTTGGGGATCTTGATATCTCAAGGGAAGGGGTGGACAAACATTGTTTGAAAACATTACCTTCTTTAAGGGTTGAAGGTTCAAATATTCTAGAATTGGAAAACGATTTAGTCATTCATGATGAGATGTGTGAAAAGGCCGATAAAGCTGATTCTATGCTGACATTATTGGAAAAGGGAAATAGTGAAGTTGAAATGAAGGAATCTCAAATTGATGTAAGCTTTCCATTTAATGAATTAACTGATGTTAGTTTGAAGGCACCGATGTATCTTAACAACAACGATTCTTTTCGTCAAAATTGAGCGTATGCGGATGTTACTAGGACACCATGGGTCAAGCAACATGGGCTTGATTTGCACAACTTTCAGACAAAAGTTTCAGGGAATAATAGTGTTAGCAAGTTGAGACAACCAACTCGTTTTATTACTAATGCAGAGTATGTGTATGTTCATGAACTCGGTTTGATCCAATACTGGAGGAACCGGTTCAAAAGGATGTTAATGGTGCACTGGTGGCCTAAATGGAAGTCTAAACAGTCGATTTTTGACAATTTGGCAGTTGTTTTTGGCTATAAGAAGTTAGAATACAGGGTTAAACCTCTAACTGATGATAGTGATTTTAAATTGGAGCTGAAAATTTTACCACCTGTTAGAAATGATGCTTCAGTAGAGGTTGTGACATGTGTAAAGGTACTCGCAACTTTTATTTCAACATATGACTCCGGCATAGAGAAAGGGTTGACCATGGAGGCTCCATTGACTATTAATAGACATGATGGAAAGTCTACTGAAAGTCTAGCAGAAAGTCAACAGAATGTGAGAGGGGCCAACATTACAGTTGCAGTTTCTGTTCAAGGACAGCCGCACCTAAAAGTTGTGACATTTACACATAGATGGGATCAAAATGGTGCTGGAAGTGGCAAATTTAAAACTAGCAGGAAGAGGAAGCTATGGTCTAACATATTAAAAGGTGATAGAATGGCTTCACAGCTTTGTCAAAGACTCAATATTATCAAGAAGCATAATAAGAACTCAATTGTAATAGCTGAATCACGATTTTCAAAGGTGCACTTGGAAGCTCGTTGGGCACTTAACATGGCTTTTGAACCACCTGGAGTGGATACCATGAAGGCTTCTTCAATCAGTGGGTGGGAGGAAATTAAGCATCAATTTAAGCTCTAAAGAATCTGATACGCCGAGCTTGTTCATGACTTTGATCTTAATAAGGTTGCTTCCAAGAAACGAAATTCTTCTCTATTTCAGACCGAAGAGGCTGCTTTGAGTCCTTACAAGAAGCAAATAAAATCACGTCATAAGAGTTATTTTTAGAGATTCTTGAGGACAAGAATCGTTTCAAGGAGGATAGATTGTCATGAGTTTAAATTGGTCAGCTGCTGCTCACGTGCTTCATACACAATAACAAAAATAACAGATTTAGTTACCATGTGCTGATGTATAAATACTAGATTAGGCCATTGTAGAAGTTAGCTTATGAAATTAGTGTGTGTGAAATCACTCATCTTCTCCCTCTATTCTCGGTAAATCTTGAGATTGTAATAACAATTCATTTCAATTGTAATTTCAATCTTTGTAATCAATTTCGAAGCCGATTCTTCTTGCGAAGCTTCCTAGTTGTTTACTAGATCATTCTTCGATTAATTTGAATTCAAGAAAGATCATATCAATTGGTATCAAGAGGACCTTCCTGGACCAAATTTTTTTTTTTTTTTAAATTAAAGACCGATAATAGAAGTTTCAAGCTCTTCAATGGCTGCTGGAGTTATAAATTCGCTTCAAGAACTCAAACAACAAATACAACAACTCAGCAATTCTATCCACAAGTTTGATAAGGATTTAAACACGAAGTTGGATTTGGTGGAAAAGAATCAAAAACTCTTGATTAGTGAAACACAAAGCCTAAGAGAGAAGAAACAAGGTAAGAATCAAAATTCACATTTTTCAAGTAATGCTTCTAACGATTCAAAACCTAGCGCAGATTCTGCTGGTCAATTGAAAATGTCAATGGTAAATGATACTAATGGTGTAAAGAAAATGGACGACAAGAAAGTTGCATACAAGGTGTTTGACGAAATGCCAACATCAAGAAACTATAAACATACAGGTACGGTTCAAGAATATTATGAAGCTTTTAATTCTTTGTTCAAAAATTCAGGTTTAGATGAATCCCATATCATTGATATTTTCATTTGGGGGTTGAAACCAGAAATTAAGAGTGGTGTTAATATTTTCAACCCGAAAAGCCTTCATGATGCGTATATTTTGGCTAAGGTACAAGAAAATACGGTAGCGATTATTAACCGTAGGATTAAAAACATTCACAATAAGTATTCTACATCTGCAACTTCTGATGAGTTAGCAACCCAAATGGTGAATCCTGATGATGAAACCCAAGAGTTAAACCTTGATGATGAGACACAAGTTGTGAACTCTGATGAAGAATCTGATGTGATGGACATTTCCAATGTTGTTGCAAATGAGGTAAAGAATGTCAACATTAAGTGTTTTGGGGATCTTGATATCTCAAGGGAAGGGGTGGACAAACATTGTTTGAAAACATTACCTTCTTTAAGGGTTGAAGGTTCAAATATTCTAGAATTGGAAAACGATTTAGTCATTCATGATGAGATGTGTGAAAAGGCCGATAAAGCTGATTCTATGCTGACATTATTGGAAAAGGGAAATAGTGAAGTTGAAATGAAGGAATCTCAAATTGATGTAAGCTTTCCATTTAATGAATTAACTGATGTTAGTTTGAAGGCACCGATGTATCTTAACAACAACGATTCTTTTCGTCAAAATCGAGCGTATGCTGATGTTACTAGGACACCATGGGTCAAGCAACATGGGCTTGATTTGCACAACTTTCAGACAAAAGTTTCAGGGAATAATAGTGTTAGCAAGTTGAGACAACCAACTCGTTTTATTACTAATGCAGAGTATGTGTATGTTCATGAACTCGGTTTGATCCAATACTGGAGGAACCGGTTCAAAAGGATGTTAATGGTGCACTTGTGGCCTAAATGGAAGTCTAAACAGTCAATTTTTGACAATTTGGCAGTTGTTTTTGGCTATAAGAAGTTAGAATACAGGGTTAAACCTCTAACTGATGATAGTGATTTTAAATTGGAGCTGAAAATTTTACCACCTGTTAGAAATGAGGCTTCAGTAGAGGTTGTGACATGTGTAAAGGTACTCGCAACTTTTATTTCAACATATGACTCCGGCATAGAGAAAGGGTTGACCATGGAGGCTCCATTGACTATTAATAGACATGATGGAAAGTCTACTGAAAGTCTAGCAGAAAGTCAACAGAATGTGAGAGGGGCCAACATTACAGTTGCAGTTTTTGTTCAAGGACAGCCGCACCTAATAGTTGTGACATTTACAGATAGATGGGATCAAAATGGTGCTGGAAGTGGCAAATTTAAAACTAGCAGGAAGAGGAAGCTATGGTCTAACATATTAAAAGGTGATAGAATGGCTTCACAGCTTTGTCAAAGACTCAATATTATCAAGAAGCATAATAAGAACTCAATTGTAATAGCTGAATCACGATTTTCAAAGGTGCACTTGGAAGCTTGTTGGGCACTTAACATGGCTTTTGAACCACCTGGAGTGGATACCATGAAGGCTTCTTCAATCAGTGGGTGGGAGGAAATTAAGCATCAATTTAAGCTCTAAAGAATCTGATACGCCGAGCTTGTTCATGACTTTGATCTTAATAAGGTTGCTTCCAAGAAACGAAATTCTTCTCTATTTCAGACCGAAGAGGCTGCTTTGAGTCCTTACAAGAAGCAAATAAAATCACGTCATAAGAGTTATTTTTAGAGATTCTTGAGGACAAGAATCGTTTCAAGGAGGATAGATTGTCATGAGTTTAAATTGGTCAGCTGCTGCTCACGTGCTTCATACACAATAACAAAAATAACAGATTTAGTTACCATGTGCTGATGTATAAATACTAGATTAGGCCATTGTAGAAGTTAGCTTATGAAATTAGTGTGTGTGAAATCACTCATCTTCTCCCTCTATTCTCTGTAAATCTTGAGATTGTAATAACAATTCATTTCAATTGTAATTTCAATCTTTGTAATCAATTTCGAAGCCGATTCTTCTTGCGAAGCTTCCTAGTTGTTTACTAGATCATTCTTCGATTAATTTGAATTCAAGAAAGATCATATCATATTCCTCCTCTTTGGTTTATGGATGGATGTTTTGGTTCAACTCTAAACTTGTGTTCATGTACGTCTGATTATTTGTTAGATAACAAAAAAATATATTGAGCTAAGCTGATCATGCCCATTCATTATTGGGACCACTTATTTAACGTGTACCTAACATCTGTTGTAACATATGATAAATATGATAAAATCCCTTCAAAAATTATTGTTACCGTATTATTGTAAACTATACATGTGTGTTGCACGGATGCTTAAAAATCATTTCAATCAATTATATATAGATAGATATAATATATATATAGATCTTTCACTTAAAGGGAGTATATCGGCCCAATAGCTTAAAGTGTAGTTAATTTGGGTCTGTATTCTGTTTTCAATAGTTATATCCGTTACTATTTGAAAAAAGGTAAAATGTAATGGGTCTGTTAGTTGACTATATCAAAAGGGTCAAACTTTACCTTTTACTATTTCAAGTTTAGATAAAATGGTAATGGGTCTGATTAGTCGACTATATCAAAAGGGTCAAATTTTACCCAATTTGTTATCGATTTATTGAAATTTCCTGAATGTATTGTCTTTTGAAGAATATAATATGTTATATCATATTTTGACTACTACAATTAACATAGAAAGTATCAATAACACTTGAATGAAATGGACAAGAAGTGGCGGCACTTTGAAAAATTCCTTTTTTCTAAAATCTAAGCTAGCAAACTAAGGGTGTGCTTGGTTCAAAAGTAAGAATGGGAATGGAAATGGGAAAGGAATGGTAATCGAAATGCAATGACCATTCCCATTATATTCACTACTAGAAAAAGAGCTTTTTCAAACGACACCTTTCCGGACGACATTTATCGTGCACAAAAGTCCGCTAAATGACAAAAAAAAAACAGCTTTCCCTTTACTCCTACAAATATGCGTTTAATACTACATATTTGGGGAGTTTAGGGGAAATGTTGCCGAATTTTTGGTAACTAGTAAATTCATTATACGCATCCATAGTTGAGACAAAACATTCAAAGGGTGGGTTAGGTTGCCTTCCATAGTTTGACTACCCGACCTTAATTATATATATAACAAGTTATTGTAATATAAAAGTTTTTTGTTGTTGTAAACTTGATTTAATTAGGTAATATCTATGACGATTGATAAGAGTTGGATTACTATACGATATCAATTTGACCCTGCATTTCGTGTTGGTCTCGAAGCCTTTATTGAGAGGTGTAAAAACCATTTGAATCATGAGGGTAAGTGTAGTTGCCCGTGTAAAGATTGTGGTAATACGAGAATACATAAACTTAAAGAAATAAAAAAAAAACATATAATGCAACATGGGTTTGAACCCTCTTATAAAATATGGTGGCATCATGGTGAACAACCACAACCGCCAGAAGTACACAACACACAAGACCCTCTCAGAAATTTTCTGCACGATATTCAGGGGGAAGAACCCCCTAGTGTTGATCCGGAGGAAGGACCGGATGACGATGAGACTATGAATGACACGACCGTAACTGATCTGGAGGATTTAATTGACTCCACCCAAACCGAGCTATATACTGGTAGAAAGATGTCCTCGTTAGAGTTTTTAGCCAAGTTAACACACATTAAGGTCTTGAATAAATGGACAAATACTTCATTTGACCAATTGTTAGAATTACTCAAACAATCACATCCTGAAGATAACACAATTCCGACATCATATTACGAAACTAAGAAGTGGATGAAAAAGATCGGTTTAGGGTATGAAGCGATACATGCTTGTAAGAATGATTGTTGTTTGTTTTATAAGGAATACCAAGATTTAGAAAATTGTTCAATATGTAAGGAGAGTATATGGAAAGCTAAACGCACAACGGGGAAGAAAGTTCCTAATAAAGTTTTGCGTTATTTTCCTATAACTCCACGACTAAAACATTTGTATAGTTCCAGATACACTGCAAAGGATATGACCTGGCATGCTACTGGACGATGCACGGAAGGGGGTAAGATGCGTCATCCGATAGATGGTCGAGCGTGGAAAGAAATTGACAAAAGATATCCGGATTTTGCACGTGAATCCAGAAACGTTCGACTAGGGTTGGTTGCTGATGGTTTTAATCCACCCGGCAACTTGTCCACTGCTTACAACATGTGGCCAGTAATATTGACAGTGTACAATACGCCACCGTGGATATGTATGAAAGAAAGTTCTCTCATGTTGACTTTGTTAATTCCTGGTCCAAAATCACCAGGAAAAGATATTGATGTTTACTTGAGGCCTTTAGTTGATGAATTGAAGAGTTTATGGCCCGTAGGAGTTATTACGAGAGACTCAATTACAAACACATATTTTCAAATGAAAGCAATGCTTATTTGAACCATAAACGATTATCCTGCACGTAGTAGTTTGTCTGGTTGGAGTGGCCAAGGCTATAAAGCATGACCTACATGTAACGAGGACACTCCTTCAATGCGTGTTCGAAACAAAATTTCTTATTTCGGCGTTAGACAGAGCTAGAAATGGATCACCCTTATAGAGAAAACACTCAATTCAATGGTAAAGTTGATCATACCCCTAAACTTAGAAATTTGAACTGAAAAATGATTGAAAGCCAACTTAAAGATCTACTGCCAGTTGGTAATCCCGGGAAAAATCATAAGAATATTGGTGAAAAAAGAAAATATCCCTCTAATTATAAGTCTCCTCACAACTGGACTAAAGTTTCCATTTTTCGAGAACTTGAATATTGGAAACATCTTCCACTGTAACATAACTTGGATGTCATGCATATCGAAAAGAATGTGTTGGAGGCTATTTTGGGTACCATATTAATGAACAAAAAATCCAACGACACTCACAATGCACGAGTTGACTTGGAAAAATTGGGAATTTGAGAAGAGTTGTGGCTCAAACCTAAGACCAAAGGTAAAAAAAGATGGGCAATTTTACAAACCTCTTCCCAAATACTCGTTAAAACCTGAAGACAAGGTACATTTTTGTAAATTTATTAAAGAAGTTAAACTTCCAGACGAGTTTGGATCAAACTTCAGGAATAAAGTGAAGGATGATAACATAACGAACATGAAGTCTCATGATTGTCATATCATGATGCAACGATTATTACCGGTCGGAGTTAATGCGTTTTTGGACTCAACTATCTCTACACTAATAATGCAGTTATGCACATTCTTTAAGAAAATTTGTGCTCGAGAGTTAATGGAAGCAGACATGTTGAAAGCTCAAATACAATTGATTAAACTTTTATGTGCTTTCGAGTTAATTTATCCCCCGGATTTTTTTGACATAATGATTCATTTGGTGATGCATTTACCGGAAGAGGCTATACATGGAGGGCCTGTTTACATGAGGTGGATGTATCCAATTGAGAGATACATGAAAAAGCTAGAAAATTATGTTAGAAATAAAGCTAAGGCTGAAGGTTGTATAGCTGAGGGGTACGTTGCCGATGAAGCATTAATCGCATGTTCAATGTCTCTTGAAGGTGTACAGATGAGATTTAATCGTTCTGACAGGTATACGGACGGACCATCTAGGCCGTGTGAGTTTCGTGTGTTCAAATCGCTATGTAAATTTATCAGTAAAGGTGTGTTCAAGCCTCTGGCCCGGGCTATTCAAGATAACCTTCATTGGTATATTCTCAACAATTGTTCTGACATTGAAGGATACAAACTCTAAGTCATTTATTTACAAAGTATGTTATAATGACTTAACTGTGTAAACGTTGATCATATTAACAATTCTTTTGAACATTTACAGTCAGTTTGCAGCAGAGAATGCCGGTGTTGACATGAAAACACATTTTCCTTGTTGGTTGACCAAGAAGGTAAACTCATTGTATATGTACATATACATATATAATTTACATTTGATAACTATTTTTATTCAAACTTTCAATTTTTATATTTTTATAATAGGTACGTGAACTACGGTTAGTTGACCCGTCGAAGGTTAGCAATGAATTGTTCTCTCTAGCTGAAGGGCCGTTGGGTACCTCTAACCATTACAGTGCCTGCAATGTGAACGGTGTCAGGTTTTTGGTTTGCAGTCGTGATGATCGACGCACAACATAAAATAGTGGAATTGCAACACCCGCTGAAAATAAAACTATGTATTATGGCTGGTTGGAAGATATTGTTGAGCTGCATTATGGTGGTGCATATAGTGTCGTGTTATTCAGATGTCGGTGGTTCAAGACTGAGAGCACCCGAAAACATAAACGTAAAATTACAGTAAATAACATAACTAGTATTGACACGAAAGATGAATGGTACAAAGATGATCAATACATTTTGGCAACACAAACTCAACAAGTCTTTTGCATCGACGATCCTTCAAAAAATTCTACCTGGAAGGTCGTTCATGAGGTAAATCATTGAAAACTCTGGGACAGAGACATTATCGAAGACACCACACCGCGTGATGTTGTACACGACATCAATTCATCCGAACTTAGTCTTGATGCGTATTTGGATAATATGACTTATACAAGTATGAGTGTACCCGGAGAATCAACATCAATTCATTTTAATCTACCTACAGAAGTAGTTAATGATGATGATGATTTCATTTGTGATCTAGATCCTATTATCCTTCCTCATGAGATCAGTGATGATGATAATGATGTGGTGGCCGATGATGAGCTCGATCCCCAAATTCCTGAAAATGGAGCTTACTCTAGCGATGAAGCAGATTATTGATATGTAATTGTTGTCTTTATAAAAAAACTGTAATCAAATGTTTAATATTTCAATGAATATGTATATGTATATGTATATGTATATGTATATGTATATGTATATGTATATGTATATGTATATGTATATGTATATGTATATGTATATGTATATGTGTATATATATATATGTATGTATATGTATATATATACATATATATATATATACATATACATACATATATATGTATATATGTATATATATATGTATATGTATATCTATATCTATATATATGTATATGTATATCTAGTTGTTAAAAAAAATTATGTGTTGTTATATATATATATATATATATATATATATATATATATATATATATATATATATATATATATAAGAAAAAAAATCTGCTAGTGCAGCAGCAAATCTGCTAGTGCATCAGCATTTTTTTTATAAAACAGCAGCCGCAGTTTTTTTTCTTTTTTTAGCAACTATATATATATATATATATATATATATATATATATATATATATATATATATATACATACATACATACATACATATAGTTGCTGAAAAAAAATTAAAAAACTGCTGCTGCTATTTTTTAAAAAATAACTGTTAAAAAATTGTTGATGTTATATATATATATATATATATATATATATATATATATATATATATATATATATATATATATATATATATATATATATATATGATGCATGTACGAGTATGAATTGGGGGCCACTTTCGGGTGTTCGACTACATGAGTGTTTTGGGCCTCCTAAATTTAATATATCTTTTGTTATTGGGCTTGATGATAAATGTGGTCAAGGGTAGCAATGGTGTGCGTGGCCAGGAAGTCAACAAAAGAGAGCCTGCATTCTAGTATAATTAGTTTAATTTATGTTACGTATTTGATTTTTATTTGGATTTGGCCTTATCACCTTATCTTTTAGATAGTATTTAAGAACCTCCTTTTAAGCTTTTTTTTTAATTCAGTTTTGTTTTACGTAGTGAAGTTAATAAATTGTTAAAAGTCGACTGCTTTTACTTGTTCTTGTGCGTACGTATATTTTCCAAAGTCGCAATCTTGTTCGGTCGTTTAAGTTCGCATAAATATTTGCATCAATATATATATATATATATATATATATATATATATATATATATATATATATATATATATATATATATATTCACTTTACTTGTGTTTATGCAGATGTATTTGTTTTGTCTCTTTGTTCTTATGGTACGTGCGGGGGGCGGTGCGAGGGGCAGTGGGAAACGGGACCGTCGAAAAATTGCGGGGTTAAGGAAAAAGCGCGATGCGCTGGGGAAGAATTTAGATATTGATTTTGATATTAAATATAATACGGCTACTGCGATAGGCCCAAATAGTACGATGTTTAATTGTTTGATAGCGAGTGTTGTTAGGAACGCGAAGTTTCCGAAACATTATGAGACATGGCTGGAAGTACCTTCGGATAAAGATTTGATTTGGCTTGAAATTCGAGTAAGTTTAATTAATTATATACTTATAATATACTTTATATATATATATATATATATATATATATATATATATATATATATATATATATATATATATATATATATATATATATATATATATATATATATATATATATATATATATATATACTTATATAATATATTACTATGTCTAATAATTTTTGTCGTAGAATTTCTTTGACATGGAAAAATGGCTAGACGGTGGGGCGATTGAAAAATCTAGTCCGGGCCGGAGTGTCGAGGGAAGCCAGTGAAAGATGGAGAAACGTAAAAAGTGAGCAGAAAACGTATTACAAAAAATCTTTGATGAAGATCTTCAAAACGTTCGCAACAATCCACCACCTGACGTCCAACCGAATCTCTGGAATGCATTCTGTGACTTGCAGGAAAATCAAAAGTACCAGGACCGTTGTGAGAGCAATGCAGTCAACCGGTCTAAAGTTCGATACCACAGTTTGCATGGTAGAAAAGCTATAGCTGCCCGTTTGGTAAATTACTTAAACCTGCTTATTATTAATGTTTTATATAATTGATAAACTGTTAGAAAACAAGTAATTTGATTTA